>NC_059179.1:7949889-8255048 GCF_019923935.1 Bubalus bubalis
TGAACTAAATCAAGAGCCCAAGTTTGACTTAAAAGCCATGATTAATAATGAATTCCACTTAAAACACTATTGTATCTTTCCAACAAACAGAATGCAAACTGAGAAACAAGTTTACTAGATGTTAAGAACTGGGATGACATCAGAGGTGAGAATTACTAATCAGCATAGCTATCTTTACAGAAATCAAATCAAAATAGAGATACAAACAACATTCAAAGCACTAGATCAAATCAACAGAATTCTAGAACAAAATAAGGGTGACATTCTGAAGTTCTGAGATAGTTGATTTAAAAAAAAGAGAAAAAAAGGTTTGAATTTTTCCTCATTTCAAACAGAAGTTTGGTTCTCTGATGGAATGGCAAGATATTTGCACTGACACTGAGCAACAGAAATAACTGGGTTCTAGAGACTTGGGTGGTCAGTATGGTATCCTTCTGGTTAATTTACTTAGATCAGATCAGATCAGATCAGTCGCTCAGTCGTGTCCGACTCTTTGCGACCCCATGAATCGCAGCACGCCAGGCCTCCCTGTCCATCACCAACTCCCGGAGTTCACTCAGACTCACGTCCATCAAGTCGGTGATGCCACCCAGCCATCTCATCCTCTGTCGTCCCCTTCTCCTCTTGCCCCCAATCCCTCCCAGCATCAGAGTCTTTTCCAATGAGTCAACTCTTCGAATGAGGTGGCCAAAGTACTGGAGTTTCAGCTTGAGCATCATTCCTTCCAAAGAAATCCCAGGGCTGATCTCCTTCAGAATGGACTAGTTGGATCTCCTTGCAGTCCAAGGGACTCTCAAGAGTCTTCTCCAACATCACAGTTCAAAAGCATCAATTCTTTGGCGTTCAGCCTTCTTCACAGTCCAACTCTCACATCCATACATGACCACTGGAAAAACCATAGCCTTGACTAGATGAACCTTTGTTGGCAAAGTAATGTCTCTGCTTTTGAATAATTTACTTAATTACCCCTCAAATTTTCAAAAGCCTTCTCAAGACAATGCATCAGGGGTGAGTATGTGATTATATAAATAAGACAAAGTATGTAAGATACAGACACCAACATAAAGGAAGAGGATCTACAAAGTGAAATCCATAACACTGAAAGCTTTTTGAGGTCCTCAAAAACTTTAAAAGTGTAAAGGAAATCTAAGAGCTAGAAGTTTGTGAACTGATCTATAGCTTCAAAATTTCCTGATCCCTGAGGTCACTTACTCAACAGAGATAAAGTAACTTAAGTCTGATAACAGTTGAATGCCCTTCAGAAACAACTAATGAGGAATCCAAGCTTGTCAAACTTATGCCCACATCACTCACAGCATAATTTCAGCCAATATCAAAGAAAAGCTGGTGTTAGTTTAGCATGATAGTTTGAGCACAGTCTCTGAAGCTGTAGTGGGTTCAAATCTCCAATTTCCAGTTTCACAGAGAAAAGACATCCAGGTCATTTTGCCTCTCTTACCTAGGACAATCACCCTGTTCCAATCCCTGAGCCACATCTTGCAGTGTGGCCCTACATTGTATTAACTTCTCTGTGCTTCATTTTCTCAAAGGTAAATTGGGATACCGATTGTACTCCTGGAGCCATTGTGAGGATTACCTGAGTTATTTTATGTAAAGCTTTATAGCATTGCCTAGTACTTACTAAGTACCAGCAAACAGGGAGATGAAAATTAAAGTCTCAAAGAAACGACTGGGTGTAACTCTCACTTAGACCTTATGGCCTGAGAAATACAGGCCTTTAAGTCTGAAATGGCTTAAAGTAGGAGAGACAGTGGCTGCATTATCACTGTATTATTATTATTTTTTTTTCCCTTCATCTAAGACTACACTAAAAATAGGGCAGGAAGAATTCTTCCTCATGTCTCTAGGGTGGGCAGAAGAGCATGGTCTGGGACCTTGTGCCTTCAGCATGTTCAAATGAATTGAGAGCTAATGGCTGCAGAGTTGTAAGTTTTTGTTTGTTTCATTTACTTTTATGTTCAAAGCCATTTTACATATTACTGTCCAATGGCTGACTCTTAGAAACTCCTTGAGTTATTTTTCAAGGCTTGCTACAATCTTAGGTTTTGTGTTACAAATATTTATGGAACATTACTATGCCAGACATGAGGCTAAACTTTCAAGATACAAATTTCTCTCTAGTCCAAATTATCTTCAAATGATGATCTACATGAATCTAATTGTTTCATCATTGTTTGTGGAGACATAAAAGGGAAACTAGCCATCTCCTAAACATAACAATCATTTAGATAAATACTCTACTAGCTTTAGCGAACTCACATGGATCATTGAGAGATTTCAACTAGTCACTGTTGTGTTAAGTCCAGCCTAAAAGAAACTTGCAAAGTTAAAGAAACAATGATGGATAGCACTATAGGAAGCAAACTCAACTGACTTTGCTTCTCTAGTAATATCTTACTAGATGATAATGTGTTTCTTCTCTTTCATCTTCTTGAAAACATCATCAACCAGGAACTAGAAATGGCCCACTTGCATGTCTGTGAATGAGCTTTAGGACAGTACTGATGGAAAGTGACAAATTACCTATTATCTCTAAAATTCTTTGGAGCTTGATTGTAGAAAATACATAAATGGTTTCTTTCTCCCTGCTCAGCTGCTCAGAGGAGTCTAGCTGTCCTGTCTGGGATGATAATGCAATCATCTGTAGAAAATACAAATTCCCTAATTAACATTAGAACCCTGGGAAACTTTCCCTGTGAAAGGCAAAGCCCCCAAGGGATCCCTACACAGCTATCAGAACAAGAGGGTTTGGTGTGATTGATTTGATTGGATCTTACTTAAGTGTCTTACTTCCCTCTCCTTATTTCTTATTTGCAGAGTCTTCAAGGCAAAGTTTCCTGATGGTCTTTTGAGGGAGTCTTCCCCAATCTGTCTCTAATCAGACAAAAAGTAGAAAGACCCAATCAGGTTCAAACCTCCCTCACTGGCCAGACAAGCCCACTAATGTTAGGGGATTAGTCCCAGGTTCCTAAGTCTGAACATTATTATGTGTCTACATCCTGTCCTCTCTGTTCAGTTCAGTTTGCAACCCCATGGATGAAAGCACGCCAGGCTTCCCTGTCTGTTACCAACTCCCAGAGTTTACTCAAACTCACGTCCATTGAGTCAGTGATGCCATCCAACCATCTCATCCTCTGTTGTCCCCTTCACCTCCTGCCCTCAATCTTTCCCAGCATCAGGGTCTTTTCCAATGAGTCAACTCTTCGCATGAGGTGGCCAAAATATTGGAGTTTCAGCTTCAACATCAGGCCTTCCAATGAACGTTCAGGACTGATCTCCTTTAGGACGGACTGGTTGGATCTCCTTGCAGTCCAAGGGACTCTCAAGAGTCTTCTCCAACACCACAGTTCAAAAGCATCAATCCTTTGGCACTCAGCTTTCTTTATAGTCCAACTCTCACATCCATACATGACTGCTGGAAAAACCATAGCTTTGACTAGACAGACCTTTGTTGGCAAAGTAATGTCTCTACTTTTTAATATGCTGTGTAGGTTGGCCATAACTTTCCTTCCAAGGAGTAAGCATCTTTTAATTTCATGGCTGCAGTCACCATCTGCAGTGATTTTGGAGCCCCCCCAAAATAAAGTCTGCCACTGTTTCCACTGTTTCTCCATCTATTTGCCATGAAATGATGGGGCCTGTCCTCTAGATCTACTTAATTTACTTGGGACATTGATTTCTTTAACCCCTCTCTCTTCCCTAAACCCCATTATCCAATCCTGTTCACTTAAGCAAATTATCTATCAAACCAATCCCTTTCACTTCTATCCCCTCTGAAGCTTTTATCACATCTAGTTTGCTATTCCTTCAGTTAGCCTCTCACTGACATTTGAGATGCAAAACAGACAATGGCAAGCCCTTGCTGAAACTATCCAATGGCTCTTTTGTCCATAAATCCTAAGTTGTCTATCACCCATAAGTCCAAATTCTCTTATGCTGCAGGTCCTTCATCTGTGAGGTAGGAACAACAGACATACTCAGTCATAGGGTTGTTTTTAGCATTATAGTGAACTAATATATGTACAATGCTTAGAATAGTGGTTGTGTGTGCTCCGTAGTGTCCAACTCTTTTGCAACCCTGTGGACTATAGCTCTCCAGGCTCCACTGTCCACGTAATTTTCCAGGCAAGAATACTGGAGCCGGTTGCCAAAATTTTCTACCCTAAGAGATCTTCCCAACCCAGGTATTGAAGCTGCTTCTCTTATGTCTCCTTCATTGATAGGCGGATTCTTTACCACTGCTCTATCTGGGAAGCCCCAGAATAGTGGTTAGTATACATTAAGTAAAAATGTTTGTCTGCTGTGGTGATGATGATAAAGATGATGGCAACAATAATCACCACTTTTCTTGGAGCCTTATCTTTAGGCTCTGGAGGTGACTCTTCCTACCCGTACTCAGTTCAGTTCAGTCGCTCAGTCGTGTCCGACTCTTTGAGACCCCATGAACCGCAGCACGCCAGGCCTCCCTGTCCATCACCAACTCCCGGAGTCCACCCAAACCCATGTCTATTGAGTCGGTGATGCCATCCAGCCATCTCTCCAGATCCATTTTTTCTAAGCCATTGTATTTTGTTATGAAGCACTTGAAATAACCAGGATTGGTGTATATGATCTAAAACGATCAGTTCCTTGGCCAAAGCCATCCCCAGGGTTGTAGCAGAGCTCAGAAAATAAAGACCAATAGTCCTGGGGAAGTCCTGGACATTAGTGGAATAAACTCCAAGGAGATCCACAAGCTTTCGGTTCCATTGTCCCTTGCCAGCAACCTCCAAGTTCCCTGAACCTCTGGAGCAGAGGCAGAAGTCTCAGTTCTGAGCAATGGTGATGATTCTACTCTGACAAAGCTGTCATAATCAGAGATTTTGAATCAAAAAAGAAAAGTTCTCCTGCAAAAGATATAAATGCAATGAGGACAGAAAGGTCACTGACTCAACTGTAGAAAACCCTGGAGTTTCAGAAGCAGCCAGAATAATGATCCTCTTCCCCAATGTTGAAATAGTGTATGTCTGTGGTCTCAACGCTTAAGTTGTCTGGATGAAGGTTTTAACCTCTCACTCTTTTAACTGAATGCTTTTCCACTTTGTAACCACAATCATTACTTTGTTTGATTAAAAGAAAAAGCAGGCAGGATATAGAGAAACATGGACTTAATTGTTTCATAGGTTTCAACATATTGGATCAAATCATCCTAAGTCCAAAGTCCTGACATTAAAGTTCAATCATAATTAATGTCAAATGAATAGCAAGTAGGGGGTGCAAGTGGATTTCAAAAGTCTAAGAAGGAAAGTACGCTCTAGCAAAATATTTGAAAATGTTGTCTGAAAGTATGTATTTATCAAGGCAATCTTTACAAAACAGTTGGATAAGCAAATAAGAACAAATTTATTTTAACAAAGGAATTATCATTTTACAAATGACTGGATT
Source organism: Bubalus bubalis (assembly GCF_019923935.1). Taxonomy (NCBI): domain Eukaryota; kingdom Metazoa; phylum Chordata; class Mammalia; order Artiodactyla; family Bovidae; genus Bubalus; species Bubalus bubalis. The sequence goes on from NC_059179.1 coordinate 7,955,335, forward strand.
CTAATTTTTTTTTTTTCTCTTTTCCTATATCAATTATTTGGACTTAGAATCCTTCCTCCTTCTCTTTCCAATTAAAATGATGGGCCAGGATACAAAGACTAACATGCACTACAACCAAGGCAAAATCTAGTCCTCACCTCAACAGGGGATGCCAGGCATTTATCTCTTTTCCTGTTCCTCATGAGCAGGGGGTAGAAATCCCACTGGCTCAGAGCCATAGGGTAGCTCCTGTTACCTGCAATGGGAGTACTATTCACCAGAGGTATGGAGGGAGACCAGAAGGGTGAGACAGTACATGGGAATAAGAGCCAGGGTGATCTGTGGAGAGTGGAGCCCCCAGACAGAGCTTGCAAGTTGAACCCATTCTTCAACTTTCCTTTCTCACCCAGATGATGCTACTGTGAGAACCTATCTTTCAGATAAAGAAGGGCAGCTTTCCTTCTTGTTTAAGTATTTTCACACTATCTTCAACCTTGCCTCTTAGCCCACAAAGTTTGAAATTTTTAATATCTGGCCCTTGACAGGAAAGGTATACTCAGCCTCTTCTAGATCAGCCTAAAGGGAGAGAAAAAGTTATCTTTCTTCTCATACATCCTGAAAATAAGGAAAAGCTATTTAAGTATCAGCACAAAGTGAGGGGAGCTTCCTTGGTGACTCAGTTGGTAAAGAATCTGCCCACAATGCAGGAGACTTCCTGCAACGCAGGAGACCTGGGTTCAACCCCTGGGTTGGGAAGATCCCTGGAGAAGGAAATGGCAATCCACTCCAGAATTCTTGCCTGGGAAATCTCATGCACAGAGGAGCCTGGCGGGCTACAGTCCATGGGGTCACAAGAGTCAGATGTGACTTAGCAACTAAGCCGCCACCACCACAAAATGAGTGATGTGACATTGTTTCTATTCAATAGGCAATAGGAGGAATTTCAAGGAGTATCCACTAGTTGGATATGCCATGGAAAGACCTTTTTTTCTTTTTCCTATGTAGATTGTTACAAGATGTCTGTGACAAGACTGATTACAGATAATTATCAGGATTATTGGGGTTTTCATCAGCAAAAGACAGAGGGAGATACCACACCTTCCAGGGTTCTCTTCAGAAAACTGCAATACTCTATTTTCTGACAATAATCAGGGCAATCCAATCACATGGAAGGAGGCATTGTAACAACCAGGAAAAGTAGAAGTCAGCAGGTTGGCAGGGGTATCCCACTACTTCCTACCATTTTGAGTTAAGCAACTATGCTTTAATCACAACAACTCTTTAGATTCAAGAACCTACTTTAGATTCACTCATTTCAGAAACAATGGTAGGGAGGAAGGAGAGGGTAGGATGTATGGCAAGAGTAACATGGAAATTTACATTACCATATGTAAAACAGATACCCAATGGAAATTTGCTGTATGACTCAGGGAACTCAAAACTGGTGCTCTGTAACAATCTAGAGGGGTGGGATGGGGAGGAATGCGGGAAGGAGGTTCAAGAGGGAGAGGACATATGTATATCTAAGGCTGATTCATGTTGAGGTTTGGCAGAAACCAACATAATTCTGTAAAGCAATTATGCTTCAATTAAAAAAAAATTAAAATAGAAAAAAAAAGACGGTAGAAGAAGACGTGTTGCAGGAAACACCACACTCTAGCTTGTTACTGAAAGACTATTTAAAAAAATAAACTGTTAAAAGACATACTTTGACTTGCATTCTAAACTCTAAATGAGCACTTTAATATTCTCTTTCATCAGGATGATTCCCCTGGCCTCTGATTTATTCTTTATAGATAAGGGTAGTGTTAATCGGTCAGTTGTGTCCAACCAGTGGACTGTAGCCTGGCAGGAATTCTCCGGGCAAGAATATTGGAGTGGGTTGCCATTTCCTTCTCCAATAGATAAGGCTAATTTGTCACTAATTGAACACTTCAGCAGACCTTTCTATATCAAACCATAAATGCAAAGGTACCATTAAATTCTTTACAGGGTACAACTTGTCTACATACTTTGTCTTCAGTTGGAAATGTCACTACCAAGTTAGCCAAAATAAAAGAAAGTAACACTACACACATATTTCTCATATATTTCCAAACTGAAGACAACACTGAAAACAGTAATGGCTGAATCACAAAACTCTGGGAACAGCAACCTCATCAGATCACAGAGTCTCTGGTTTGATCACCAGGCTTGCATTAACCCCAAATCCTCACAACTTAGAGGCTTCTTGATGCATGTAGTTCGTGTATCATGTATCAACACGTGCTTCTGTTCATGTAGTCTGGAGGGGGAGGGCAGTGTTGAAACATATTTAAACTTAGAAGAAGAGATGTAAGAAATACTGAATAAAACTAATAATGAATTAACCAAGCACCTATGTAAAAATTGCTATTGACCTAGGCATAGCCCTAAGAAATTATAATAGCAAAAGTAAATAAGTAATAGTATCAATATTTATAATACATTTTAAAAACGTCAAAAAATTTAAGTAGGCACTCACATATTTGCTGAATGAATGAAAAACTGACAGTCTTTCAGGCAGAGCTGCCTGATCTTGAACAAATCACTTAAATTCCAGGTATCTTGGATGGAGTTCAAGTTGACATGTGGCTTTCCAAGCCATCTCTGAGTGTTCCAGGTGGGGAAGGCTCTTTCCCACCCCCTTCTCTCCCCTCCCTTCTCTTCTGGTTCTTCAATCTGTGTTTAATATTTTGAACCTCAGGGGTATACTTTCTTTTGAGAAATGAACTTACCAGGAAAAAAAAAAAAGTTCAAAGGTGACCAAACTAGTTAATTTCAGTCTCTCAAACGCCACGTTTATAGTGCATCTCTTAATCTAATGAGTAAATATTTAAATTCTTTCAGCCCAAGAGGTAAAGGAAGTCTTTATAAGTAATAATCTTTGTTCAAGGGGCTCCACATTTTTAAAATGTTAGAATAAAAATGCAAATGATTATAAATATAATCTACATCAAACTTTTAACTAGTATCAACTGGCAATAGCAAAGCTAACTTTTCTTCCTTGCTTATTTTCCAGGAAAAATAAAGATAATTAGAAAAAGAGTATTCAAAATTACACAGAAAAGTGAGAAAATGAACAATCCTCATAGTCTACAGATAAATAAGAGCTTATTGTGAATAACTTTAAGGGCTTCTGAGTCATTCATTTTAGTAGCTGGCATTATAAACTAGTGTTCAATGTAAATAAATGTTCTTGAAGAAACAATTCCATTTGCAAGTTCAGACAGAAATGATATGACTACAGAAAACTAAGGTTATTCCCATTTTAACAATATTCTAATGTTTATCTTGGGCAAACCCCTCAGGGTAGTGTAGCATGATCGCTCACTGTGAAATTCTTAAGAGTAACAAGGATTTGAAAATCATCTTACATCTTCAACCCTGAAAATAAAATGTATTGAACACAATTCCAATTTACAAAGGCCAAGGAGATAGGAAATGTCAGACCTTATGTTGCATTACTGCAAAGAGGTAAAAAAGAAAAATATCTGTGACAAATGATGGGAACTAGTTGAACTGCTTTGTAAATGTGAAGAGCGGTCAGCATCAAACATTTTAATTCACAACCCAGATTACCATCTGCCACCTGATTTAGGAAATCACTCAAATCGTAACACTGTTTTCTTCTTTCCAAATCTGATTAGTTCATCCAGACCTTTACAGTCCAGGCAAAATGACTCAGTTTAAAAAAACACCCAATAAGCCACTTTATTTCTAAAATAATGGTGATAAAAAATGACACATGGTTAAAAAGAAAACAGAAACTTCCTTCACTGAGCAGACTACAAGAGTCATGTGGTTCACTTTGATTCGGTGTCTGCTAAATGAGAAAAGGCAGGACAGGAATAAAGCCGCAGAAATGGAATAAAGGATCTGGACAAGGATGTCCGGGCAGTGTTACCTGCAGCATGGCGCCAGAACAATTTCAGGCAGTTGTGCTAATCCTTGATTACCTCTAAAGGAAAATCTTCCAACAGCAAGAAAGACAAGATGCAGAGAAAGAATAGCACCCTTTAACTTGATACCCCTTTATATTAAACCTTTAGCCACTCTTCATTGTTCTAAAATATTTGGGTATGGTGGGATTTTTCAAACTAAATTTTGCTCTGAAACTAATGTTTATTTAATCTTGGATTGAATCATATATTTTGACAAGAAAGGAGATTCGATTCAATAAACATGTAGGGTGCAGTTAATTTGTCCTAAGCATACCCCAGGTGGCTAGGAATCGAACTATGAATAAGTCACACAGAAGTGACAGGGAACACACACACACTGAGAGAGACACACAAACAGAGACACACACACTGAGACAGAGACAGCCACACACACTGAGAGACACACACACACACAGAGACACACATGCACTGAGAGGGAAAGACACATCCACACTGAGACACACTCACACTGTGAGTGCGTGAACACACAAACACCAAGAGAGAGACTCACACACACCACCGAGAGGAAGAGACACACACACGTCTGACTCATTTCAATATTTCTTGATTATAACAAAATAAGATTAGATTATGGATGATAGCACTGAATAGCTAGAAAAGACCTAAAAGAACTTTCTATCTTTCTTTCTTCCTTTCTGCCTTCCTTCCGTCCTCACCCTCCTCCACCCCTCTGTCCCCCTTCTCTGTCTGTTAACTCTTTTCTTCTTGCCTTCTCTCCCTTTCTCTGCCTCGCTCTTCTCTCCCATAAACCAGAGTTTTCCTAATCATCTGGACACTCTTGAGACTTCACAAAGACTTTCCAGTAAGTGATCTATAAACAATAAGTGACATCGCATGGCCAAATTTGATGGAGATCTAAAGCTGAAATTGTCCAACAGGATAGCCACTAGTCGCATGGGATGACTGAGCACTTGAAATGTGGCTCATCTTAAGTGATACATGTTATAAGTGTAAAATATCCCTTGGATTTCCGAGATAATAGAAAAATAATGTAAAACGCTGTATTAATATCATTAAAACATCAACATTTTGAAATGGTAGTATTTTGGATATATTTTGTTAGATAGTAATTATTAAACTGAACTCTGTTTGACTTGGCTACTAGAAAATTTCACATTGTCTAGACACATCGGACAGCACTCCTCCAGAGAAATAAGGTGGTTAGTTCATAGTGACAGAGTTAATAACAAAACCAAGGTATCCTAACGTTCAGCCTTCTGGCTTCTTCAAAATTTGAATAAGAAAAACTCTGAGCAATGGGCATCTTGTTACAATTTATGATATAAAGAAGACCATAATCAGCAGTGTTGTAAAATAGACTTCATCAAAAATCATGAATATATTAAGATACAACAGACTTCTACATTTTCCAAGTTCAAATGACTCTTCCAGGGTTGAGGTACAAATACGCTGGAAACAGGAAGAGGCTATAAGATGGAAGATGTGATAAGTAAATCATAAAACAATGATGAAGAGCCTGTTATTAAGTAGTTAAATAATTTGTAGGCAAGAAAAAAGCATCTTTAACCTGGACTCATCCAACATTATGCAAATCAATTTTAGAATAACAATGCACGATTCAAACTTTGGCTTTAGTACACACAGACTTTCATAACACATGTTAGTAGAAGTACACACACATGCATGCATGGGCACATACATATTTTGAAAGCAAAAATACCAGGGGGGAAAAAAAGCTTGCTGAAAATAAAGCAGCATTTTGTAGTCATAGCAACTCCAACTTTTTAAAAGCAACATTAAGACAAGAAGAACTCATCAGGAGCTACATCAAGTTGTTATAGCAACCAAAATATGGCTTTACAGAAACACATTTGCATTAAAATAGCCAAAGGGTTATAATGGTAAAAGACTATTATAAAAATATACCTTCAGAGACCAAAGGTTTAATTTTTACCTTGCTTTAATCAAGATGTATCTTCTGCTTCATCGGAATAAAACATTTTCTCAGGTAGTCTTCCTAACAAGCATATAACTGCTATGGCAAACAAGAGGGGTATAGTTTTAAAATACTGATAATAATCATTAAGGCCAAAATTTGTTTATTGGTTCAAATAATTTCATCTTTTTTGGGTGATGGAAAATATTAAATCAAAACAGAGTAAAAAGTAGTCAAATGGGATATCTGAAAAGACTTCAGTAGAAGTGATCTAAAATAGAGTTTCTCAACTTTGGCACTTTTGACAGTTTGGATCAGTGAATTCTTTGTTGTCTGTGCTTGTTTTGCACATTATAGGCTACTTAGCAACATCTCTGGCCTCTACCACTAGATATTAAGTTATCACCCCATCCCAGTTGTGACAACCAGAAATATCTCCAGACATCTGCCAAATGTTCCCTGGGGGAGAGGCTCCAGCCTAATCGTCTATGCCTGACAACCCTGGGTCTAGAAACATTGAATCTGTATTCTCCTGACACTCACAAAAACTGAAAAAATGTGGAGGAAATTAAGCGAGTGAGTCAATCATACTCTCCTTAGATGGCAAAGGGTATATACCTCTTTCAGTCCCTGAACTTATGTTTTACCTCGCCTATCATCTTAGGTCAAACCTTTTATACTTTACTTTAGCTCTCAACAACTCTGACACACGATGATGTTTATCTTCTGAAAACCCTCTCTCTCCTTCTGCTTCCATAGCACACTTGCAGATAAGCCCAATGACTCTTCTGTACATACAAGATAGGAAAATGTATGGCTGGACCATTCCTTCTCCACTCATCCTGTTTAATTTTCACTGCTGTTTCCCAGTAATTTTATGATTTTATTTGGGGGAAAATAAGAGTTATAGTATCCCAAATGTCCATCTCTCCTTTTACTCAACTACCAAAATTCTCCATGACCAATCTTTACTTATCGACTTGAACATCACTTAAGTATTATCAAGCACTTAAAGCTTACTTAAACATCATATCATCTGGAACCATTCAATATTTTATTGAAACTCAAGTTAAAATAAGAACATATTTGGGCAATCTTATTGAGTGGACTAATCAAGTAACAGTCTTGAGCAAGGTGACAGAAGAGATGAATGTAGATGCAGCTCCTCGTCAAAGGTGGTTTGCAACCTAGGAGATGGGCATGCTACATGATTGGGCTTCCCTGGTGGCTCAAATGGTAAATAAGATGCCTGCAATGTGGGAGACCCAGGTTCGATCTCTGGGTCAGGAAGAGCCTCTGGAAAAGAAACTGGCAAGCAACCCACTCCAATATTCTTGCCTGGAGAATCCCAGGAGTCTGGCAGGCTACAGTCCATGGGGTCTCTAAGAGTCGGACATGACTGAGAGACTAACACACACACACACACACACACACACACACACACACATTTGGTATCCTCAGAGGATACCATGGTACCTGACCCAAAGTAGACAATAAATGATCAGAACTAGTCTCTCTGATTTAAGATCTATGAAGCTACTTATGCTCAATATTTTAGAGCTGCATCAATTCAAGTTATTATCAGTAGCATTAATGACATAGTTATTAAGATTTTAGGGGTATATCTTCTTCTACTTCTTTCCATCAACTTAATACTAATTTTCCAATTTTACTAAATAATTTTACAAAGCAATTTTAGAGAGATCTACTTTTCTTTTTTTTTCTTTTGAATTTCCATTTCTATTATATTTCTCACTGGTTTTCTGCAAAACCCTGTTTTTTGGAGGAATATCAGAATGATTCATTGAAATTATATGTTTATATATGTATGTGTGTATATATATATATAATATATATATTTTATTCTGTTTTCCAACACAATTCTCACACTTGTGTTCCTTTCTGGAAGATCACAAATGCTGCTGTGGGACCTTATATTAATGTCTTTTCATGTGCGTATCCATGGATTTTCTTGCCACAAGACCTTGAGAGACTTGGCAATAGTCTGTACAGAAAGCTTTTGAAAAGTAAATAAAAACTTTTCCACTGGAAAAACTCACAACTATATCAACTAGAAGCTTCATTCGATACCATTTTACAAGTGTTTCATGAAGAAATATGAGACATGTCAACAGATGGGTCAGGATCTAGTACTCCAATAGTCCATTTGTTAGTCAAAACAGATCATTCCTTCACATTACAGATACTATTCTTGATATCACTTAAATAAATGGGTCCTTGAGAACTAGAGGAGCTACATTAAGTTGTCAAGGGTGATGTGATGTTAGAACCTCATGTGAATGCTACGTGTGCATAACTAGAATGGCATATAGTCTCTAACTTACAGATTTATGATTAATGGTTTGCTAATAATGTATTAAAAGGGCAATTCTTTAAAAAAAGAGACTATAGTAATCAATATTTTTGATTTTGACCTTCTGAATAAAATCATGATTTTCCTTTCAATCTGGAAATCAAGAAGAAAGCATACACCAGCTAGGATGAGAGTAAATTTGAAAGGAAATTGAAAAATCATATTTTTGATAGGTCAAGATAAGTTCCATTGAAGAAGGCTGACTCACTCAAAGCTTAGTACAGGGAAAACAAATGTTCTTTCTGCCACCAGACAAAATAAGTAATCAGCTGAACTGTATAAGCAGTCTTCATATTTTCTTTCCTTAGCACATTATACAAACCAAACAGATAGATTACTTGCTAAAGCCTCGTGCTGCCCTTGGAACAACACTGACCACTGCTAATCATTAACTCAGCTTGAATAGGACTTTACAGTCTCCTCTGGCATTTGAGAAGCAATTAAAAAAAAAAAAAAAGCTAGATGGTGGTGTTTACTTTTATTTTGCCCTATCCTTTATTTTATCACCAAATTGATTATTGCTTTAAATGGTATTTCCGGCTTAGAAAAACTGTGAGATAATGCTGTTCAGAACAGCCAAGCCCAAGGGAACAATAATCTACATTTGACAACATCTTCAGTTCAGTTCAGTTCAGTTCAGTCACTCAGTCGTGTCCGACTCTTTTCGACCTCATGAATTGCAGCACGCCAGGTCTCCCTGTCCATCACCAACTCCCGGAGTTCACTCAAACTCATGTCCATCGAGTCGGTGATGCCATCCAGCCATCTCATCCTCTGTTGTCCCCTTCTCCTCCTGCCCCCAATCCCTCCCAGCATCAGAGTCTTTTCCAATGAGTCAACCCTTTGCATGAGGTGGCCAAAGAACTGGAGTTTCAGCTTGAGCATTATTCCTTCCAAAGAACACCCAGGGCTGATCTCCTTCAGAATGGACTGGTTGGATCTCCTTGAGGTCCAAGGGACTCTCAAGAGTCTTCTCCAACACAACAGTTCAAAAGCATCAATTCTTTGGCGCTCAGCTTTCTTCACAGTCCAACTCCCACATCCATATATGACCACTGGAAAAACCATAGCCTTGACTAGATGGACCTTTGTTGGCAAAGTAATGTCTCTGCTTTTCAATATGCTATCTAGGTTGGTCATAACTTTTCTTCCAAGGAGTAAGTGTCTTTTAATTTCATGGCTGCAGTCACCATCTGTAGTGATTTTGGAGCCCCCCAAAATAAAGCCTGACACTGTTTCTACTGTTTCCCTATCTATTTCCCATGAAGTGATGCCATGACCAGATGCCATGATCTTCTTAGATGTTGTAAAAAATATTCCACAAATCTATGCAAAAATACAGATCTGAATTGAAGTTATAAATAGACAAAGGTAGGTCTGGGCTGTTTGAAGGGAGAAGAGGGAAGACAAGGGAAGCAGAGGTCCACTTCCTTGTTTGCTTCCTGCACTCTTCCCAAGCCCCCTGAATGAGTTATCGGAAGATCCCTGAGTTCATTATTTTAAATTATCATGTTCCTTGTCCCCTCTCCCTCGCCCATTTCAGATGACTGTTCAGGGAAAGGTGAGTCCCTGGGAACTGCCATTACTGCAGTAGTTCATATAAGCAAAGGAGAAGCTGCATTCACTAAAAATTCTGTTCATTTATTTGCAAATCCATTTGGTTAATTATTTTTTGAGTAGCAAGTTCATGTCAAATAATATGCTTGGGAAAAAAAGTTCAACAGATAAATACACAGTTCCTGTCCTTGAACATTTTATAATTTTGAGACAGAAATCAGCCAAATAATCACAAATAAAAGTAAAGGTCAAGGGGTTCTCTGGTGGCTGAGTGGTGGAGAATCTGCCCACCAATGCAGGCGACCACAAGTTCAATCTCCGATCTGGGAAGAGCCCACATGCCATGGAACAACTAACCCCATGTGCTACAACTACTGAGCCTGTGCTCCAGAGCCTGGGAGCCACGGCTACTGAGCCCATGTGCCCTAGAGCCCGCGCTCTGTGACTAGAGAGTAGCCCCTGCTCAACACAACTGGAGAAAGCCTATGCAGCAAGAAAGATCCAGCATAGCCAAAAATAAAATTTAAGAAGTTAAATGCATAGGTACTAACGGTAGACGTATGCCTTCCCATGAGAACATGAAATAGGTGCATCTGACCTGGATCTGGGGTGGGGGCAGTTGAAGGGTGGGTCAGGGAGGACTTGCCTGGAAAAATGATGATTGAGCTAAAATCAAATAAATGTGAGATGGGCCAGACCCTTTATGGAAAACAACTTGCCAAAATCGATTTAGGTCGCGTCTGAGGTCTATGTGATCTCTGCGATTCCATACTCACACATCTCACCGGCAAATGAATCATTTAAGATATTGGTTAGAAATGGAGATTTCAGAACCCTATTACAAATCTACTGAATCAGCAGTTTGAGAGCCAAGCATACACTCAACATTAGCTAATTTCATAATCAGTCCTGGCCATAGTTGGCAGGACGCTGAGGTAAACCAGATGGCAGAACCGGACTTTAGACTTTCTGGTAGAAACCTAGTCTCCAGGCTGCCTTTCTGCCCACTGAGTCACTTGTTTGCCCACTGTAAAGAAGGGAGCTTCTACCTGGGTTCCTGAACAATACTCCAGTTTTGCCCCTGGAAGCAGGACTCCATCCTGACACTCTGGAAGAACTTTTGGTTCCCAAATAATCATCCTAACTCTTGGCAACTCCATCTCCTAGATTATTCAAACTGTCCCCTAAGTCCCTTGCTATTATGTGGTTTTGCATCAAAAGGAATATAATTTTTCTCTGAGCCAGACAGATCATGATGAACATTATAGATTTATAATGCAGCCACTGGCTACTCAAAGTGTTACACACAGACCAGCAGCACCAACTTCATTTGGACAATGGTTAGAAATTCAGAATCTTAATCTTCACCCTAGACTCACTTTGGTAGACTGGTAATGACTCTCCAGATATGCCCAGGTTCTAAATCCTGGAAGCTGTGAAGGTCAGCTTACATAGAAAAGTTTTCCTTAATCATGATTAAGGATTTTGAGATTCTATATCTAATTCCTATATCTAATTACATATAACCTTGTAAGAAAGAGGCATACAGAGATTATACGAACAAGAGGAGAAAACACTATAAAGATAGAGGAAGAGAGAGAGGAGTGATTCGGCTGCAAGTCAAGGAATGACAGCTGCCATGGCAGAAGGCCAGGAATGGGTCCTTCCCATAGAGCCTCCAGGGAGAAGGCAATGGCACCCCACTCCAGTACTCTTGCCTGGAAAATCCCATGGACGGAGGAGCCTGGTGGGCTGCAGTCCATGGGGTCGCTAAGAGTCGGACACGACTGAGCGACTTCACTTTCACTTTTCGCTTTCACCCACTGGAGAAGGAAATGGCAACCCACTCCAGTGTTCTTGCCTGGAGAATCCCAGGAATGGCGGAGCCTGGCGGGCTGCCGTCTATGGGGTCACACAGAGTTGGACACGGCTGAAGCGACTTAGCAGCAGCAGCAGCAGCAGCAGCATAGAGCCTCCAGAGAGAGAGAGCACAGCCCCACTGACATGTGAGTTTCAGCCCAGTGAGACTAATATCGAACTTGTGGCCTCAGAGAACACATTTCTAATGTTTTAAGTCACCCAATGTGTCAATATTTGTTACAGTAGCTGTAGAAAACTAATATACTGAATCAGATCTGCATTTTAACAAGATCCACAGGAGACTGAAATACACTGAAATTAGAGACAGTGGATCTAACCATACCAGAACTCCCAATCAAGCCCAAGTTCGCCCCCACCTGTTTGGGCCATAATTCGGAGAGCCAACCTCTTTCTAAGACACAAGAAAACAAATACTCAATAACCAACTATCAGTTATCAACTGAAACCTGAAATTAGGTAAGGTTTGGGTTTCAAAATAGGGTGAAATTGTGAAAGTAAAAGTGTTAGTTCTCAGACTATAGTCGACCAGGCTCCTCTCTGTCCATGGAATTCTCCAAGCAAGAATACTGGAGTGGGTAGCCAGTCCCCTCCAGGGATCTTCCTGAACCCAGGATTGAAGCTGGGTCTCCTGCATTGTAGGCATATTCTTTACCATCCGAATCACCAGGGAAGCTCTCAAAATAGGGAATTCCTTTTGAAAGGAAACTGACTTTTTTTTTTTTTTGAGACAATCTGTCCAATATTTGAGGAATGCATTATTGATAGGCTTCAATGTACTATAATTCATAGACCACTTGTACTGCAAAAGCACCCTAGAATAAACTTCACTGGAAGACATCTACAAATTCCTGAAATGCTCTCTGGAAATGGCACATTATTTTAAATGGAATTGTGGCATTCTTCAGCTTGAATTATTTATAGATTCTATTAAGTGAAAACATTATTTTCTAGAAAAACACAAAGATATAATTTGCTAATCTAAAAGTACATAATGTTGATATTAATGCCAGTCTTTTATATTGAGAGTAATCATTAAATTGGGAAGGCTTAAATGAAGAGCAAAGTCACCACACTTTAGAACAAGAAGAACTGGTCCCTTTCCAAGTAGGTGTATCCAAAATCTGGTGGCCCTGATTATTATGCAACTCTTGTGAGGATCATCTGAAACACATATATTTCTTTCGTAAGGCACAAGGCTGGTCAGGAAATTTGAGTTAAATGTTAGTCAAGGTTAATAATTTTTAAAAGGTCGTTTTTTCCACAAGATAATGACAGTGAGTCCCCAGATCATCATATACTGATTAGCAAGTTAGACTAAAACTTGGTGTGAGAATAAGGAGGGGGGGCAGAGCCTGGATCTGTTGTGAAAGTATAGTACTTGATCTTCTTGGGTAGTTTTAGAGACAGACAGCAGCCACGGAATCCTCTCAGAGAATCCCAATCAATCAATACAGCAGGCAGGGTATAGGCTTCTCACCAACTCCGTCAATCGGCAGGTATTGATTATTGGACTATGATACAGTTGGTAGGTCTGAGATATGGAAGTCTGCATAAGCAGGGGTGAAACATATAGTTCCTACTCTCAAAAATTCTACCTGCTGATGTAGGAGCTGACATTAAATACTCAGAAACAGAGACAGGACTTATAGGTCCCACTTGTGCTTCATGGTAGGAGTAAACAGGTTTCATTAATTGTAACTCACCAAACCATTCAAAAGCAATGGTCTGAAGGCTTCCCTTCAGGCTCATCTTATCATTCAATCTTTTCCAGCAATACTTAATAGAGAAAAGGGCAGCCTCTTTTACTTCCTTAAACCTTATTTTATTTCATCTCTATTCTTCAATCAAATGAGAAAAAAAGTCTCTATTCATTTTTTCCCAGTTTGAGTCCTTTCCCAAGAGCCTGCAGCTACAGAAATACGTTTCTTTGCAGACTAGCCTCCTGGTAGAACTGTCCAGCAGCTCACACTATACTAATTAGAATTAGCAAGGCAAATTGGAAGCTCTACTGGAATGGATTTTTTTTTTTTTCCCCCTTAATAGGGGGAAGAGAGGTTGCTGGGTTGGTGTTTTTTAATTTGCTTATGAGCATAAAAGGGGCTGTAACGGTGTGAAATGAAAGCATGTACCTGAGTCAATGCGATGCAATCGAATACAATTTTCCAAACATATTTAATTACTGGGCTCCCTAATTACACAATCAGAAATGTTTTTCATGAGTGGAAATCTCTGGATTTTTTTTTCCAGTTGAAAATAAGGCTATCCATGGAACTGTGCATCTAAATAAATATTCAAACAGGAACAAAAGGTAGTCTCAGATGAATTTTTACTGAAACTGTCTTGGTAACCACTTCTCACAGCCTACATTCCAGTTTAGACGTGATACTTTTGTATATTCTTAGTTATTGGATGCAGCATTAAATCCTTAACTAGTCTGAACACTTTCTGAGGGTTGATCATTTACTCTTCTCTATTTTCTTCAGTTCTGAAAACATTCAAAAATCAGTCACTGCTTACTGGATGTTTATTGTTTATTGATGAAGTGGCTATCCATGAGAAAATCCTCAAAAATCAAAGGTTTCATCTTTCAAATGTGCTAGTCACTTGAATAATTTTTATTTTGTCCAATGACAAAATTGATCTTGAATTCCTTGACAGGTTTTATTAGATGAGGTGGTTTAATCAATGGGAATGTACACGCATTCCATGAATAAACACAGACTAATTAGCAACCGACTAGTTTTACAACTGACACAAGGCTATGAACCTTCTCTCTAAAATTCTTTCCTTCGAACTCGAATATGACAAAATTGTAACACACACATGCATGTGTGCACACGTGCGTGCATGCGTGCACACACACAGACACTTTTCTTTACTGACTGCTGAAGAAAGGGAAAGTGTCAGTTGTACCATAATGTCTAACTCTTTGTGACCCCATGGACTGTAGCCCACCAGGCTCCTCTGTTCATGGAATTCTCCAGGCAAGAATGCTGGAGTGGGTAGCCATTCCCTTCTCCAGGGGAATTGGGCTTCCCTAGTGGTTCAGATGGTAAAGGATCTGCCTGCAATGCAGGAGACCTGGGTTCAATCCCTGGGTCAGGAAGATCCTTTGGAGAAAGGAATGGCCACCCACTCCAGCATTCTTGCCTGGAGAATTTCCCAGACTGAGAAGCCTGGCCTACTGACAGCTACCTATTTGTTAAACCAGTTCATGCAATTATTCTCTACCATAATTTCTATGTACTTTGACAACATCCCATCTGTGATCACCTCTGCCAAACCATTCTGATTTTTTAAAATGTATTTATCTGTAATTGCAGGATAATTGCTTTACAATATTGTATTTGTTTCTGCCATACATCAACATGAATCAGTCACAAGTATAGATATGTCCCTTCCTACTTGAACCTCTCTCCCACCTCCCATCCCTCTAGGTTGTCACAGATCACCAGTTTGAGTTCCCTGAATCATAGAGCATATTACCACTGGCTGTCTATTTTACATATGGAAGCTATATGTTTCCATGTTACTCCCTCCATTTGTCGTATGTCCTACCCTCTCCCCCACGCTGTGTCCATAAGTCTGTTCTCTATGTCTGTGTTGCCACTGCTGCCCTGCAAATAGGTTCATCAGTACCATCTTTCTAGATTCCATATATATATATATGTTAATATATGATATTTGTTTTTCTCTTTCCGACTTACTTCACTCTGTGCAATGGGCTTTACATTCATGTATTTCATTAGATAATTGACTCAAATGCATGCCTTTTTATATCATTCTGAATTTAAAAAAAACCAATCCAGTATATACCCTGACTATCAGTTGTTTCAGGTCTGACAGTCACATGTGTCAACATTCCTGGTACTTGACAGAGAGTATGTGTTCCAGAAAATTTTGAAGAATTGAACAAAGGTACCTCATTTCCTCCCCTTTCTATAATTATTATTGGGGAGCTAATACCACCCCTCAGGTCTAAATGCTGGGTTACAGAGGAAAACTGAAAAAAGCACAATGCCTACAGAGCTCATAAACTGCAAAATCAGAACAAAAATCTATGCACGTGGGCAAGCTTTATAAACCTTTGTGTCTGGTGACACAGTTTTAGATTCTAGCTTCACACCCAGAGTGCTGCCAGATACAGTAGGTGAGCAGTATTATAGAGAGGAGAATCGATTTTACTAATGCATGGCTCAAGTGTAGCATTTTTATACTAAGCAATTAAGTTTGGGCAAGGAACTCTCTGTGTTGAAAAGCAACATTTTTTTTTTTTTTTTTTTTTTTACAGAACCCTTTTCTTCACTGGGGTAAAATACTGTTTTCACAATCAAAATGTTCAGAGAATGTATGAAAGTAAAGAGAACAATACTATCCTCCTTGTACGACTTGTGACCCACGACAGATGGCATGTGGAGGGCAATGAAAATGAGTCAGAGGGTCCCTAAGACTGATCCTAATTTCACAGAATTCCACCTGCCCTCCAAGTGAACATGGTGAAGGAGGAAAACCTCCCCAAGCCTCAATTTCCTCTCTTGTGAAATGAAAAACAGAACCGGAAAGCTCACTGGTAACTGAGGTTTTTCTGTTCTCCTTCTAAAACCTGGATTTCCAAGTTTGACCTCCTAGATGTATCTGTGCCAGATGTTGAAACTGAAAAAAATTCTCAGCAACAGTCACACCTATTTTGGTCTGATCACTATTGAGCAGGAAAAACAATTTTTATATATGTGTATATATAAAACTCTGTAAACACAGAGTTCTTAAGGGCCTTGAGAATTTACCTCAAGGCTCCACAGAGGAGCCTGGTGGGCTACAGTCCATGGGGTCGCAAAGAGCTGGACATGACTGAGCGACTAATATAACACACACCCTCTCCCACCAGTAAGAACAGCTGCCCTCGAGTCATTCCCAATGACCTTTATCTCATCCTGTTTCTAAGTAACTCCAAGTACATCTCACCACTCTACAACATTCATACTTAGAAAATTTCTTTCTTGAATCAAAAGGTAGCAATTCTTAAGTTTTACAATGTTCTTTTCTTATGATGAATAATACCATTTTGTGCCTTTTACCATTTAAACTTCATTTTGATTTTTTGAACCCCTCACAACTTTCACGCTTGACTGTACAATAGTATTTCTGAAGGGAAAAGACAAGGCAGGGTGCCTGGCCTGGTAAATGCCCATTTTATACTGTAAATCACACAGAATAAAGGATTGTATTATTCTTTTCTGTTAGGTACTGCAACACAATTTCTCTCCCTCCAGGTTACCAAACCTTTGGCTATGAAAGCTGACTCACATGAGACCTTTTTTAGGTCTTGTTTGTCTTGTCTTGTCGCTTTCACCTGCAGTAGCTAGCAATGTGGTAAGTTCATAGCAGCTGGTTAATACAACTGACAACTGACCAATTGCTAAGGCACACTAGGTCATGAATATCCAGTTAGCAACTCACCAAATAAGAAAATCATTCCTCTCTAGCCTGTCTAACGACGGGACTGGTTGTGAGACAAAACATCAGTTCATCTAGATGAACTCGTATTGTTCACACCTTATATACCCAGCCAAAACCAAAAGCTACTTATATAAAAATCTGATTTAGAATTTATTCAGAAGATTTTGTACCTTTAAAATATTCAGAGTATCATCAAAAACTAAAGGAAGTAACCATATATTCAGGGATTCCCCTGTGGCTTGGTGGTAGAGAATCCACCTGTTGCTGTAGAAGACACAGGTTCCATCCCTGAGTCAGGATGGTCCCCTGGAGGAGGGCATGACAACCCACTGCAGTATTCTTGCCTGAGAATCCCATGGACAGAGGAGCCTGGCAGGCTACAGTCCTTGGGGTCACAAAAGAGTCAAATACAACTTGGCGACTAAACAGCCACCACCATATATTCTTGGGCTATTATAAAAAAGATGACTGTTATCAGTGTTACAGATTTTTTAACCCCAGACTAAAAGTTCAAGTCCTGTTTTAGTTTAACTTAATTGTTGTTTACATGGCACAGAAAAAATGAAAAAAAAAATCTGTTTTTACTACCTTCTTACTAATCAACTACTATAGAACCAATCACTTGAATCTCAATCTTTATTTTTCAAATCAAAGATTGGCTTAGTTCAGCCAAATAGTGGAATATATGTCCTTTAAAAAAAGAACATTATAACCAGGTTCTCATTATAACCAGAATTTCTGTTTTTTCCCCAGAAGAAATTACCTATAAATCTGATAAGCAGTTGCTATTCATTAAAAAATAATAAAATACACTTAGATGAGAATACTTAGGTTACAAACATTTTGAGTAAAACCAAGGTATACAGATATGGAGTAGATTTTTGATCAGAATCTTCTGTTGTTGTTGTTCAGTCACAGAGTTGTGTCCGACTCTTTGAGACCCCATGAACTACATCACACCAGGCATCCCTGAGCACATGGTTATCAGGCCTATTCCTACTGCTGCTGCTGCTAAGTTGCTTCAGTCGTGTCTGACTCTGTGTGACCCCATAGACAGCAGCCCACCAGGCTCCCCCATCCCTGGGATTCTCCAGGCAAGAACACTGGAGTGGGTTGCCATTTCCTTCTCCGATGCATGAAAGTGAAAAGCAAAAGTGAAGTTGTTCAGTCATGTCTGACTCTTCGCAACCCCATGGACTGCAGCCCATCAGGCTCCTCCATCCATGGGATTTTCCAGGCAAGAGTACTGGAGAGTAGGGTGCCATTGCCTTCTCCGAGGCCTATTCCTACACAGAACCTAAACTATCTCTAGGGCTATGCTTAGGAAATAGTTTTCAATTGCAGGTGATTATATTTAAATTTTCAAATCTTTGTTCTTAATGGTTCAAGAGGGAGAGATGAAATTGAGAAGCTTAGGTTGAAGAGGTGGACAAGAGTGTTTTCCAAGATGCATCAAAAAGAAAGTACAATGCTAAGAAAAATGCATATTGTACACGAAATGCCTAGACTAATGGCTGATATACTTAGGATTCAAAATATCCTTACTAGTCGAAAGAATGAACATGTTCTAGTCACTGACAAGTTTGTCAAGAAATAGTCTCTCCATAAAGGTCAATGTACTTTATACTTAATCCAGTCAGCATCTCTAAATCACCCTGTCTTGATTTTCTAGTGATAGATACCTGAGACAAATTATGACAGTACAGTAAATCATATACAAGGGTATAATTAAAGCAAATGTTCTAATATATAATATAGTTAGGATAACACAGTTAGGATAACACACTGAAGGTACTAACAGTTCATGAGTTACTCTCTTGGTTTCTGAAGCCCCTAGTCTCACAAGCAATCCTCAAAAATAATTCTCTAAAGTAGAATATATCATCACTTCTTTCAAATGAGAAGACTGGGGCTCACCGATATTCTGAAATTTGTCCAGATCAAAACCAAAGTTTTTGTAGTCAGGATTAATAAATCCAACGTGCTTTAAAGCCACTTGTCTCATACCATGCTGCCAACTGTTGGGAGGGAGATTCAAGAAGGAGTGGACATTTGTATACCTAATGGTGATTGATGTTGATGCATGGCAAAAACCATCATAATGTTGTGAAGTAATTATCCTCCAATTAAATGAATAAATAAGCAAGCCCTATAAATCTATTATGTGGGAGTAATCTTACTACCCTAAATTATATATTAGTTATACCATTATATATATAATATATTATATGTTAATATATACATAAAGCAATATATAAATAATACATTTTGAATATTAATATATGTGAATTCAATGTCAGAGAAGCTGTTCCAAATCTTTTCTACCTTATCTTTCAGTATAAGGCAAGAATTACTTAGAAATAAAGACTGTCTATGGACTCCTTATTATATATACTCGGCTTTGGGTAAAAAGCTAAAATCCTGACATAGAAGGAGGATTCAGTGTCTGAAATGGGTTTCATTTATTCTTTGCAAACGAGTTAAATACACCTTAAGCAAGACTCAAACTGCTGCTATTATTATAGCTTTGCTTGAGGAAAGTTCCCTTTCTGCAGTTTGATTCTTTATTTTTTCCTTCTGGAAATAAAGCTGGGGTCTTTATATTTGGGAGAAGCGGAGTTAAATTACAGAAATTTTCTGACTAGAGGAGACAGATCTTACATTTCTGCGATGACAAAAACGAGGCCTCTGCAAGTGCACACACATTGTTCACAGAGAAAGGTTCAATAAACCAGTACCGAAGAACAAACTGAGACGCTTTCAGTGATGCTTCACCGTACTGTTTACGACTGAATCAAAGAATTTACTCTCACATGCCACACCTATATAACCACATTTCTTTTGAGAAATACTTAGTCTATCTTGTAACAGGAGTATTGACATAGGTCAAGAAGAAGGGGATACAGGTACATACTTTTTTCACGCCTGAAGCAACTGCTAGAAACTTAAATGCATTCATTGAATTTGCTTAAGATTAGTCATATATATCATTAACTATCTCTACTTTGCTACTTATAAATTGGCTAGAGAATATGAACATACCTGGGTATCAGACAACCAAAAATGACACCAGTGCTTACTGTGATCAGTAGGAAATTTACTTTCCTTGTGAACCTGTACTCAGAAATTTTTAAACAGAGCTATTTTAACATTTACAACTGTGATCTAGATTTGTAGACTGTGCACACTGTCTTATTCCTTTTCCCAGTACATATGCACACACACATGCACACATGCACACACACGAATACAGGAGGAGGTGCTACCGCGTAATGTGTCCATGTTAGGCCTCAAGACAATGAAACACCTTAGGAATAGCTTTGATGTCCATTTCTTCCTTCTATCCTCATTTCATCATCTTAATATGGGTCCTCATTACCTTTTGCCTGAAAGGCTACAGTTTGGGCTTCCCAGGGGGCGCTAGTGGTAAAAAACCTGCCTGCCAATACAGGAGACAAGGGAGATGTGTTTCAGTCCCTGAGTTGAGAAGGTCCTCTGGAGGAGGGCAGAGCAACCCACTCCAGTGTTCTTGCCAGGAGAACCCCATGGACAGAGAAGCCTGGTGGGCTACAGTCCATAGGGTCACAAAGAGTCGGACATGACTGAGGCCACTTAGTACGCACAATTCTTCCAGTTTGAGTCCAGATGTCATTGCTTTATACAAACTCTTCAGAACTATAGTTTTGTGGTGGGTTCCAGGGAGTCTAACACATTAAAAATAAATGCTTTGCCACCTTAGCAATCAAAGATTCCACAATTCAAGCATTATCTTTTGTTGTTGTTGTTTTTAACTTGCTTTCTATCCTGTTTTCTCTCTGTGTGTTCTGGGTCACCTGGATTACTCACTCTTCTTAGCATGTCTTTTCCTTTTTCACTGTTTAGGTTTGCTTACACTATTCCTTCTGGGTAGACCAGTCCTCTATCTTGTGGAAGACGTCACTTGCCATATCAGTAAACAAAGGATGTTGTGGCCATCAAGCAACCAGTTACTGCAGCTGTCTCCAACTGTGCACTCTGAGGGGATTCAGGATGGAGGGGAGAAAAAAGGCCCTAGATAATTAAGGCACATTTCAAAGAGTCCAATCTCTTGCATCTTCTCATATAAAAGTGATAAATACATTAACTTGAGGTATCTGTTTTTTCTTTAACAGTAATCTTTTGATTTTTTTTTGACTTTTTTTTTTTTGCAAAAACTATTTCCTGGCTCCTCCCTCATCTCTTTGGATTGTCCCTCAGAGCTATATGACAGGCTTAAACTCTCATCATATCTGCTCAATAAAATATAATTCTAAACTTTTAGGTTATGCATTGTTTCAATCCACAATCTCTTAACCAAATTCTTTCTCCTTAAACATTTAAATAAGCACCTTTTGTTTTTGCTTTCTAGAAGCCATGGGCACTTTACCAGCCTTTGGGGGCTCCTATCATGCCTTGAATTACTGTAGAGTGAACGCTTCTTGTCTTATCCAGACATCAGATAAACAGTAAAAGCTCCATCTTTTTCACCTCCGTACTTTCTGATGGATGACAGGTAGATAGTAAATATGATACATGAGTTGAGATGACTTGATCATTGATATAACCTCACTTGGTATGCTTTCCATGTCACGGGCTTGAATTCCAAAGTTTCAGGCAATAAGAATCAGTATCAAGTAATGGAAAAGATATCTATGATGATTTTCCTCATTACTTAGATAATTATTGTTCAGTAGAAATGCAATTTAAGTTATCTATGTAATTTTAAATTCTCTAGCAGTCATAGGAAAGTTAAATGAAAAAGATAAAATTAACTTCAATATATATTTTAATACAATTTGTCTAAAATATCATTCAAACGTAATCAATATAAAAGTATTCATGAGATGCTTGTGTGCACGCACACTCTGTACGTGTGTGTGTGTATATAGTATGTATATATATGTGTGTGTGTGTGTGTTATATACAAACATATACATCTGTTTTAAGTTATTAAAGTCTAGTGTATATTTTACACTTAAAGCATATCTCAGTTGGGACCAGCCATGCTGTAATTGCCCAGTAGCTACAGGTGGCTGGTGGTTACCATATTGGATAGTGCAAAATTAGATCACAGATGCTAGCGGCATTGATCAATTTCTCACTTAAAAAAATTACATTCTCTTTTTCCGCTCCCCAGATTCCTCTTTAAATACACATAGGGTGCTGAATTTTCTTATGCATTTCCTGGCATACGCAAGTAAATGACTACAGAGGAATTCTCAGAAAGTGGGTAAGTATGTACATTAAACAGGCATTATGAAGCTTCCTTAAATAACCTTAAACCCTTTGCAGAAAATATTAAAACTAAAACTATTAGTTCAGTTTTGAAAGAATGAAGAAATCATCAAATTGGTAGTCCTTCAGTAAAGGCAACATGCAAATTAGATCCACAGAAGAAACAGATTCCTGATGGAGTATTTATAACTTCATGAAAATATTTTAACAACCTGAATTAGCCTTTTAAATATTATTCTTTTATAAACTGTAAAAGAGAATGATCATATTTTAATTCCTCCAATTGTATTTCCCTTAACAAACCAATCTTTGTTGAAAGAATTTAAGTAATAATGAAAGACCGAATAGTCACGGAAAAAGGTTCATTTCTTGAATTTCACTGTTAACACTTATTGTTTTATAATTGTTGATATCTATCTATATCATCTTAGTTTGAGAACTTACTGAAGACAAAAACATGAGCCTTGTCAAATGGAGATTTGATTATTTCATTTTATAATGTACTTAATTATAAAGACCCATTTTATTGTGTGTTATTCTTAGGCTGACTGGGGTAAATCACATAATAAAGAAAACTAATTAACTCAAATGAATCCAATTCTCCCAAAACACCTAGAATAACCTCTCTTTGTATTATACTTCTATTATAGACATTTTTTTTTTTAATTCAGTAGGTTATATGATGCTGCAGAAAAAAGTAGCTTTGGAAAGAGAGGCCCACATTCTGTCTATACTATTTACTAGCTGAGTATCCGGCACAAGTTCTTTCCTCTCTCTGAGCCTGTTTCCTCAACTGTGAAATGTGGACAAGGGTATCTATCAACATTTTGCAAGAGAATTATGAGGATTAAGTGAGAAAATATATGGACATATGTAATTTAAATTTATTAAGTACTCATTAGTTATTCATTCCCTTATTTTCTCAGTCTGTCCTCTTCTCTTTCCCCCTACACACTTCATAGATATTGACTTTGTAGACTCTTGCCTACTATGATTTAATAGTATCTTGTTAAGACTAAGGCATACTCAGACTTGAATACTACAAATATACTACTCTCGGACAAAATAACTAAGAGTAGACTTGCTGGTATGATGATACACACGTAAGTACATTCTATGAGACTGGAGACTTGGGACAATGAAAATGGAGCTCTGTTGAACTTCATCTATCGCCCTAAGACATTTCTTATTACTTATTACTCATATTATTATATTGTGGAAGATTAATTATATGTTTCATTCATTTTGGATGGTCTTATAAGTTAATATTTTCTTCCCAACTAGACTGTAAAGTTGTAGTAACCTAATAAATAATCTACTCCTGGAGTCTCTACAGTGTCCTGGGCACAGAGTAGCTTATAAGGTAGGCATTTTAAAAAGTGCTTTAGTTAATTGACTGACATCAAAAGAAGACTTCCATTCACACAAAGCCTATTGTATTGCAGTTGGCAATGAGTTACGCCATTACAATGAGTTACTCAGAGATTCAATAGTTATTAAAGCCATAACGAAAACAAATTAATTAATGGAAACTAATTAATTCTCTAAAATACCTGGAAAATGTTACTTCAGAGTGAAAAGAGGAAGGAAATTAAAGTAATTTGACTACAAATGTCTGATTAAGTGCTAGAGTAAGGGACACAATGTGATCCACGGAATCCCAGTTCTTACTCCAAGCTTCCTTTATATCCCATCAAAAGATTTGCAAAGCTTTAAACAGAATTCTTTCTGCAAACAGGATAGTGAGGAAAAGTTTCGGTAAATGTTGTACAATATGTCACACTTTTCAGTTCAGTTCAGTTGTTCAGTCTCTTTGCGACCCCGTGAATTGCAGCATGCCAGGCCTCCCTGTCTGTCACACTTTTGCATATTGTGAATTATTTCTATCAAACTCAAAAGCTGCACTGCAAAATGGAGTTTGCCTGTACTCCATTATAGTATTATATGCAGACCTTAAGGACACCTGGAATTATTTAGTCTACTCACATTAAAACTATTTTCTGCCTCAGTTAGCACTGTTCCAATAATTGTTCCAAAATTAACTTGATATTTGCTCATGAAATTTTATGCCATTGAAGACTAGGGTAAATGCCATACTCTGTGCAATATATTTCACTTAACAGAAAAAAAAAACAAACAGTTTTATTGTCCCCTACCCTGTTTTATCCTCTATTTTTAAGTTTATTTGGTATACACACTTTAGCCCATCTTTCGTGCCAGAATATTATCACTGTCTGATCAATTTTGTATTCTCCATAACAATTAGCACAGTTACTCAAACACACACACACACACACACACATTTATGGAAAATACTAGCAGCCATCAGTGATTTTCACAATTATGTATTGAGCACCTAACAGTTGCCAAAGACTGTTCCAGGTATTGCGGGTATAGCATCAAAAAGACTAACTAAATCCCTGCCTTCGTGATACCGATTTTCTCATTTTTACTGGGAAGATGTGTAAAGCAGCTCCTTGTAGGAAACCACCCTCATCAGGAAGCCCCTTTTCCTGCCACTTTAGCAAAGCTACATTGAAACTAATTTTTAAACCAGGCATCAATACTTTACTCATCTCTGATTCAAGCATTCCTTTCAAATCTTTTGATCACAGAATACCATGCCTAACTTATCAGTTCCTTCCATAGATGAAAGAAATGGAAATGAAGAGTAAATAATTAACAGATGACCAGATCTCTTACCTAGATTCCCCTTCAGTAATCTCCCAAACTGGGGTAACATGGTAACATTTAGAGGAAGATCACAAGGAATCAAGGACCCTGCACACAGTAGGGGGTGACAATGGCTCTGACCCTCTATCTCAGTGATTAACCGAAATTACTTGTTTCCCTTAAAACTTTCAACGTCAGCCAGAATCTTGGGAGGTGGTTTTAAGGGACACTGAATCCACCATCTCCCTAGGTTGCCAGCATTATAACTTAAGCACCTTTTTCTTTTACCATTTGTGAGTATGTAATTGATTTTGTAAGTGGTGAGTGGCAGAGCGTGTTTCAGTTGGTAACTGGTGATGCTGGTTGAAGTTGACAATATATTAACAATAAGGAAGAAAATTTTAGTTATAAGTACTGTAAGAAAAGTAAGACAGGATATGCTGCAGAGTGACTTTGTTGGGGTCAAGTGTACTTTACACTGGGCGGTTAAGAAAGACCTCTTTGAAGCCAAAATAACTAAACTCAGAAACAAATACAGATAAGTTAACTATGAGATAGTCCTAAGAAAGAGCATTCCAAGTGGTGGAAATATTTGAACAAAAACGAGAATAAGGAAGGAGAGGAGTAGCATAAGGGAGCATTAAATGGTGGGGAGAGACTGTTAACATTGAAACCAATGGGTCACTGCATGGATTTTAGTCTGAATGCAACAACTGAAACGGTTTTATGTGGAGAATAAGGACTTCAGTACCTGATTAATGTTCTTTTGAAAGATTTCTCCAACTACTATATGAAGACAGAATTGAGGGAGTCATAGTATAGGGACTGGAAAAGGAACTGGCAACCCTCTCCAGTATTCTAGACTGGAAAATTCCATGGACACAGATTCCTGGCAAACTACAGTCCGTGGGGTCGCAAAGGGTCGGATACGACTGAGCGACTTCACTTTCTTTCTTTAGTAGAGGGACAGAGATGGTGGTTTGGATAGACCATCCAAGTACAGACAGAGAAAAGTGGGCACACCGAAGGCTTATTTGGTAGACCGAGTTTTATGTGTTGAGAGCAAAAACAAACAGGAATCAAGAATGATTCTGTGGTTTTAGAATGATCAACAGAGCAAATGAAATTTCCATTTAGTGAGACGGGAACAGATGAAGAAAGATAAGATTAAACAGGAGAATTCAAGATTGGCATGGTACATACTTCTTTGAAGTATTATTAGTATTTCATAGATAAAGAATCAAGACTCCAAAAAGTTAAGATATTTGCCTAAATTCATACTTTTGAGTTTGGATTGGAATAAATTTTTTCTAATTTTAAAGTCCATGCCTTTTTTTTTTACTCTACTATTCTGGTGCTCTTTGCACTCATTTCTGACAGAATGAAAATGACTTTACACATGTTTGAATTACAAAATGTCATGGCTGAATATCATCTATATATTTACTTATGTAGAAATACTTTTATCTAAAAAATGCTTTGTATGTGGCAACCGGATATACCACTGTGTAATCTGAAAAGCAGATGTATTTTCAGCTGAACCTAATTCTTGTCAGCTACATCATTACAGGTTGAAATGGATTCAAAATATGCAAAAGGTAAAATAACAGGTGTGGTCCTAATAACTTT
Source organism: Bubalus bubalis (assembly GCF_019923935.1). Classification (NCBI taxonomy): domain Eukaryota; kingdom Metazoa; phylum Chordata; class Mammalia; order Artiodactyla; family Bovidae; genus Bubalus; species Bubalus bubalis. The sequence continues at coordinate 7,982,018 of NC_059179.1, forward strand.
GTGCAAATAATGTTAAAGATAAATGAGAAAATAATCATATTTCTAATATTATTAAATAAAAATGGTAAGATCCAAGGGAATTCTCAGTGTATTACCCATGAGGCCTTCATTGTCTATGGTTCACTCATATTTATAAGCAGCTGGTGTCCACTGTAGAGGCCACATGTGAGCTCTCTGGAGAGCCCTTATAGCAAGGATGGGATGTATAGTATATTTTATCAGAGAAAACAGTGATAAAATTTTTTCTGCCAACCCAATTCATTTTTCAGTTGCATTAATGTAAGAACTTGACTGAATAGTCACTACTTAATCACTAAATTTTAGAGTATTGCTTCTTGGAAAACACATTTTCCAAACTGTAAACACAGTGATTTTTTGTGAGCCATTTCAAAGGTGAGACCAATGCATTCTTCTGAAATATGCATGTGTCCCATCATGGTGGGGGAGGAATGGTTGAAATGAGACAGGTACAGGATGAAATACCGAAGCAGTAGGATGCTCTATTTTTTGTGCCAAGCAGGGGATGGTTTAATCATTTCATCCTTCTTGGTGCATCTCTTTAAACGCAAAAATGTTAAAAAGTCAAAGACATGAATTTTTCTGTTTATAGTGAGCTAACAGAATAAAGCATAGTCATAAAATACATAAAATAACTGCCTATGCTTAAAGGGAAATACCAGGCCCCTAAAATTAATATTTTCTTTTTTCTAATGGAAGAAAAAATGCTGTTTACATATTTTAACTCATGTAATTAAGTATTGGACAAAAAGCTCAAGTTTCTTCCATAAAAATGACATTTGCAAGTCAAGGAAAAGGAATAGCATAGAAACAATGTCTTTAAAAAATATTTGATACAAAATTTGTATTTCAAATTCAGAAGCATGCAAATTAAAAGCATAAGGTGATACCACTTCAAACTCGTATTATTAAGAAAGTCAAATAGTATCATGTGCTAACAAGTTTCTACCTTTGATTTACTTAACAGGCAAGTTTCCTGGGATGACATATTTCATATTTCATACTAGTGGAATATAATCAAAATTATATGGTGATGTTCTCTACCACTTATGACTTTGTATTCCAGATATAGTTGCATTAAATAAAAATCAATGAATATGACATAAATAAGACTAAACATTTTGTTACTAGATGAGTCTCCTTTTTAGGTATGGTGCAGTATGTTATTCTTTCTGAAATTTTATTTTTCTTCCTATACAGTATCACAAAAATGAATGGCAAAGGAAAATATTTATGCTAATATTTATAAAATCAGAAATAAGAACTTATACATATGCTGAAAAAGACATCCCAATTTACCTTTTCTATGTGCATTAATTTTATGTGCAGTCTACAAAACTACCCTTAAGAGATCTAGTATGGGGGACAAAATCCATTGGATTCATCCCAAACTCTTCTGGAAAAATAGCTAAATGGCAACATGGGGGAAAAATAAATACAAAGTTTCTAAATACAAAACTGAATTAAATATGCTAAATGGTCTATGGTTAGCGACAACTTAATTAAAGCATAATTTCAAAGATTCCAAATAAAAAGTAGAAATAAATATCAATATAACAAACATCAGCTTGCACCTAGAACTAATAGGAACAACTCTAACACTGTCTTCTAACAGTATCCACTGAAGACTTTGACATTAATAGCTCATTCCAAAGTAGTCATTAAAAGACATTAAAGGATATATAAATAAATAGAACATTTATTGTTAACAGTAGGCTTTAATAAAAGGCTCTATCTGTTAAAAAGAATCAGCCTTCTCTCTGTTGCTCTAATCTTGAAGTTCTTGGCTCTGTGAGAAGCCAGACTTGAATGTTACTCTCTCACCTCTGCTCAACAGAAGGGATTAATCCACTCTAGGCTGCTGCTCTATATTTATGCATTTAGTATGAAAATTCACTAATGTTTGAGATTTTTTTTTTTACCCCATCATATGACATGCAAAATCTTAGTTCCCTGACCAGGGATCAAACTTGTTCCCCCTGCAGTGGAAGCATGGGGTCTTAACCACTGGGTGGCCAGGAAATTCCCTGCAAAAATTTGAAGTTGTAAAAAGATCAGAGTTGGAGAGAATATCTTTAAAAACAGAAAATGGCAAAGACAAATGATTATTCTGATCTCCAGAAAGAATTTTAAGTGTGATTTAAAACTTAAAAACAGAGTTTTTGAAATCAATAATCACATTTAAAAATCTAGGTTATTAACCTACCCAGTTGAAAGTAAGACTGCAGAGTAAAGAAGTGGAAAAAGCATATGAATAATCTAATTGGATTATGCTTGGATTTATCCATTAGGATCTATCATGAAATTTGATAGAAACATCTAGAGATGAGAATATGGATGAAGAATACTGTGCCACTGCTTTAACAAGTTTTCAGAAGGAAGTATTTAATAGATTATAAGCCTCCAGACTGTTTTATATCTTGAAGATAAAACTGATAGAACAATCCCAAAAAAGTACACCAAATCAGCCTGTTTCATTGTGGCCTATAATATAAAATATTTACACGTGATTGAACATCCCCCAAAATAAATCAGTGTCAAAAAATCTGGATGTCAACTGAATATACTGAAAGATATTCCAGGAAGGTTGGAAATACACAGGAATGGAACAAAGCAAGAAACCAAAAATAAAACATAGGTTAGATAAATCAAACAACATATGGATCAAGAAGAAACACAGGTAATCAAAACTGAAAGAAACAAATTCCATTATGTAAGGTTTTGGATATTTTGTTTATAAGATGGTGTGTTTATAGGATTTTTTCATAGGATATTTTAGATTTAATGTGTTAAATATCTTGTTTCATAAAAAGTGACAGCCACATATAATCAATTCATAAGTGGTAAGAGAGACAAATGGAAAAATTTAAAATTATATCCTGCATCATGATGAAATTTCAATAAAGTGCTTATTTCCTTTTACCTGTATTTCAATAGAATATCAAACTTAATGGCTTTCATTAACAGACACACACACATATACAAACACATAACTACAAAAAGACCAAACAAATTAGTAGACCTTAAGAATGGTAAAATACTGTAGTTGATTTGCAAGTGTGTATGTCTTCACATTTATGTTTTAACTAGAAACAAACTGACCGCAAATTGACTCATATAATGAAAGAAAGAATACAATACTACCACATTTGGAATTTGTTATTTTATGGGAAACAATCTTCAAAATACAGGAAACAAATTATATTACATTTTTTTAAATCTTCTAGGAAAAGATTTTTGATAAAGTGAATTTTCAGTTCTGTTCATTTCAGTTCAGTCGCTCAGTCGTGTCCGACTCTTTGTGACCCCATGAATCACAGCACACCAGGCCTCCCTGTCTATCACCAACTCCCGAAGTTCACTCAAACTCATGTCCATCGAGTCAGTGAGGCCATCCAGCCATCTCATCCTCTGTCGTCCCCTTCTCCTCCTGCCCCCAATCCCTCCCAGCATCAGAGTCTTTTCCAATGAGTCAGCTCTTCACATCAGGTGGCCAAAGTATTGGAGTTTCAGCTTCAGCATCAGTCCTTCCAGTGAATATTCATGACTAAATGTCCTTTAGGATGGACTGGTTGGATCTCCTTGCAGTCCAAGGGACTCTCAAGAGTCTTATCCAACACCACAGTTCAAAAGCATCAATTCTTCCACACTCAGCTTTCTTCACAGTCCAACTGTCGCTTCCATATATCACCACTGGACAAACCATAGCCTTGACTAGATGGACCTTTGTTGGCAAAGTAATGTCTCTGCTTTTGAACATGCTATCTAGGTTGGTCATAACTTTCCTTGTAAGGAGTATGAGTCTTTTAATTTCATGGCTGCAATCACCATCTACAGTGATTTTGGAGCCCCCCAAAATAAAGTCTTTCACTATTTCGTTTGATTCCCCATCTATTTGCCATCAAGTGATGGGACAAGATGCCATGATCTTAGTTTTCTGAATGTTGAGCTTTAAGCCAACTTTTTCACTCTCCTCTTTCACTTTCATCAAGAGGCTTTTTAGTTCCTCTTCACTTTCTGCCATAAGGGTGGTGTCATCTGCATATTTGAGGTTATTGATATTTCTCCCAGCAATCTCGATTCCAGCTTGTGCTTCTTCCAGCCCAGCATTTCTCATGATGTACTCTGCATATAAGTTAAATAAGCAGGGTGACAATATACAGCCTTGGCATACTCCTTTTCCTATTTTACAGTAGTGTAAAACCATATATTCTTGTAATAATTTAATATCATCTCAGAAACTTTAAGAGATTATCTGAAATTTGGTTTTGCTAACAAACTTTACAGGACTCAAGTATGATACTTCTTTTTTAAGCATTGGACTTTAAAGTGAGAAATGTAAGCGAAACACAATGATATTATAAAAATTTTTTGTATCATATGATTCCAAAAGCTCTAGTTGGTAAAAATATCCATTCTGATCATAAATCTGTTTAAAAATATAAACATATGTACTCCCCATTCTTCCTGATGGGAGGAGGAACTGGCTATGGGAGAATCTGGGTCTTGTTCTGATGGGTGGGGCCATGCTCAGTAAATCTATAATCCAATTTTCTGTTAATGGGTGTGGCTGTTTTCCTTCCCTGTAGTCTGGCCTGAGGCCAAACTTTGGCAGAGATAAAGGCAATCTCTTTCAAAAGGACTTATGCCTGGAGTGCTGTATTCAGTGCCCCTGACTGCACTGTTGACCCACACCTCCACCTGAGACTCCTGGACACTCACAGGCAAGCCTGGCTCTGTTTCTTGTGGGATCACTGCTCCTCTCTCCTGGGTCCTGGTGTGAACAAGGTTTGTTTGTGCCCTCCAAGAGGCTGTTTCCCCAGTCCTGTGGGAGTTTTGTAATCAAATGCCACTAGCCTTCAAAGTCAAATTCCCAGGGGATTCTCTGTCCCTTTGCCAGCCCCAGGTTGGGAAATCTATTGTGGTCTTAAAACTTTTGCAACAGTGTGAGAACTTCTTTGGTACAGTTGTTCTCCAGTCTGTGGGTTGTCTGCTCAGAGGTTCTATGGTGGGGCTCACATGCTGAGCCTCCCTGGTTTGCTGCAGCCAGAGTCCCTGCCCCCACAGCAGCCCACTGCTGACCCATGACTCCACAGGAGACACTCAAACACTCAAAGGGAGGTCTGGCTCAGTCTTTTGAGGGGTCCTGGCATGCACAAGGATAAAGCTGAGGAAAGAGAAAAACAACAGAATGGGAAATCTATTCAAGAATTCAAGATCTAATCTACTCAAGATCTAGAGATCTCTTCAAGAAAATTTGGATACCAAGGGAATATTTCATGCAAAAATGGGCACAATAAACAGAAACAGTATGGACCTAACAGAAGCAGAATATATTAAGAGGTGACAAAAATACACAGAAGAACTATATAAAAAGATCTTCATGACCCAGATAACCACAATGGTGTGATCACTCACCTAGAGCCAGACATCCTGGAATGTGAAGTCAAGTGGGCATCACTTCGTCATAGAAAGCATCACTATGAACAAAGCTAGTGGAGGTGATGGAATTCCAGTTGAGCTATTTCAAATCCAAAAAGATGATGCTGTGAAAGTGGTATACTCAAAATGCCAGCAACTAGGAAAACTCAGCAGTGGCCACAGGACTGGAAAAGGCCAGTTTTCCTTCCAATTCCAAAGAAAGGCAATGCCAATAAAATGTTCAAACTTCCATACAACTGCACTCATCTCACATGCTAGCAAAGTAATGCTCAAAATCTTTCAAGCTTGGCTTCAACAGTATGTGAACTGAGAACTTCCAGATGTACAAGCTGGATTTATAAATGGTAGAGGAACCAGAGATCAAATGGCCAACATCCGTTGGATCATAGAAAAAGCAAGAGAATTCCAGAAAAAAAAAAAAAAACATGTACTTCTGTTTCATTGACTATGCTAAAGCCTTTGACTATGTGAACCACAACAAACTGGAAAATTCTTAGAGGTAGGAATACCAGACCACCTTACCTGCCTCTTGAGAGATTTGTATGCAGATCAAGCAGGAAGAGTAAGAAATGGAACAACAGACTGGTTCCAAATTGGGAAAGGACTATATCAAAGCTGTATACTGTCACCTTGTTTATTTAACTTATATGCAGAGTACATCATGCAAAATGCCAGACTGGATGAAGCACAAGCTAGAATCAAGATTGCAGGGAGAAATATCCATACCTCAGATACGTAGATGACACCACTCTTCTGGCAGAAAGTGAAGAGGAACTAAAGAGCCTCTTGATGAAAGTGAAAGAAGAGAGTGAAAAAGCTCACTTAAAACTCAACATTGAAAAAACTAAGATCATGGCATTCAGTCACATCACTTCATGGCAAATAGATGGGGAAACAGTGGTAACAGTGACAGACTTTATTTTCTTGGGCTCCAAAATCATTGCAGATGGTGACTGCAGCCATGAAATTAAAAGACACTTGCTCCTTGGAAGAAAAGCTATGACCAACCTAGACAGAATATTAAAAAACAGTGACATTACTTTGCCAACAAAGGTCCATATACTCAAAGCTATGGTTTTTCCAGTAGTCATGTATGTTTGGATGTGAGAGTTGGAGTATAAAGAAAGCCAAGCACTGCAGAATTGATGCTTTTGAACTGTGGTGTTGGAGAAGACTCTTAACAGTCCTTTGGACTACAAGGAGATCAAACCAGTCGATCCTAAAGGAAAGCAGTCCTGAATATTCTTTGGAAGAACTGATGCTGAAGCTGAAGCTCCAGTACTTTGGCCACCTGATGCGAAGAACTAACTCACTGGAAAAGACCCTGAGGCTTGGAAAGATTGAAAGCAGGAAGGGGACAACAGACAATGAGATGGTTGGATGGCATCACCAACTGGATGGACATAAGTTTGAGCAAGCTCCAGTAGCTGGTGATGGACAGGGAAGCCTGTCATGCTGCAGTCCATGGGGTCGCAGAGTCAGACACGACTGAGCAACTGAACTGAACTGATTTTGCAAGCAGATACAAATGATAATAAACATGAAAATAACTCCCACTTCAACAATCACAATTATTCTGGCTATGTTAAAAAAGAAAAACACTGATATAACTTAATTTTGAAAGAACATAGCTAACATAGCATTCATTTACTCTAGTTTCCTGTTTGATTGCTAGAAAGATGCACCAAATATATAATAGCTATAGCCTTTGTCCCCAAATTCCTCCTAGTAGGACTGACCCTAAAAAAAGAAAAAAAGCTCATCAGTATATAAATTAATATTCTATAGAATTTATATCTGCCTATAAAAGAGGATATGACACATACACATGTGACCTTTGTATTTTTTTTAATCATTATAGAACTGCATTCATCCCTTAAAATTATGTACCTCTGAGGCAGGATATAGATGGGCCCCAGCCTGAACAGCTGGAGTCTGTCACCTGTGGACAGATATTCCAAGATGAAGAGTAAGAGGAGCTGAGCCCTGCATAAATAAAAGATAGAGACCAGGTCTTTCTCACTCTCAAAGTCAAGGAGACCTTCTGGACTATAAAGGTCCTTGGATGTCAAAAAGGGGAGTGACAAGAACCTACCCATAAGCCTTCTGCCTGTAATCCATCTTGACTAGGATGTGTGTGCACACATGTGGGGATCCTGAGATACGTCAAATATGGACTCAGAACCAGGCAAAGCAAAATGACTGGTGAACGAATGCCCAGAATAAATGCTTCATGTAAGCGATGCAGACTACCATGAAGGTGTGACCCTCTCTCTGCGCCTACTCATGCGTCTATCCACAGGCACTCTTTTTCCTCTAATAAACACTTAACGTGTTTCACTACTTTCCATCTTTGTGGGAATACTTTTCTGCAAAACTGAAGGGCCATGGTCTTGTCACTGACCACTGGTCTAGTAGTTAGGATTTAATGCTCTCACTTCTGAGGCCTGACTTCAATCTCTGGCCAGGAACTGAAATCCTGCTTCCAGCTGCTGCAGGCCAAGGCCACCTGACCTCACCTCTATCCTCTATCCTGTTTTTTAATATAGAAAGAGACCCATGACACATTGTAGATCAAAAAAAAATAGCTTACAGAACAGCCTATACTTATTCACTTATATAAAATTTTGTACCAATATATATGTACATCCACACAGATATCCATACTGTCCTGAAGGATGTTTACAGGGAGTTACAAATTTTGGCTGATATTATAAAATACAATGGTTGAGAATTACAGTTCTAAAGGTAGAGTGCCTAAATTCAAATTTCAACTTCCCTACTTAAAAAAACTTTGACTAAAAGCAAGTTAGTTGGCCTCCTGAAGCTACCATTTCTTATCAGTACTATGAAAATAACACCTACTTCATGATGTAAAATTTTAGCTGAATACTAGGCACATAGCAATACCTAAATAATTAGTTTTATGTTTATCTTATTTATTGTTATTTCCATGAAATGGGATCTATTACTTTAATATAATCTACCTTTAAAATGTTTTATTCATACTTTTAATGAAAAATTAATTATTTGCATAATTAATCTTCTAAAATACCAACATATCTGTTTTAAAATTAATATATTAGAACTAATATATTATTGCTCTTTGAAGTCCCTCCACTCTCAAAGTCATACAGTTCCTTAGGGGTTGAACAGTCCTGGGTTGAGAATTATGAGGCCAAGGGTTCCTTCACATAGGAAAAGTGCAGAGTTATACACATGTAAATGTGCTTGCTGACTATAATCCAACACAGTTTTGATATATTCACTTTACTGGAGTTTTCCTGGTAGTCAAAGATAAATGAGTTATGTGCATTAAAAAATAAAATAATTCAAATCTTCCCATTGATCAAGTTCAAGTTAGACCACCCAGCATATCTTAATCCAAAAAGTGATTCCTGTAGTAAAGATTTAATGTATTGTAGCAAGCTGTTGGGTAATAAAAAAACTGTATTACAGAGCCACAGAGCACACCACAGACTGGATACTCTGCCCTTGTGCAGTGTTGATCTTATTTGGTTCTTATGCTAGAACGTTACTTTCTGAAGAGATCCAACCAAAAGGCTATCTGCAAAGTGAATGGGAGTAAATAAAAACGCAGAGAGAAGGCTAGGAGAAGTATTTTAAAATTGTGATCATCTTATCAATCTGAAAAAAAAAAGCAAACATGTTGGTTCCACAGTCACTGAACCATCTGCAATATTTTTTTTTTTAACCTTTTAATAAACTTCTAGAAGTCAGTTTAGGTTCTCAGTATTATATGTGCTAAATCACTTCAGATGAGTCTGACTCTGTGTGACCCCATGGACTGTAGCCCAACTCCTCTGTCCATGGGATTCTTCAGGCAAGAATACTGGAGTGGGTTGCCATTTCCTTCTCCAGGGGATCTTCCCACCCCAGGGACTGAACCCCCATCTCCTGTCTCCTGCATTGGCAGTCAGGATCTTTACCACTACCGCCGCCTGGGAAGCCCTTCTCAGTATTATCTGCGTCACTGTATACTGCGCCCCTTTGGGGACCCACTGCTGTTACTCTTCACCATGACTACCAGGAAAGTTAAGGAGTCACCAGCTTTTAAACTAAAGCATCAAAACAGAATACAACCTAGTCCCTGGCCCTGATTGTGTCTTCGTAATGTTACCAAGAGATCAGAGAGAAAGCATGGTGGTTAGTTGTCCCTCCTGACATCACCATTTACTCTCCTAATAATGTCACTAACATAACACTAATTTTTACTCTTTTGTTGCCCAAATGTGGGCAAGTACAGGCAAGAGAGGCACTTTCACTTTCAACCTAGATCACTGCCTGATCCTCCCCACCACCTCATTCCCCACCAAGTGATCTCATGCTTACAGAATGCACCTCAGATTTCTTCACTGAAACAGCTATAAACTCTGTTTGTTATACTTTTAATATTTATCATCAGCTATGTGGCAGGCACCATCCTACAAGTTAAATATACAAAGAAACTGAGGTCTGGAGAGAGAAATTTACTTGAATAAGATGGTAACTCATTAACAATAAGGGGCTTCCCTGATGCTTCAGTGGTAAAGAATCTGTCTGCAATACAGGAGACACATAAGATGTGGGTTCAATCCCTGGGTCAGGAAGATCCCCTGGAGGAGGAAATGACAATCCACTTCAGTATTCTTGCCTGAAAAATCCCATTGACAGAGGAGCCTGGCAGACTACAGTCTTAAGGGTTACAAAGAGTCAGATATGACTGAACACATTAAGAATAAAGCTGAGCAAAGAGGCGATGAGTCTAAAGCCATAAACCAAATGAGCCTCATGCTGACACACACAGAGTCCATTAGAATGCTTACTGTTACCATTGCGGCTGCTATTATTTAGAGATACTACTTGGTTTGTTTTCCCTTATAACTGCCCTTCTATAGCAGTGAGTGATTTAAAAGCATTGCTGGCAACATTTCAGCTTTTAAAACGCCAACCAAAAGAAGACCATAGTAATCCTCTGCTCTCCCACAGGGAATTTTGAAATTAGTTATAACATCCAACCCTACTTAAACTGAAGCATATGTACAACTGGATCATTTTTTTTTTGTCTCTTTGAATGAAGGAAAAAGCTATCCTTTCACTAAAATGAAGATGTAAATCATGCTGTCATTCCAAGACATCAGAGATGTAAGCCACACAAACAAATCAAAGACATATCCATTCAATAAGCATTTGGCATTGATTTCAGGGATGAATCAAGATGCTTTCTTTTAAAGTTTTTAAACTAAAAAGTGTCTTTTGAATTCCTGGGGCCAGAATTGACCCAAAATACAGTTGTCCTTCCTTTGAAAGCATTTAGAGACTTAGATTTATAAGTATATGAATACATACTCCATTGGCTAATATCACAGTAAGCTACTAAGTGCTTCCTGTCTATTGCTATTCAAGAAAAAGGAAATCTAAAATGCTAAAGAAGTGATTGACAACCTAGCCTAATGTGAATCCAAAACCAGTGGCAACTGTCAAGGTGCTTATACAGAAACAATTTCTATCTGCTTTCACACTGACTTGGGTACTCATTTTAATTCGATGTTCATTGAGCATAAATGGAAAAGCTTTTACCCAGTTTAACATGTAAAATACTTTTGCCTACTAACAGAGTACCTAACGCTCCCTAGATCAAAAAAAGGATCTAGATTTTGTGGGGCTTGAAGCTCACACAATGTTGGGGACAGTCTCATAGTAAAATAAAATTACAAGTCCCAAATTAGATACTGGGGTTTGGAAGTACCTATGTAAGTCCCTTGGACTGCAAGGAGATCCAACCAGTCCATTCTAAAGCAGATCAGCCCTGGGTGTTCTTTGGAAGGAATGATGCTAAAGCTGAAACTTCAGTACTTTGGCTACCTCATGCAAAGAGTTGACTCATTGGTAAGGACTCTGATGCTGGGAGGCATTGGGGGCAGGAGGAAAAGGGGACGACAGAGGATGAGATGGCTGGATGGCATCACCAACTCGATGGATGTGAGTTTGAGTGAACTCCGGGAGATGGTGATGGACAGGGAGGCCTGGCGTGCTGTGATTCATGGGGTCACAAAGAGTCGGACATGACTGAGCGACTGAACTGAACTGACGTAAGTCAGGAGCTCTGTGTTTATGTTTAATTATAATTGCTTCATGGGAACACTGGATTTTGAATGGGCCAGCAGCCAGGGGTCTTGTTAGGGGAAATGGCTTGTTTGGCATCCCAGTGGCCACACTGAAGGCATATGCCATGGCAACAATACAAGCACAGGCAAAAGAGAGAACATGCAGAAGCCCCTTTGAAGCTATCCATGGGTCCTAAAGCCTGATCTGGCCATAGCCAGAGCTGTCCCTTCAGCACCAATCAGGCCCCTCAAGCTGATGGGAAGAACACAAGCCCACCCAGCCTGAGGATAAAAGTGGATCTCAGTTCCTGAATGCACTACAGGAGAACAAGATGGCAGAGGAGTAGGTGGACGTGGAGTACATGTCTCTCCACAGATACATCAGGAATACACATTCAGACACAGAAGTGCATGCAGAACACCAGCTGAGAGTGGAGAGGAGTACCTGACCAGTGGAAAAGACCCACACAAACTCGAGATCAAGTCCTGAGCCTTTGGAGTGGGAGCACTGACTTCAAAACCCCAGACTACAAGAGAACTAATCCTAGGGAGAATCAAATAGTGAGAACTTACACAAAGGAAACCATTTCTCCAAAGAAGACATACAGTTGGCTAACAAACACATGAAAAAATGCTCTACATCACTCATTATTAGAGAAATGCAAATCAAAATCACAATGAAATATCACTTCACACCAGTCAGAATGGCCATCATCAAAAAGTCTACAAACAATAAATCCTGGAGAGGGTGTGGAGAAAAGAGAACGCTCTTGCACTGTTGGTGGGAATGTAAATTGATACAACCACTATGGAAGATGGTATGGAGATTCCTTAAGAAACTAGGAATAAAACCACCACATGACCCAACATTCCCACTCCTAGGCTTATAGCCTGAGGAAATGAAAATTGAAAAAGACGCATGTATCCCATTGTTCATTGAAGCACTATTTACAATAGCTAGAACATGGAAGCAACCTAGATGTCCATTGACAGATGAATGGATAAAGAACTTGTGGTACATATACACAATGGAATATACTCAGCCATAAAAAGGAACACATTTGAGTCAGATCTGATGAGGTGGATGAACGTAGAACCTATTATACAGAGTGAAGTGAGTCCAAAAGAGAAAAATAAATATAATATTCTAACGCACATATATGAAATCTAAAGAATTTATTTACAGGGCAGCAGTGGAGAAACAGACATAGAGAATAGACTTATGGACATGGGGAGAGGGGAGGAGAGAGTGAGATATATGGAAAGAGTAACATGGAAACTTACAAAACAGTATGTAAAATAGATAGCCAACGGGAATTTTGCTGTATGGCTCAGGAAACTCAAACAGGAGCTCTGTATCAATGGAGAGGGTCAGGATGGGGAGGGAGATGGGAGGGAGGTTGAAAAGGGAAGGGATATATTTATACCTATGGCTGATTAATGTTGAGGTTTGACAGAAAACAACAAAATTCTGTAAAGCAATTATCCTTCAATAAAAAAAATAAATTAAAAAGAAAAAAGAAAATTTGAATTTTGCCTCCAATAGAAGATTCTCAGTTGAATCTTCTCATAGTCTCTGATGAAAAACATGCACCTGATTTGTTTGCAAAAGAACCATAACAATTATTTTATGGGAGAATTATCTTGAATCTAAGTAAACCAATTTAAGCCAATCAAGAGGGCAATTTACATATTATTCAGAGTTCAATAATGGCAATTTCCTTTTAGTGATTAAATGCAATATGTATTAATGCTTATTCTATATTCAGCATTCTAAAACATGCATTAGGAATTCACAGCAATATACATCAGTTTACAGTGTATATTGCAAGGAAGTGAAAAAATTTAAAGGCTCTATTATTCTTTGTCATCGTTTATTAATCTGGATGCAAGACAAGGGAAAGGATGTAGGACTGACTCCATTTAAGCAAGATATAAAGTCTCTTTCTAAATATTAGTAGTATGAGGCTAGAGTACTATCCTTAAATACCTCCTACAGATTCTAGGAGAATCAGAGTGCTTTGAATTAGGGAAATGAGATAATTATCTGCATTATTAAAGTCTTAAAAGTACCACTTCTGTCTAAAATTTTCAAGTCATGCAAAGATATCTTAAGATGTATATTGCAAAACAGTATCCTCTGTTTTTCCACCGTGCTTAATGCTTGTGTACACAATCGAGTTTTGAATGTCTTCTTCCTATTAATTTCAAGAAGGACTGACAGAAAAGAATAAAAGCAGCATTTTGCAGTGGGAAACACACTGGGATATACGTGCTAGAATAATTAAATCTAGTCCAAGGGTTCTCAACCTAAAATCTAGTCCACAATAGTTAAAATCTAGACTAATCTAGTCTAGACTAGTTAAAATCTAGACTAATATACTCTAGACTAGTTAAAATCTAATCTACTCTAGACTAGTTAAAATATGGACTCTTTTAGATTAGTTAAAATCTGGCCCAGTGCACATCACAGTCTTCCTGAAACTGCTTCTTGAAACACAGATTGCTACACTCCATCCCCAGAGTTTCAGCAGGTCCTGAGTGTAGGATCCAAGAACAAGCATTTCTAATGTGTATCTAGGTGATACTGATGCTACAGAAACCAGTTCGAGAACCACTGGCTAAGTCCATTGTGTCCCTATTTTCTCATTTGTAAATGGGGGTGTTGTCCTGGATAATGCTGAAGGTACCTTCCAGCATCACATTTTATAACTCCCTGATTCCAACACACTGCCTAGACCTATGCCCAAGAATCTCATTCTTTTATGTTTATTAATTTTCCCCAGAGCAATCTGTAAATACAGAAACTTAGTTAACTATGATTTACTTTTGTTATTCTATAAGAATGATCCTTAAAGTACTCATAGTGAAAGTGAAGTCACTCACTCGCGTCCGACTCTTTGCGACCCCATGGACTGTTGCCTACCAGGCTCCTCTGTCCATGGGATTCTCCAGGCAATAGTACTGGAGTGGATTGCCATTTCCTTCTCCATAAAGTACTCATAGATTTCTGTTAACTGATTGAAAGACTCAATATAAATGCAAAATATTGCATAGCACAGAATATGGCTGCAATTAATGGTTTCTGACAAATAGCTCAGATTTTAACTTTGGAAGGATTGTCAGCAATTATTAAAAGGAACAGGCTTTACTCTGAAATTTTCAAAAGTAAAAATGGAAACTGTCAATATAGTAAATTGCTTTCTGAAAAAAATTTAATTTTGTGTGTTCAATTGTGACATTCCCAAATTGCCTTATACTGCTTTCTCTCTTTTGCTAGGAAACAACAAGTATTCAATTTTGATGTTTTTTTTTTTTTTCTCTCTCTTCCTCTCTACCCTCCCCATTATCCCATTCCCTGCCAGTCCCTTAGGTATTTCTCCTGCCTTTCAGTAGAGAGGTATGAAGTTCAATGCCTGCAGTTTCCTCAAGGCTTTCAGTATATGCCAGGCTGATTTGCACATCCCTCTGAAAGTTGAAAGCTTCATAATACTATACATGTCATACTTCATCTGATTAGATAAAGTGCCAAATTCCAAATCTGCTGTACAGAAAATAATAATAATAAAAAAACTTTCCCCTGCTAAAATTATCATCTTTATTATCTTAATCAAGTTTATTTATAAAGTACATTTTATATTCCCTTTGCTATTGTCCAAAGACTCCAGCATGCCAGGCTCCTCTGTCCTCCACTATCTCCCAGTCATCTTCATTGAGCTAGTGATGCTATTATCTAACCATTCCATCTTCTGCCTCCTCCCCCTTCTCCTGTTGCCTTCAGTCTTTCCCAGCATCAGGGTCTTTTCCAGTGAGTTGGCTCTTCATCTCAGGTGGTCAAAGTTTTGGAGCTCAGTATCAGTTCCTCTTTTGAATATTCAGGGTTTATTTCCTTAGGATTGACTGATTTGACCACCTTGCAGTCCAAAGGACTGTCCAGCACCACAATTCAAAGTATCAGTTATTTGGCACTCAGTCTTCTTTATGGTCCAACTCACACATGGTCCAACTCTTTATGATCCAATTCATACATGAATACTGGAAAAAACCATAGTTTTGACTATACAGACCTTTGTTGGCAAAGTGATGTCTCTGCTTTATAATATGCTCTCTAGGTTGGCCATAGCTTTTTTTCCAAGGAGCAATCCTCTTTTAATTTCATGGCTACAATCACCCTCTTCAGTGGCTTATATTCCCTAAGTAGGTGTAAATGGAAAGCTCTCATCTCAATATGGTCATCCTTTTTTGATTCCTGAAGTCCTTCTCCAAAGATTATGTCCTTAACCACTATACCATGATTTCATTGGTCATCTTTTCTTTCGATATTATCTCATTTTCAACATGATTTCCAAATTTCTACCTGTCTTCATGAAGGCTTCATGAACATATCCTTCTATTTCTCTTAAAGTAGACTATCGCTTCTTCTTGTAAAATATTCCTCCTCTCTTTCTCTCAGGCTTATTCTTTGATATAACATTTATATGACTATGTATACTACAACTTGGAAATTTTCACACCATCCTCACCAATGGCATCTCATTAGATTCTTAAAACAATCCTATGAGTAGTCAAGACAAGTATAATTATTCCTATTTTACTGAAGATAAAAATCATAATTTTGAGATAGGCACACACTTCAGAGATTAAATACAAGATTTGTCTATGAAGTTTATTTTCAATAAACTTGTCAAAAAACTTTTCAAATAAACTAAAAATGAGAATAAGGAAAAGAAATATTTGTATATTAATTATAAATGTCACTTAATACTAACAAGATTGTTACATAAATTTTAATACAGGTACATAAATTTTAATCTTCATAATAACCTTTACTTAGGAGATTAATTATCTTCATACTGCTGCTGCTGCTGCTACGTCACTTTAGTCATGTCTGACCCTGTGCGACCCCATAGAAGGCAGCCCACCAGGCTCCCCCGTCCCTGGGATTCTCCAGGCAAGAACACTGGAGTGGGTTGCCATTTCCTTCTCCAGTGCATGAAAGTGAAAAGTGAAAGTGAAGTCACTAAGTAGTGTCCAACTCTTCACGACCCCATGGACTGCAGCCCACCAGGCTCCTCCATCCATGGGATTTTCCAGGCAAGAGTATTGGAGTGGGGTGCCATCACCTTCTCCTACTGTTGGGCAAATCAAGGGCAGAGAATCTAAATAACTTGCCTAAGAGTACATGCTAGTAAATGGTGAAGCCAGATTCAAACTCAGGCAAGTGTCACCCCAGAACTTGCACTAGGAAGTATTAATGACATAATCTAAAATATAAATATATAAATATATTTATACATTGATTATTTCACAAGTAGAAATGCACATGCGGTTTTTCAAAATTGAGGGATCCAAGTTTGATGGGATTAACTTCTATGAAGAATCTGTGTGTATGTATTCAGTCATTAAGTCATGACTAACTCTTTGCAACCCCATGAACACCAGGATTCCCTGTCCTTCACCATCTCCTGGAGTTTGCTCAAATTCATGTCCATTGAGTCAGTGATGCCGTTGAACCATCTCATCTCTCCTTTTGGCTTCAAGCCTACCTAACCTCAAGATAGTATAGGGACTGTGGAAGAGCAAGTGTAAAATATGTCAAAGTAGAATGATTTTAAAAGGAAGTGATCTCATTTCTTTTGTGTGGCTTCATTTTGACATCATTCAAAGAACTGACCCTTTTGAACTGTGGCACTGGAGAAGACTCTTGAAAGCCCCTTGGACAGCAAGGAGATCAATCCAGTCAGTCCTAAAGGAAATCAACCCTGACTATTGATTGGAAGGACTGGTGCTGAAGCTGAAGCTCCAATATTTTGGCCACCTAATGCGAAAAGCTGACTGACTCATTGGAAAAGACCCGATGCTGAGAAAGACGGAGGGCAAGAGGAGAGGGGGGCTACAGAGGATAAGATGGTTGAATGCCATCACTGACTCAATGTACATGAGTTTGAGCAAACTCCAGAAGATAGCGAAGGACTGAGAAGCTTGGTGTGCTGCAGTCCTGAGGTCGCAAAGAGTCAGACACGACTTAGCAACTGAACAACAATTTTTACATACCATATATCAATTTTAAAAGGGTCATCATATCAGTCTATTTTCAGAATAATCAAGGATTTTTTTTTTCCAAAAAGTCTTCTAAATTGAAACTTAAAATGCAAACAAGTCAAAGTAACAATGGTTTAGGTATACAGTTTGGTGCCCACAAGAAAATATACAAACACATATATATGTATGTATACACATATACCATTGTACGCCCTGTATATCAGACACTCTTAGAGCATATAAATTCCAGCTTGGGCCATCGTATCAGGATTAGCGTTGTAGTTATCACGTCATCTCATCAGATTCAAATTCATCCATTCAAGGGAACATCAAAATGCTCTAGAAAAATCAAGACCACTTCAGTCAAGTAGTGGTCAAATAAAGAAGTTGCAGGGTACATATACCTTATTAATTAGTAGTCCTTATGTGTTATACCAGCTGTCAGCATTTATATGTATTACTTTAATACAACAGCCCATCAGAGACTGCATTTTTGCCTTTAATAATAGCTAAAGAAACAAATACAGAGAAATTATATGGTTTACCTAAGGCTATGTGACTGTAATTTTTGCTAATTTCTGAAGCTCAAATGCTTTGGTCAGAACTTGCACTCTCCATTTACTAGTGAGTGACCAGCAAGTAGTCATACTTCTTGATTTAGGTTTTCTCATCTTAAAAAACATCTGTCCCATGCATTGTGATTCAAATTAAATGAGTTTAGAATAGATTAAGTATGTAAAAAGCACTCAATCCAGTATCCAGTGGAGAAAAAGTATTCTACAAAGGGCAGATGTTACTACTATAATTTCATGGTCCACAATTATCCTGGCATAGAAAGCAAATTACCTTTGTCATACATGTATTCAACAAATACTCTCAAGTGCATTTCCTCTATATTTTGCTGCCTTAGAAAGGTAAGAAAAAAGTATCTTAAGCACAGTGATTTGTAAGAAGCCATCCTAGGGAAGCAAATTTTCTTAATTTTGCCTGAGAAAATACCACTTCACTTTGGCTTTCAGCCCCTACTGTCTTCCAGTCTTAGCCAGCAGCAAGCGGTTGTGCTTCCCAAATATTTGGCTAACTCTTAACATAAATAATGAAGGGGTTTGAACAAGAAGAAAATTCAATATAAAATTAACTCTTCTAAGTATACAGGAATTAGGTACAAGACTAGCACTTGTTAAACATTGGAAGGCATTGCTACGTTGCAAATGGCTTCTGAATTACACAATTTTATCTCCTTCCCTGCAGATCTTCACCTGGAATAGTCTAGTCTGCCCAGCTCACGCCCAGCAGTAGCACCTCCCTATCCTGAAGCCATGACCTCCTTACCACACCTTTGTTAATTTGTCTCTTTACAACACTGGCACTATGTCCAACTCCGAATCATCTCCGATTATTATAAGTTGACCCAAAGTTTCCTAACTATCAGATATACTAGCTTCCTGCGATCTTCATTTTCCTTGCAGCCTATGGAACACAGGAGAAGACAGTCAAGGAGCATGGATACTAGCTTCCTGTGATCTTCATTTTCCTTGCAGCCTATGGAACACAGGAGAAGACAGTCAAGGAGCATGGATGGTAAGAATTCTTACACTCTGTTTAGTCATTCAGTCATGTCCGACTCTTTGTGACCCCATAGACTGTAGCGTGCCAGGCTCCTCTTTCCATGGGATTCTCCAGGCAAGAATACTGGAGTGGGTTGCCATTTCCTCCTCCAAGGGATCTTCCTGATGCAACGATTGAAGCTGTGTCTCTGGTGTCTCATATATTGCAGGCAGATTCTTTTCCACTGAACCACCGGGAAAACTCTAAGAATTCTTCCACTACTCTGGACATTATTTGCTATGTACTGGGGGAAGGAAGGAACTAATGTAAAAATCATTGCTAGACATTCTAAAGTGAACTTTTGTCGTTCAATACTTGTTTTAAAGTTACTGAAACATAAAAACACTCTATTCTCTAACAGAAAACTCAACAATCGTGCAAGCTAAGTTCACAGTTGAAGAAATAAGAGAAAATAAGATTAAAATTGTTTCTATTATGTCCTACATGCAACAAGTTATTCCTTAGAGGGTACAGTGAGTCATGGGATCCTCTTGCATGAAATTAAAGAAGGTGTTTTGGTACACATACACACACGTGAATCAGAAAAAGCTGAAGATAAACTGTGACTTTGTTCTCCTCATTAGGATAAAAGTCTGATTACCCACAAGAGGAGGGTGAAGATTGTTCATCAAAGGCAAGAAATGAAAAAACTGAAGTCTATTTTCCAACTTTATGAAGTAATTTTTCTTTCCCCTCTTGGGAGGACAAAATACAACTCTGCTCCTCAAGTGAATCACACATTAGCAGCCCTTGTCATTTTTCCATGAAGAGAGAGGAAGATTCTCCAACAATGATGCCACGAAGCTAAAAGGCAAGAAAGTAGCCCAGAAAGTCTTTTCTCCACCTAACATATGGTCTAATATTT
This sequence comes from Bubalus bubalis, assembly GCF_019923935.1. NCBI lineage: Eukaryota > Metazoa > Chordata > Mammalia > Artiodactyla > Bovidae > Bubalus > Bubalus bubalis. Next base: position 8,002,100 of record NC_059179.1, read on the forward strand.
GCCAGTCCTGGAAAAGCTTTAAGACACCAGTTTGGTATTTTTTTAATAGAATCAGTTAATGGCAATTTGCATCACATTAGGCTAAATTTGTAATACAAAGCTTAGTTCCTCCTTTAAGAGATGTACCTTGCCAAGTAAAGTCCCCATGGGTAATGTGATCTCCCCTGAATGCTCTGATGTACAAAATTTAATCTGATGAAGTGAACTCTGTCTGAATCAGCTCTTGCTTACTCAGAAAAGTGCCCAGGAGGCAGATGGGCTTGGATGGGAAAAGCAGGCTTGCCCAAGCTGTGAGGATCAGCATCCTGACACAGTGGTCCTGAGTGGCTTCCTATTACTTTTGGTGCTTCAGGTGTGACCATGAAGAAGTCGCTGAACTCTCTAATCCTAACCCTCAGCCTGCTAAAAGTCTTGATGGCTAAAGTAAGGAGGTAGGGACATGTATGTTCAAAAAAATGGACAGACTGACTTATAGACAAGCCTTTAAAAATTAAGCTGGGGTGAATCTGATCTATAAGACCCTTTCTTCAAGTTACCTATAGTATTCACTAATTCCTTTTTTGTTGTTTCTGTTTTGTTTTTTTTTTTACCCCTCAAAGGGACACTCTTTCCCATATTGAGGTATCAACTTATATCAAGAGAAAGACAATGAGTAGTCACAGAGCAATATTCAATTCCTAACTCCATGCCTTTGTTTAAATAATTGTTCTCTGAATGTCATCTCCCTCACATACCTGTCTCCAAACCCTAGTCATGCTTAGAACGTTGATGTGGATCATCTGTTGACACCCCTCATCGCCTTCCCCATTTTTCTCTCCGCCACAGCTGATCTGTCCTCCTTGCTCTTTGCTCCATTTGCTCAAGCTTTTCTTGGTCAGAGCTTTTGATCTCTGTGTTCCCTCTGCTGGCAATGTTTTTCACCCACAGCTAGCTCTCTATCATTGAGTTATCAGTGCACATGACAACTCTTGAGAATCTCTTGATTATCCCTACCTGCTCAGTCAACCCCATCGCTCTTGTTGCCACTAAGAAAAATTATTTTTAAAAATCTAAAGTCACTGTGTATATCGTCTCCCAGAATGAGTTCCAGGATGTCAAGGAACTGTGCAAATTTTGCCTGGGGCTTTAGTTCCCGACAACCAGAGTGGTGCCTAGGGCATACACACGTACGCTGAAAATGCTTGCCCAATGAATCCATGATTGAGCAAATGAAAAGAGGAAGGAGTTACTGTGTCTAAAACTTAGGAGATCTTAGCTGCAGTTAGGCCCAATCGTTTGTGGCTTTATGTTCATGCGTGCTAGGTTTCTTCAGTTGTGTCGGGCTCTTTGAGACCCGAGAGTAGCTGGCCAGACTCCCCCGATCATGGGATTCTCCAGGCAAGAATACTAGAGTGGGTTGCCACACCCTCCTCCAGGGGATCTTCCTGACCCAGGGGTGGAACCTGTGTCTCTTATGTCTCCTGCATTGGCAGGTGGGTTTTTACCACTGGTGCCACCTGGGAAGCCTAGGGGATCTGTGTAATTCTGTGAAATTAGAAGTTGAACACTATGATGTCTGTGTTTGGTTTTATCTTTGACATTCCACAAGTTAAGCCTCATCACTGGAGAGACAAATTTCTAGGAATTGCCAATCTGCCATAATCCATTCCTCCTCAGGACTCAAAGTTTTATTTGTTTTATTTTCTATCTGTGGCACTTAAGTACTATTCCTGGTTTATAGTGGTAATTATTGCCTAAATTCTCTCAAAATAGGTCTTAGCTTTCAAAGTGCCGTCTCAGGAAGAAGTCTGTGATACCTTCTACGTTTTTTTTGCAGTTGTTGTTGTTCTTGTTGCTGTTTGTTTATTTTCATGTTCTTTCCAGTGCCAGATATAACAAGTAAGTATCCAGTTTGAAAGATTACCGAAAACACTGCCAATCTCTCTCATTAACTTCACCTTGTCAGATAGGTGAAGACAGTATCTCCCAATTTTCTAAGTGATTTATTTACTAAAAGTTAAAACTGGTGTCCCAATTCATTATTCTGCTTTTATAGCTGATGAATTTTGCATTAAACAAAAGCAAATATTTTAGCGCTTAACCAGAAGTTCAATGAGGTCTAGCCCCTTCTAGTCTGGACACTGGCTATTTCATAAAAATTTATAGGAACGCGTGTTTCCATTTTCAAGGGCAATTTTAGAACCTGCTAGATAAAATGGCTACAATTAGTTTGCATGCTGGAAAACAGTCCAAGTTCATATCTACTTAAATGTTTAAATTGCCAGCTAATTGCACTCATCTGAACCCAACAGGATAATTCACCTTCAGGCTTCTAAATCCAAGGCCAATCATTACAGAGATTGAAATGAGCAGGGTGGCACTTGGGTGCTTTCAGAACTGTGCTGTGCGGTATGTGCTGTATTTGTTCCTGTGATAGTCGCAAAGGACTCTGTCACTAGCTCTCCCATACAGCAAACTGAGAAGCAGGGACTAGAGTGTGCTCCATCTTCATACCTGCTTGGAAAGGAAGTCTCCATTCTCCACAGACAGAACTATAGAAAAACAAGGAGCTTACCTACACAGCAGAGCCAAGGCTCAAGACAAAGTCCTTGGAGAATGAACCCTCAGGGTTTTAGACTCAAGAAAAAGGATGTGTCTTACTGAAAAGGGCAGTAGTAGATTACTCTTTGAAAGGACTTGGCATCTACTTATTTCACTTGTTTGGTGTTTCAATTATCAGTGATTATTCTGCAGAGGCGATCTGGCCTTCAAGGACTATTTACTCACTGAGTTTTTAATCATTGAACTGGCAATAGAACAAATGGCCTTTCCTGTGCCATGTTTTCAGAGATTTTCTTTTCCTCTTTTGTGTGAAATTATTCAACACAGCAAAGATAAAGGAGAGAAGAGGAATTGGTGAATGCTTTCCTTCACAAAGCATGACCAGAATTTTAAGAGTGCAATTTCACAACCAATTACACTCCCAGCAAAAGTAATCCACAACTAATTATGAAAGAAAGTTACAACCTTTTAAAACATTAGTGTGAAGAGCTAAAGAAACTCTAGGCTTGAAAGTATATGGATCCCTATACACTAGGTACAGTCTTCAGTAAGTGAACCATTTTTTAATAGTCATGTCAAATTCAAGCATTTTTCCTGTGAGAAAAGAATGGATAAAATAATTGAATTAGACCAAATGTATGAAAACACTTTAAAGCAATAATATTAGGTTGCAAAATATTTAATCAGACATGGTTTATATCTTTATGTTCAAGGTCATGTCCCACATTTTAACCCTCCAAACATGTTCCATTCTCAGGGCCTTTGAAGTTGTTTCATGGACTTTGTATCAAATGTCTCAGGGCCTCTGCACATGCTTACTTCCATCTGGATGTTCCTGACCACTCTACCTGCATGGTTCAGTCTATCACCTCCTTGAAACCTCTGTCCACTGATCCTCTTCAGTTTGGGTTCCCTGTCTTCATCAGGAACTGTAAGGTTAACCTCTGCCCCCAAACTCTAGTCCCTTTTCTCTCCATAGCACTCACCATAATCTAACATAGAATAGAATCTCCTTATTTATACTACCTGTTGTCTCACTTTCCCAACTAGTTCACAAGTGGGACAAGGTTCTTTTGTCTAGTTTTCATTGCTGTATCCTTAGCAGATAAAGCTATTCCTGAGGGTGCCCCTCATTTATATTACTTTTGCAGAAGTCAACCCAATGTTTGATATTAGTTTTTATTTGGATTCTTTTAAGAGTCATCCACATGCTTCAAGTATCATTAGGAAGAAAATACAGATCTTTATAAAAGTATGACTTCTGTCACTAAAAATATTACTTAACATTATATGTGTACTTTGCCAATGCTGGGAATGGAGTAATACCGGAAGACAAAGAAATTTGCTGTTGGTCATGTTTCATCTGCCATATAGCAAACCTTAATGACAACATGTTTCTTTAGGCAGGAATGTGAAATCTCAAGCTATATATATGGTGATTAAGAAGAAAAAAATTTCTAAATTCAAAATGAATTAGACACCTGATAAATTCATGTGGAATTAACCCCGGGTTATTCTTTGATTTGAAAATGTATTTATTACTTAATAAACTGTGAAGGAACAAAAACAATCTGTTAATATTTAATTCAAAGTAGGATACTATAAAAATAGTCTTGATAAATCTGGGCTATTCTCTATACTTCAAAATAGCCAATAGCACCCCGTTGGAGCCCCCAAATTCAAGGGACTCTAGCAAGAACAACCAGACAGAAATTACAGTAATCAAAGAGGGAGAATACATTTCAAGTAACGCCTTCAGAGGGAATTCCCAGGTGGTGCTAGTGGCAAAGAACCTGCCTGCCAATGGCAGAGACACAGGAGACCTGGGTTCTAGTCCCAGGTCGGGAAGATTCCCCTAGAACAGGGCATGATGATCCATTCCAATATTCTTGCCTGGAAAATCCCCATGGACAGAGAAGCCTTGCGGGCTACAATCCACAGGGTTGCAGAGAGTCAGACAGGACTGAAGTGACTTAGCAGAGCACAGCAATGCCTTCAAAAGTATTTATATTGTTAATCCCTAATCAAAAAGAAATTCAGGGTCAGGAGTCTAGCAGAGCCTCAAACATCCTAATCCCTTATCTCTTACAGCAAAGATACACAAACATACAATATCACACACGCACACCCTGCATTACTAAATCAACAGAACTTTCCACTCATTTCAGTTCAGTCACTCAGTCGTGTTTTACTCTTTGCCACCCCATGGACTGCAGCACACAAGCCTCCCTGTCCATTACCAACCCAGAGTTTACTCAAACTCATGCCCAATGAGTTGGTGATGTCATCCAACCATCTCTTCCTCTGTTGTCCCCTTCTCCTCCTGCCTTCAATTTCTCCCAGGATCAGGGTCTTTTCCAATGAGTCAGCTCTTTGCCTCAGGTGGCCAAAGTACTGGACTGTCAGCTTCAGAATCAGTCCTTCCAATGAATATTCAGGACTGATTTCCTTTAGGATGGACTGGTTGCATCTCCTTGCAGTCCAAGGGACTCTCAAGAGTCTTCTCCAACACCACAGTTCAAAAGCATCAATTGTGTGGTGCTCAGCTTTCTTTATAGTCCAACTCTCACAGCCATACATGACTACTGGAAAAACCATAGCTTTGACTAGAAAGACATTTGTTGGCAAAGTAATGTCTCTGCTTTTTAATAAGCTGTCTAGGTCAGTCAGCTTTTTTCCCAAGGAGCAAGTGTCTTTTAATTTCATGGCTGCAGTCACCTCTGCAGTGATTATGGAGTCCAAGAAAATAAAGTCTCTCACTGTTTCCATTGTTTCCCCATCTATCCGCCATGAAGTGATGGGACCGGATGCCATGATCTTAGTTTTCTGAATGCTGAGTTTTAAGCCACCTTTTTCATTCTCCTCTTTCACTTTCATCAATAGGCTCTTTAGTTCTTTACTTTTTGCCAGAAGAGTGGTGTCATCTGCATTTCTGAGGTTATTGATATTTCTCCTCGCAATCTTGATTCCAGCCTGGCATTTCATGATGTACTCTGCATATAAGATAAATAAGCAAGGTGACAATATACAGCCATGACATACTCCTTTCCCAATTTGGAACCAGTCTGTTGTTCCATGTTCAGTTCTAACTTCTGTTTCTTGACCTCCATACAGATTTCTCAGGAGGCACGTCATGTGGTCTGGTATTTCCATCTCTTTAAGAATTTTACAGAGTTTGTTCTGATCCACAGAGTCAAAGGCTTTGGTATAGTCAATAAAGCAGAACTAGATGTTTTTCTGGAACTCTCTTGCTTTTTCAGTGATCCAAGGAATATTGGCAATTTGATCTCTGCTTCCTCTGCCTTTTCTAAATCCAGCTTGATCATCTGGAAGTTCTAGGTTCATGTACTGTTGAAGCCTGCTTGGAGAATTCTGAGCATTACTTTGCTAGCATGCGAGATGAGTACAATTGTGTGGTAGTTTGAGTATTCTTTGGCATTGCCTTTCTTTGGGATTGGAATGAAATATGGCCTTTTCCAGTCCTGTGGCCACTGCTGAGTTTTTCAAATTTGCTGGCATATTCAGTGCAGCACTTTCACAGCAACATCTTTTAGGATTTGAAATAGTTCAACTGGAATTCTATTACCTCCATTAGCTTTGTTCATAGTGATACTTCATAAGGACCACTTATTTCGCATTGTAGGATGTCTGGCTCTAGGTGAGTGATCACACCATCGAGGTTATCTGGGTAATGAAGATCTTTTCGTATCATTCTTCTGTATATTCTTGTGACCTCTTAATATCTTCTGCTTCTGTTAGGTCCATCCCATTTCTGTCCTTTATTGTGCCCATCTTTGCATGAAATGTTCCCTTGGCATCTCCACTTTTCTTGAAGAGATATCTAGTCTTTTCCATTCTATTGTTTTCCTCTATTTCTTTGCATTGATCATTGAGGAAGTCTTTCTTAACTCTCCTTGCTATTCTTTGAAACTCTGCATTCAAATGGGTATTTTCTCCTTTGCTTTTCACTTCTCTTCTTTTCTCAGCTATTTGTAAGGCCTTTTGCCTTTTTGCATTTCTTTTTCTTGGGGATGGTCTTGATCACTGCCTCCTGTACAATCTCATGAACTTCCGCCTATAGTTCTTCAGGCACCTTGTCTATCAGATCTGATGCCTTGAATCTATTTGTCACTTCCACTTGATTTAGGTCATACCTGAACGGTCTGGTAGTTTTCCCTACTTTCTTCAATTTAAGTCTGAATTTGGCAATAAGGAGTTTATGATCTGAACCACAGTCAGCTCCTGGTCTTGTTTTGCTGACTGTATATTGCTTCTTCACCTTTGGCTGCAAAGAATATAATTGATCTGATTTCGGTACTGACCATCTGGTGATGTCCCTGTGTTAAGTCCTCTCTTGTGTGGTTGGAAGAGGGTGTTTGCTATGACCAGTGCATTCTCTTGGTAAAACTCTGTTAGCCTTTGACCTGCTTCATTTTATACTCCAAGGGAAAATTTGCCAGGTATTCCAGGTATGTCTTGACTTCCTACTTTTGCCTTCCAGTCCCCTATAATGAAAAGGACATCTTTGGGTATTAGTTCTAGATGGTCTTGTAGGTCTTCATAGAACCATTCAGCTTCAGCTTCTTCAGCATTACTGGTCAGGGTATATACTTGGATTACTGTGATATTGAATGGTTTGCCTTAGAAACAAACAGAGATCATTCTGTCATTTTTGAGATTGCATTCAAGTACTGCATTTCAGACTCTTCTGTTGACTATGATGGCTACTCCATTTCTTCTATGGGATTCTTGCCAACAGTATAGACATAATGGTCATCTGAGTTAAATTCACCCATTCCAGTCCATTTTAGTTTGTTGATTCCTAAAATGTCGACGTTCACTCTTGCCATCTCCTGTTTGACCACTACCAATTTGCCTTGATTCATGGACCTAACATTCCAGGTTCCTATGCAATATTGCTTTTTACAGCATAGGACTTTACTTCCATCACCAACCACATCCACAACTGGGTGTTGTTTTTGCTTTGGCTGTTTTTGCTTTGGCTTTGTCTCTTCATTCTTTCTGGAGTTAGTTCTCCACTCTTCTCCCATAGCTTATTGGGCACCTACCGACATGTGGATTTCATCTTTCAGTGTCCTATCTTTTTGACTTTTCATGCTATTCATGGGGTTCTCAAGGCAAGAATACTGAAGTGGTTTGCCATTCTCTTCTCCAGTGGATCATGTTTTGTCAGAACTCTCCACCATGACCCATCCTTCTTGGGTGGCCCTACACAGCATGGCTCATAGTTTCAATGAGTTAGACAAGGCTGTGGTCCATGTGATCAGTTTGGTTAGTTTTCTGTGATTGTTTTTTCATTCTGTCTGCCCCCTGATGGATAATGATGACAATTCATAATTACATTTGTGTAATAATAAAACTAAATTTCAGATGTCTTAAATGACCATTCAGTTTGATGTAATTTTTATCTCTCAGTTTCATTATAAATAACCACCAAAACATTTTCTTGTACAAGATGGAAAGTCTGTGTGTTATAAACTTCACTTTTATTGTTACTGAGGCCAAGCTTCCTCTGCTCACAACATGGTAGGCCAATAAATCCTGGAGATGAGTTGCTGGGACAAGGAATTCAACATTATTTGGAGAGCTCACTGACTCAGATGATGGCAGAGGGCTCAAATAACGATCTTGTTGGGGCCTGGATGGTAGGTTCTTTTATGGATCAGAGATAGCGGGGAGGTGAGGAAACAAAAAGACCATTCAATTGTCACAAATATCTCCTAGAATGTCAAGCTTCAGGCAGGGGGATGTGCTAGTTTCACTTCCTTATAGCCATTTCACAGGTGGTGTGAAATGGAATATCTGATGTATCAAAAAGCAAGGATGCCACAGCTATCTGTGATTCTGCCCCCAACCCCACCATAAATGTGAACTTCTGAGCCATGCCAGCAAGCAGTGGACAAATGGCACCATTCCCTACACAAGGAATTTAAGAATGTCACAGTCCTTCAAAGGTGGGCAGGATTAGCTTATCTCCCTGTGAGCTAAACAAAGGCACTTTAGTTTAAGAGTAGGGCAGAGAAGGGGCAGGGTTTCCAGAGGCAGGCCATTAAGTATGGTATAATAACAATGATGGCAAAAAAAAAAATTAAAGTCACAGAAAAAGATTCAGTATGGAGTCAAAATTAACTTTCCAGTTACATTATTCCTCAAATTTTATCGTAGCATTTGCTACTAAGCCAGATCTATACCACTTCCCTGATTAAAAAAAAAAAAAAAAAGCTTGCTGGATTCACTATTTAAGAAACAATCAAAGCTTTAAAAAATGGCAATTTTGACCAATCTTCATTTACAAGGTGCAAAAAAAAAGAAAAGAAACACTTCATTCTACTAATCAGGATTAGGGTTTAACTACTACCTCTCCTGTTATAAATTTGAGACAGTACTTTATTCCTTGGGAGATCATTTTACCTAGAATTCTTCTTTAAAAAAACAAACAAACAAAACCCTGTAATTCTCACTTACTTGTTCTGTAACTGTAAGCTAATTGCTTTGTCTTTCTAAGTTCAATTTCCACACCTCTAAGACAGAGACAATGCCAACAACTTTGCAAGAGTTGTTCATAGGATCAAAGATAATTTGTGTCAAGCACCTTGCAAAACATCTGGCACATAGTAGGTCCTCTGTGTTGTTACTGGACAATTAATCTTGCAACATAAAGCTTAATTTTTTCAAAATCAAAAGGAAATTGCTCAAGATCTTCTAAACACACAACGTTTTTTGGAAATTTAGAAATGATCAAGGTTAAATAAATATGATATTGAAATGAATTGCAATACAAGACCATCTACAAATTTGGTTTTATCTGTTATTTGCTACTATTTAGTTGCTTATCCCAGGTGGCTCAGTGGTAAAGAATCTGCTTGCCAATGTGGCAGATGCTGGTTTGATCCCTGGGTGGGGAAGATCTCCTGAAGAAGGAAATGGCAACCCACTCCAGTATTCTTGTATTGTATTCTTGTATTATCCAGTATTGCCTGGAAAATCCCATGCACAGAAGAGGTAGGCAGGTTTGCAAAATAGTTGGACATGACTCAGTGACCAAACATCAACACCTAAATGGAATCACAAAGTCATTTCTAATGAATTGACATGGAATGATATTCTTATTGCAAAAGTTTTCTAATTGGTCTTTATTTTAAAAGTGAAAAACAATCGGCTATATATAAATTATTTTCTTATCACTCTAACATTTTTTAAAACTTCAGAACTAGATTTTAGCCTAATAATTGTTAATATGATTTATTAGTTTTGACAAATATACATAGTAACATAAGATGTTAACAACTTGGGAAACTGAGTATGAAGCATATGGGAACTCTTTAGGTTCTTCGCAATTTTTCTCTAAACCTAAAACTACCCTAAAATTTCCTGGTGGCTCAGATAGTAAAGAGTCTGCCTACCGGGGAGACCCGGGTTCAATCCCTGGGTCAGGAAGATCCTCTGGAGAAGGAAATGGCAACCCACTCCAATACTCTTGCCTGGAAAATCCCATGGATGGAGGAGCCCGATAGGCTACAGTCCACGGGGTCGCAAAGAGTCGGACACGACTGAGCAACTAAACTTTCACTTTCACCCTAAAATTAAAAATTTACTTTCTAAAATCAGAACTGTGACCCTATTAAGTTACAAAAGGCAAAGTCCATTAAAGTGTCAGAATTTAGAATAGGTTTAGAAGTAACTTGTTCCTATTAACTCAAAAAGTTTATTTTTTCTTAAAAATTCCAGGAATTAGTTTGGACAGAGGCCATAGATTTCTAGGTCATCAAATCTGCCTTTATGAAGGTCAGACATCCATCATCTTAACTGCAAACTTAGTCAGTGCTCCATACTGATCTCACTCAAAAGGAAGGGAAAGAACATACGTTACCCACCAAGGAGATGGAGTTGCTTCATCATTGAAAATGCTCACTAAAGCCAGATATTAAACATAATTTGTAAGACTGAAGGAGAAAAAAGATTGCAGAAATAGATCAAATAAGGACCAGTGGTGTTAAAATTAACTACTCTTTGGTTGTGACAAAGTCAAAGTGTGTTTCTAGTACACAATCTGGAGGAAAAACAATTCAACTAACATTTGGTAGATTACCCACAAATGTGTGATTAAGGGGAAGGCACTTTTGATTATTTATCAGTAAGATGGAATTACATGGAAGAACCATTTTGCTTTATGTAACGTCTATCCTGGTTAAGCAATGGAATATACAATAAAGGATTAAAATATACAACCCTTCTCTAGACTACACCAGTTGTTGAGACAATCCTATACAGCTTGCAACATCAGTTTATTTACAATTATCTTGCCTAAGTTAAAAAAGAAATAGCAAACACGGATTTTAGAAGAATAACAGGGGTAATTTTATATTCCTTCATGAAGACTCATGTCTTCCCCTAATTAATAAAAGCTTCATGAATTAAAAAAAAAAAAAACTATTTTTATTTGTTACATAAACTACCTTTTTGACATTTATGATGCAAAGGAAGACAATTTACAAGACAACCTATCAAGATGGTTTTGTTTGGTCTCTGGCTCTCAAATTTCCCATTCATGACAGTCATTAGGCAAAGAGACTATCTGCAATCTGGAGCTCAGTCTCTAATGCACTAATAACGCCTTTTGACTTATGTATGCAATAAAGAGACAATCACCTCTAATGCAATCTGTTGTATGCATTATTTAGACCCTCCAGTGCATTAGCAAGGAATATGAGGATCCAGGGAAAAATCAATGGTGCCTGCTTGCTTTTCTATCCCCTCAGTGCCATTGCTCCATGTGATAGCGTACATAAAGAACCTTCCCTGATATGCTTACACATGCTGTGCCTTCAGATCCTCAATGAATACCTTCATTCCCCCTTCTCAACATCTCCAGTTCATTGATCTGTCCAAAGTGTGATGCTCCAGACAAGACAGAGGTTCTTATCTGCCTCCAAGTCCAGAGGTCAGTTTAAAAACCATCACTCCATTACAGTGACTTTTTTTAATCAATTATTTTTCATCTCACCAAATAATTTCTTCAAATGACACAAATTCTTGTTTTTCTTAAATCAAATACAATTTTATCATTAAACTATTTGTATGAACCACTGATTTTTTTATTAGCTCTAATTCAACTGAGCTACACAATTTTATCTTTAAACCATTTGTATTAACCTCATTGATTTTTTTTTTTTAATAACTCTAATTCAGCTAAGCTAACATTTGTTCTTTTCCACTGGGGGTTTAGTGTTAGGCTGACTCAATTTACAGCTGACCTCACCTCATGAATATCCACTGGCACAGAATAAAACGCACAATACTGCCTGATACTGATGTTTCCATGGCAATCATCCTAGGAATAGTGCAGATGTGTTGTGATTTATGGAAATAGGAATAAGTAAATGATCTTTTTTAATACTAAGTATGATCTTCACCTGATAACAAAGCTTTTCTATTTGGGTAGAACATTGTGACTTAATTTTTTTTTTAACTTTTTTTTTTGCCTTGTTTCTTGGTCAAGATTAGCTCTTTATTTTAACCACTAATTGGTTCAGACACACTGTATTTTGGTAAAACATTGCTTCAAATAGTTATATGATTGTGACATAAAATGTCTTTCATTTGCTTTAATCTCTCAACTTGAAAACATCCCATACAATTGGAGATGATTAAAGCAATGTCACACAGAGATTTAATATTGGTGAATAAGCAGGCAGTGTGACTATATTTAGAAATGCAAAAGTTTGGTCTCCTGGTAATTTTAATTAAAACTTAGGTATATTAAGAAACAATACTTCTTCCAAATATGCTTACACCCAAATATATTAAGTTCAGTAAGTACAGATGTACAGTAGGAAAGGTATTTTTGAAACAAAATAGAAACTTTGGTTAGAAACTGAACACTGCAGATTGAATCCAATTTTTCTATTGATTTTTGTTTTAAAATTGGAAGGAAGTCCCTGAGGCAGGGGCTTCCTGGGTGGCGCTGGTGGTAAAGAATCTGCCTGCCAATGCAGGAGACACAGAGAGGAGGTTTGACCCCTGGGTCAGGAAGATGCCCTGGAGGAGGAAATGGCAACCCACTCTAGCATTCTTGCCTGGAGAATCCCTTGGACAACGGAGCCTGGCGGGCTACGGTCCATAAGGTCACAGAGTCGGACACGACTGAAGCAACTTAGCACATACACATGTACCCCGAGGCAGTGCTTCTAAAAACCCTGGTGCCTAAACATTACCCAGAGTCCTTGTTAAAGGTATGTCTATTTAACATCATTCACAGAAGATCTGATGCATTAGGTGAGGTAGATGCAAGTAGCTGAGGACCACACTCTGAGAAGCACGGTCCTATGGGGTCATTGACGCAGTTTTCACATGTCTAAATGAAAAATAAAACTGTCTGCCTTTTGTTTTTGTTGTTCGGTCACTCAGTCATGTCCAATTCTTTGCAGCCTCATGGACTGCAGCATGCCAGGCTTCCCTGTCCTTCACCATCTCCCAGAGCTATCTCAAACTCACATCCATTGAGTTGATGATGCCATCCAACCACTGCCTTATAGGACATATTTAATCTTTAAAGAGAATGTGAACATATGTTCACAGGCATTTATATGTTAAACCAAATCTCTGGGCACCCCATGACCCATCAAGTTAACACACAAAAATAAGCATCATAGTGAGCCTAGAGATTTTATTTAGTTGTTCAGTTCAGTCGCTCGGTCGTGTCCAACTCTTTTGCGACCCCATGAATCGCAGCACGCCAGACCTCCCTGTCCATCACCAGCTTCCGGAGTTCACCCAGACTCACGTCCATCGAGTCGGTGACGCCATCCAGCCATCTCATCCTCTGTCGTCCCCTTCTCCTCCTGCCCCCAATCCCTCCCAGCATCAGAGTCTTTTCCAATGAGTCAGCTCTTCACATGAGGTGGCCAAAGTACTGGAGTTTCAGCTTTAGCATCATTCCTTCCAAAGAACACCCAGGGCTGATCTCCTTTAGAATGGACTGGCTGGATCTCCTTGCAGTCCAAGGGACTCTCAAGAGTCTTCTCCAACACTACAGTTCAAAAGCATCAATTCTTTGGTGTGGTTACTTGTTAAAATTTTCTGTTCATCCAGACTTAGATTTCTTGCAACCAGGCTCTTTTTGCCAGAGAAGCTCTCTGTTTCTTAAGGGGGTGTGTGTGTGTATATATATATTTTATTTGTTGTAGGATAGAGGGGTTGTATCAGTTCAGTTGCTCTTCCCCTCATATATCCCCATCTGGCTACCAGATCTCCAGTTTTCCTAGTCTGTGACTGGAACAAACATCTCTGTGGGCCTTCAGGACTTTCCAGGGCTTCCCAGGTGGTGTTAGTGCTAAAGAACCCACCTTCCAATATGGGAGAGTGTGACATCTGATCCTGGAGAATGAGAGGGACCAAAAGAAGACAATCACTGGACTTCCTGGTAGCCCAGTGGCTAAGACTCAGGTTTCCAATGTAGGGGGCCTGGGTTGGATCCCTGGCAAGGCGACTAGGTCAAATAAGTAACTTGACTTTCTGCTTTATAACAGTTAAAGCTGTTTTTCTTTTTGCTTGTATCTTTACTTTTTTTTATTTTTTTCTTCAGTGAAAACAGTCTCTAGTTATCTTTTTCTCCACTTTGGTTTCCCAAGTGAATTAAACATCCCCAAACAATAAAGTCTCGCTCTACCAAATAATGGAAAATAGATAATGCCAAAAATGTTTCAAAAATAAGAATGTGTTCTGTTTCAGGATGTTATTTTTTTGGCAGCTAATCAATTTGATTAGTGAGTTTTGATTTGAAAATGTTACTGTTCTTATGGTAAGAGAGCAATCTTTCCCACTGAGCACTTGGCACTACAGAGCTGTAAAGCCTACAAAGAAAAATATGACAACCCTCTTGTGTTTCTATAGCAGCAAAGTACTTCTAGGGAATGCAGAAAAAGTAAAAAAGATATGTATCAACTTCAGTTTATTCTCCTCTTACTATTCTTACATAATCACTAATCTTCACAAATATCTTTGTTCTTTGTTGCAGAAAGAGTAAGGATATGTTTAACATAATAATACTATCACATTATCTTTGTACCTTTTTAACAGTTTAAAGTACTTTTATATTTCCTTAACAGTTGTAATAACCCACATGAGGCAAAAAATTTCTCTTGTTTGAAGAAACAGCTGAGGCTTTGAGGTACTTAAGGAAGATTATAAAAGTCAAATAGCCAGTTACTGCCAAAACCTTGTTTGATCCATTCATGGATCCAACAAAATTTGTTCACTAAGAATCTACTATATTCAATCCAGAGATACTGCTGGGCATCTGGAATGCAGTGATGGATATTCTTTAAAAAAAAAAGAAAAAACATACATAGTCTAATGAAGGCAGAAACAGACGTAAAGCAATGATTACTCTGGGCTTCCCAAGTGGCACACTGGTAAAGAATTCACCTGCCAATGCAGGAGACACTGGTTTGATCCCTGGGTTGGGAAGATCCCCTGGAGAAGGGAATGGCTACCCACTCCAATATTCTTGCCTGGAGAATTCCATGGATAGAGGAGGCTGCTGGGCTATAGCCTATGGGGTTGCAAAGAGCTGAATACAACTGAGCAAACCATACATGAAAAATGTAGCTGGTGCTATTGCATCACAGAGCAAGGATCAAGGTGGTGTCTCTTGGAAGACTTCCTAGAAGAGATGATTCATGAGCAGACCTTGAAAAATTATTGAATAAATAAATGATCAGGATTTAATGAGGCAGAGAGCACAGAGAAAGAGATTTGGGAAACAGCAAAAAAGTGCACACAGGTGTGAAAGCAAGAAGGATAAGTCCTTTAAGGCTGCAGCTCAGATTGTGAACTGGGGTAGAGGATGAGTTTACAGATATCAGTAGGGAATACATTATGAAGGCCTCTGTTGTGCTTTAAGGAGTTTTCCCTAAAAAACATAGGGAATCAAATAAGGGGTTTAAGGAGGAATAACATGGT
This sequence comes from Bubalus bubalis, assembly GCF_019923935.1. Taxonomy (NCBI): domain Eukaryota; kingdom Metazoa; phylum Chordata; class Mammalia; order Artiodactyla; family Bovidae; genus Bubalus; species Bubalus bubalis. The sequence continues at coordinate 8,017,625 of NC_059179.1, forward strand.
TAGATTTACATTTTCCAAAGATCACTTGAACTAATTTTTGACGAGTAAATGATATGAGGCAGTATTTGAGGCAAGGAATCCATTTCAGTTCAGTTCAGTAGCTCAGTCGTGTCCGATTCTTTGCGACCCCATGAACCCCAGTATACCAGGCCTCCCTGTCCATCACCAACTCCTGGAGTTTATTCAATCTCATGTCCCTTGAGTCAGTGATGCCATCCAAGCATCTCATCCCTATTGCCCCTTCTCCTCCTGCCGTCAATCTTTCCCAGCATCAGGGTCTTTTCCAATGAGTCAGTACTTTGCATCGGGTGGCCAAAGTATTGGAGTTTCAGCTACAGCATCAGTCCTTCCAATGAATATTCAAGACTGATTTCCTTCAGGATGGACTGGTTCAATCTCCGTGCAGTCCAAGGGACTCTCAAAGAGTCTTCTCCAACACCACAGTTCAAAAATACCAATTCTTCGGCGCTCAGCTTTCTTTATAGTCCAACTCTCACATCCATACATGACTACTGGAAAAACCATAGCTTTGACTAGACAGACCTTTGTTGGCAAAGTAATGTCTCTGCTTTTTAATATGCTGTCTAGATTGATCATAACTTTCCTTCCAAGGAGCAAGCATCTTTTAATTTCATGGCTGCAGTCACCATCTGCACTGATTTTGGAGCCCCCAAAAATAAAGTCTGCCACTGTTTCCATTTATATATGAGGCTAAAATGAAGATATAGTTGAATCAATGATACTGATTAGTAGACTATCTTTTTAGGGTATAGTTTATTATTTAAGACATTCAATTTTTTAACCAATTATTTTCCAATCCAACTCCTTGATTTTAACAGATGGCACATGGAGATATGGAAACCATCCTGATTATTTTTTCATGATCAAATAACTGACCCAGAAGTTTATGCTGACCTGTTTTCTGTCACAGCAGAAGAATGAATATGAGGTTTTATTTGTCAAGTTACAGCTTTTATCACCCGTTATCCTTCTCTTTCCTGTAACTCTTGAATAATTAAGTGAAATTCCAAGAGAAAACAAATAAGAGGCCAGTATAAAGATTTTAAATGCCAAAAACCGTTGAACAAAATGATCTATTTTAAGCAAAGTCCAGATGCAATTAGGCAGGAGATAATCTGGCTCTGCTTTGTTAAATGTGCCAAAGAAAAAGTGAGGAGAAATTAAAAAATAAATAAATGTTTAATCATGTTAATCTGTTCTGTCCTCATTATGTTATATATGTTATATTCATAATTTGTTGCTTTTAATGATACAATCCTCTTTAGTAGATTTAGACTAACAAAACTTGAAATAATTTTGGATTAGAGTTTAACTGTATTTTTCAGTGCCTAAAGTCTATCTGCTAGCACGAGCCACACTGATAATACTTAGATTTGTACTGGTAGAAATATTGCAGAAGAAACTTCACCGGGAATAATCGATGAGATGTCCACAATGGCAAAGATTTTCTTAGCAGAGAAAAGAGATTTGATTTCAGAAGAGCTCAAATCACATGAAACATTTCATACCAGTTTCTAATTGAGTGAAAATTAATTGGCATTTTATATATATTTTTATGAGCTAAGAAAGTGTGGTCATGATAAATGGAGGAGAGTTGATTTGATTAGGTAAAGCAATTTCCAGGCAATTTTCTTAAATTAGAAACTTATTTGTTTTTGTGAACAAAATACTTGCAAGTATGGGGATCTAGACTGAATGGCATCAAGAATTATGCTCTTCTCTCTTATGGGGGCAGCCAGGGCCCCGCACCCCCACTCCCAACCCTGCCCCGTTAGGAAAAGGTTTGGGTATTTTTGTTACTGTGCACAAAATAAAAATAAAATTTCAGACATAAGTAACTTTTTTATTTTTTAATTTAAGAAAATAATTGCTGGGCTGAAGGGAGGCCATTCAGAATTTATTTATAGATCCTCTATAGTTTTTTTTTTTAATAATAGATTCTTAGCATAACCATCATCTAAGGTAAAATTGGCACTATTGTCTTCGTTTTAAAGTAAAAATCACTAGGTTTATAGGGTATATATTTACCAAGATATAAAATAAACCATTTCTAAAGTCAGTTTAAGATAGGAAAAACAAAGTCTGGCCAAATACAAAGAATGGCTAGCTTATTCACAAACAGTATTTTTCTATTGTAAATAAAGAGAAAATTGGTCCTCATGTCATTGTCAAGGGAAGAATAAAGTATACAATGACAAAATTAAAGGCTGAAGCCACGGCATAGTCTTGAAAAGTGAACTACAGTTTTGACTATAGTTAGTCCCCACAGAAGCAAAAGAAAAGCGCTTCTAATAGCACATTAGAAACTTTCAGTGTTTAATATGAAAAATAATTATCTTTGATGTAGTTGAGAGTCTCACTCATCACTTTTTCCATGATAGAGGAAGTTCTAAATAAAGATATTAATAGCTCACATGTATCAATAGCACCCTCTCCCAGTCTCCAAAACAGTTCAACTTTGAATCCTCAATCATAAAGCATATGGTGAATATTTATCTGCTACAGAAAATGAAAAATACTCCTCCCTATCCAGAAACTGAGCCATACAAACATGTATGGTCTATTCAATTGGATTAACAGATTCATCTTCTTTCTTTTTTTTTTATCTTCTTTCTTACAAATTGTTTACAAACAAATGCATAAAATTATATGTTAACCTTATATATAAATAGCTATATTGCAGTTGCTAGCTCAGGATAATCATTAATGATTAAACAAATGTAGTAGAAAACAAAAATCAATTTTAGAGTTCCAATAAGAATATAAAAATAATTTTAATAAGGAACATTGCTAAAAAAAAATTTAACTTCTTTGACAAAGGATCTTTGTACATTGATCAGTGTAGTCCATATATCTCTGTTCCACACAAACAATCCTTTGAACAAGATATGCAGATATGTCAATGTAAAAATGTATATTATTTGTAACTTAAGTACTATAATATAGGTGTCTGTCATTGTGATGAGTTATTAATAGTAAGGGCAAAATTGTACTCACTGGGAAATGCAAAGTTTTTTAAATGGAGGGGTAGTAGGGGGAATTTGTGGATATCTAAGGAGTACCTATTAAAAGGCACAATTGTTTTGTGGTGGATTCATTTTGATATTTGGCAAAACTAATACAGTTATGTAAAGTTTAAAAATAAAATAAAATTTAAAAAAATAAAAAAATAAAAGGCACAATTGTAAACTGCATTACTATTTTTCATATGTCTGAATCTGGACATTTCTTTGTTAATAAATGTTTTAAGAACCCTCCTAGAGACTCATTAGTTGACTTCAACATTTACTTTCCAACATAAAATATGTATTTATTTTATTTATCTGATTTATTTATCTGACATATTTTCAATGTCAGATGCGTTATTATGATGAATTTAGGGTTCATGTTTGAAATCACAGTTTGCCCATAGAGTCTTGATCTATGACATACCTCTATCAGTGTTTACAAAGACTTCCATACTTTGGAAGAGAACGGTCTATGTCTGTGGAGGCTCAGATGCTCTTGACATCTTACTTGGTTGCATTTGAAAGAGTCTATCTTTTCCAACTGGTCATTTCACTACTCCACTGTCTTCATACTGAATTTAATTTAGATGTTAAACAATTTTTTCTGAGATTCTACCTAAGAGCCTAGAGAGTGAATTTAGTTTAAGCCATGAAACTTTTCTCTTAAGTGGAACCATTACAAACATACCCTAGAAATGTGGTGAAAATCCATCTATCATTCAAAACTAATGCTGCTTATATTGAAAGAGCATGCTGCAGTCCATGAGGTCGCAAAGAGTCAGACACGACTGAATAACTAAACGAACTCATACTAAAAGAGAAGCAGTCTTGAATAATGGTAACCCTGGAAACTGAGATTCTGCATTTACAAGAGGGTTATGTCTAGGCATTTGGGCAAATAACACAGAGGAGGAAGAATCATGTGCACTGCGGTCATCCCAGAGAGTAAATACCTTTCCCAGAATAATCTTTTATTTTGGTATTTGTATTCATTATAAAGAAGTTTAATAGAGCTTTCACATGAAAAATAGTTTAAATGAAAGGAAATGGCAAAAGAAAAGATAAAGCATAGCATTATCTCAAACCTTGTTTTGACAATGATTTCTCTAATAAGATGGCTATTTTCTGGATACAGGAAAATTTCTTTCTAACTACAAGTGGGACATGACAGGAATATTGAGACAGTGAGAGATGAAGGAAATTTCATCCTTTCACATGTCCAAAGTCAATAAGATAACAATTGAATCTGGTCCATTCTGTGCTCCCATAGTTCCTAGCAGAGCTCTAGTCTTGAGAGATTTGTGTTCATTCAATGACACATAGGGAAGGAATGGAATGCTACTGAAGGGGACACAATTCAATCCTGGTCAGTAAACAGTCTTGGTTTCAAACAATTCAGATAAAGTCTAGCAACTTGATAATATGACTCTGAAATACGTGAGTGATGAAACTGAATAAAATAATAACAAGACTAAAACCTCCTTTGTAAGTACATTTTCTCCATAGTTTATGAAATCTTCTCTTAGATAGTGTTGGACAGGCTGCTATTTGCTCATCAAAAGGCTAAAAGCTTGGCACCTGCTCTGAAGAGGTCAAGAAGGCCGCCTGACATAAACTGGCACAACTTTAGTGTCATTACCTTAAACTTAAGATACCATGACACCTCCTCATTCAAATGGGAAAAGCTACAAGCTAAAGGCTCTCTTTCAGGCAAACAATGTCAGCTTAATTAGGTCACAAGAAGTATTATAAGGAGAAATGCAGCCTCTTTAAGAAGATAACCTGATTTTAAAAATAGTTGTCTTACGTGAGGTTACTGTAATGCAGCGTTTTTGTTTCTGAAGTGCAACAAAATCAGAAAATACAGATTAAATAATAAAGCCATAGAAAGTAGTTAACACTGTAAAGTAAACATAAGAAGTTTAGTTTAGGCAGGGGTGGTAGGGAAGTCCAAAATGATGCTCTACTTTAACAAAAAAAACAAAAACTTGTTGTCCCAAGTCCTGAGGAATCAAAGAGCCACACACATATCATTCTTGACTGAAGCCAATCAATAAGGATCTACAGCAGATCTTAACATATTCTTGGGATGAAACTGTACTTGCTTCTTGAGATAGAATTCTACGAGAAAATTTTCTATTGGGTAAGATTAATGTAAGAAGCAAATACTTTGGGAAGGTGTTATTTTGGGTTTTCACACACAAACACCTGAGATTATACAAGACTCGGCTAAGCCAACAAACTCTTGTAGTATTACATGAATCAAAGGACTAGCCTTTACAGGTTTGTCTAAAATTGTACACTGAGCTTCAAAACAGTGTTAAAAATCAATCTAAGGCCAGTATACCTGAAGGGAAACCAGAGTAGATACCTCAAACACCAATAAGCATAAAGTGGAATGCCAAAATGCTTTTGAGATAGTTTATTATGAGTAGTAACACAATCTAAAGGAGTCAGTTGATAATCTCAGTCAAATAGGAGGTAGCAGAAGCTTAAACACACCAAGAAACCACTGAACCAGAAGACAGTATGAAAGATAATAGGAAGAACAGTCACAGCTGATTCAATAACAATGTCTTATTAGCCAGGATTTAAGACTTTTTTTTTCCCCCTAAGGTACGTCTTGATAGCATCCAACTTTCCTAGTTCGTGACATGCCAAAACACTACTTCACATAGTCAAACGAACCATAGGTCAGGGCTTAGATTCTATCCTTAGTTTCTTATGGACTTCTAAATGAATTATGAGTAAAACCTCCTGAAACTCTTATTTTCTTTTCTACAAGTTTGATCATAAGAAAATCACTTCAATGTACCCATAGGGCTGTTAAAAGGAACAAATGAAAAATGTGATAGAGATTTGCCAAGTTTTGTGCAAATCCACGAACACAGAAGATTATTTTTAATGTAAGCCTATTCAAGATAAGCACTCAGAAATAAGTAAACTCCATCTCTAGTTTTTAAGTTATGGGCTCTGATTTTACAGTTAAGACGTAGGGGTTCTACTTTCTGGTGACAGAAGTCCTTTGTGCTATTCTGAGTCAAAAAGGCCACAAATATGCTGGTTATCATCAGGAGGACAATAGAGAAAACACCTCCCTAACTTTGAAGAGACCTGTGAGGCATTAGTTACCATCAGGGCCTGGGGAACACTTTGTCTTATTCCACTTATTATGCCACTCTACTTCCAGAAAAGCAGGGTGGAATTGGAAACTATTTAGGCAAAGCAAGTCATTGGAGAAGGCAGAATGGTTTTTTTGTAAGGATAAACATTAAGAAGTCAACCTCTTAGAGTCTGAAAAATTAAAAGGCTAAGGATAAAACTGAATTAAGTCTTAATAATCAAAAAGTGGATGAATATGAGAAGCAATTATTCTTACACTAGCTATGAGATAATAGCACTTGGTCTCATTAGGGAGAACTAGAAAGGGGTCAACAAAAGGAAGTTGAATAACTGCATGCAGAAAATTTTTAAAAATTAAGCTTATTAATTTAGGAGGCAACAAAAGATGCATTAACAGGCTTATGGGAATGATGGAAATGGACATATGATAAAATTTAAATGGACTGGTACGAGTAGCTAGGGTACATCTCAATCTTTTCAGATGGATTAAAAAGACTATTATTCACTCATCAAACATCACTGGGAACTACACTAAGAAACTGTTGCAAGGACCTATGTGCAAACAAAGCCAGTCATAATATGATCTAGACAAGAACTGACATTCTCAGTGGCTTAGAAATATCAAGGATAATTCTTTCAGTTGATGAGATTATAAACTGCATAAAGACAGCTTCTATTACTTACTACTGGAGTTTCCCTGGTGGCTCAGACTGTAAAGAATTTGCCTGCAATGCATGAGACTCAACGAACCTGCAATGCAGGTTCATTCCCTGGGTGAGAAAGATCCCTTGGAGGAGGGCATGGCAACCCACACCAGTATTCTTGCTTGCACAGTACCCATGGCCAGAGGAGCCTGTCAGACTACAATCTATAGGGTCACAAAGAGTTGAACACAATTGAGCAACTAAGCACTCACACATACACATAGTACTTACTACTACATCCATAGGTCTTGGCAAATATTCAGTTGAACCATATGAATTTGCTGATGTTCAACCATATTGGAATTATAAAATTTGCAATTTTGCATGGTTCAAGCTAAGAATAAGAGTGTAAGTTCCTACTATTTAAAATGTCTTGAATAAGTAAATAAATTATCCTACTTATTTTGACTGAGGCTTTTTATAAGATACTAAAAATTCTGACTGATAGGAAAATATCCTTGTAGACAGGAACACTGTCATATGCTCAGATGCCCTGCTTTATTAGTTAGACACTTTCAAGTGTAAAGCCTTCCAAACTTACATAAATGCAGCATTTGATCCATGCCTATGCATATATCCTAGAATGAATATAAAACTTGTCTGTGATGATCAACAATGTTCTCAGGGTGCCCTGCTGGGAAGATAAGATCTACGCATCTCAAAGACATCATGACAATAGCCACAGTGACTTATACCCATAGAAGGCTGGGCTAGGAATTGATGAGTGTGGCTTAACTAGACTAAATGTTCATGGGAAAGATAGGACTTGAATTTGTCTTGACCTATGAGTAGAATTTTCTTGAAGAGATCCCTAGTCTTTCCCATTCTGTTGTTTTCCTCTATTTCTTTGCATTGATCGCTGAAGAAGGCTTTCTTATCTCTTCTTGCTATTCTTTGGAACTCTGCATTCAGACGTTTATATCTTTCCTTTTCTCCTTTGCTTTTCACTTCTCTTCTTTTCACAGCTATTTGTAAGGCCTCCCCAGACAGCCATTTTGCTTTTTTGCATTTCTTTTCTATGGGAATTGTCGATAAAGGACAGAAACGGTATGGACCTAACAGAAGCAGAAGATATTAAGAAGAGATGGCAAGAATACACAGAAGAACTGTACAAAAAAGATCTTCACGACCCAGATATTCACGATGGTGTGATCACTGACCTAGAGCCAGACATCCTGGAATGTGAAGTCAAGTGGGCCTTAGAAAGCATCACTACGAACAAGGCTAGTGGAGGTGATGGAATTTCAGCTGAGCTATTCCAAATCCTGAAAGATGATGCTGTGAAAGTGCTGCACTCAATATGCCAGCAAATTTGGAAAACTCAGCAGTGGCCACAGGACTGGACAAGGTCAGTTTTCATTCCAATCCCAAAGAAAGGCAATGCCAAAGAATGCTCAAACTACCACACAATTGCACTCATCTCACACGCTAGTAAAGTAATGCTCAAAATTCTCCAAGCCAGGCTTCAGCAATATGTGAACCGTGAACTTCCTGATGTTCAAGCTGGTTTTAGAAAAGGCAGAGGAACCAGAGATCAAATTGCCAACATCCGCTGGATCATAGAAAAAGCAAGAGAGTTCCAGAAAAACATCTATTTCTGCTTTATTGACTATGCCAAAGTCTTTGACTGTGTGGATCACAATAAACTGTGGAAAATTCTGAAAGAGATGGGAATACCAGACCACCTGATCTGCCTCTTGAGAAATTTGTATGCAGGTCAGGAAGCAACAGTTAGAACTGGACATGGAACAACAGACTGGTTCCAAATAGGAAAAGGAGTTCGTCAAGGCTGTATATTGTCACCCTGCTTATTTAACTTATATGCAGAGTACATCATGAGAAACCATGGACTGGAAGAAACACAAACTGGAATCAAGATTGCCGGGAGAAATATCAATAACCTCAGATATGCAGATGACACCACTCTTATGGCAGAAAGTGAAGAGGAACTAAAAAGCCTCTTGATGAAAGTGAAAGTCGAGAGTGAAAAAGTTGGCTTAAAGCTCAACATTCAGAAAATGAAGATCATGGCATTCGGTCCCACCACTTCATGGGAAATAGATGGGGAAACAGTGGAAACAGTGTCTGACTTTATTTTTCTGGGCTCCAAAATCACTGCAGATGGTGACTGCAGCCATGAAATTAAAAGATGCTTACTCCTTGGAAGGAAAGTTATGACCAACCTAGATAGCATGTTCAAAAGCAGAGACATTACTTTGCCAACAAAGGTCTGTCTAGTCAAGGCTATGGTTTTTCCTGTGGTCATGTATGGGTGTGAGAGTTGGACTGTGAAGAAGGCTCAACGCTGAAGAATTGATACTTTTGAGCTGTGTTGTTGGAGAAGACTCTTGAGAGTCCCTTGGACTGCAAGGAGATCCAACCAGTCCATTCTGAAGGAGATCAGCCCTGGGATTTCTTTGGAAGGAATGATGCTAAAGCTGAAACTCCAGTACTTTGGCCACCTCATGCGAAGAGTTGACTCATTGGAAAAGACTCTGATGCTGGGAGGGATTGGGGGCAGGAGGAGAAGGGAACGACAGAGGATGAGATGGCTGGATGGCATCACTGACTCAATGGACATGAGTCTCAGTGAACTCCGGGAGTTGGTGATGGACAGGGAGGCCTGGCCTGCTGCGATTCATGGGGTCGCAAAGAGTCGGACACGACTGAGCAACTGATCTGATCTAATCCGATGAGTAGAATTTGTAGGTAGGGTATAAGGAAAAGGCATTTTTAGATGTGAGATTGATAAAAGAATGCATGTGTGAGGAATGCCCAGGAAGCCATTCTGGCCACAGGTGTTTGGTACTGGAGAAAAGAGAAAATTTTAGAAAAACAAGATGAGATTTCTGTGGAAGGGCTCCAAGTCTAGGTTTAGAACATAAAATTCATTCCTCTTGTGTGGAAGACATCAGAGGTTTATGGTAGACAGCACACACAAAACCACTGGAGGTTTTAAAATAGGAGATAAACTGAGTTTAAAGAAGATTAAATTACTGAAAGACTACACTTTCCAAAATAAACCATTTGTCATTTATATAAGGTTGTCTTAATTTAAATGACAGCCAATTACATTTTTATACCTGCATTTTAAACAAACTTAGAGCAAGCACAAAATATTTAGGATTATGTACAAAAGAGGACAAACTATAGCTATAATTAAAATGAATTAGTTTAGTTGTTTAATATAATTTGAGCTTTAAAAGAAGACTTCAATAGCTGTTAGTCCTTGTTTTTTTTAAACTGCCTTTAGTGAAGACTGCTTGGTCATTCGGAAAACAAAGAAATACTATCCTGTGGCTCATAGGCACAGCATACACACATATACAAATGTTTATCTCTACTTCTACCTTTTAATGGAACTTATGCCACTATTGGCAATTATTGTGTCTTATTAGAGATAGCATGTGCATAAATATATTTTAAAATAAACTTATGAATAATTTGGCTAGATTGCTTTACAGACAGCACTCATAAAATATACTCGGTGAATGAAGGAAAAAAAAATATCTGTAAGAAACAAACTCACAGACTTAGAGAATGAATTCTTTGTTACTGAGGGGAAATGAGGAGGAGGGATAGATTGAGAGTTTGAGACTGACATGTACATATTGTTATATAGATAACGAACAGGTACCTACTGTATAGCACAGGGAACTCTGCTCAACATTCTATAATAACCTAAATGGGAAAATAATTTGGAAAAGAGCAAATACAGGTATACACAGAACTGAAAAAAAAAAAAAATCTGTAAATCAGACAGCACAGAATAGTTTAACAAGAGTGAATGTAAGCCATTCACCTTAATAAAAGCAGCAGCTAAACCCCTTCTGTTCTGCTATTTAAGAAACAAAAACAAAACAAAACAACCTCTCTTTGATATTGAAGAAACCAAAATTGAAATTGTATGTGGATTCGGGAGGTTAAAAATCTTAAGGTCACTTTTTCCTGCAACCATTCATTGATTTATTACTGATCCCAAGCTTGTTTATATTTGTGAAATTTTAAGAATATTGTAAAAGTTAGATAAAAAGAAAATATTTTGAGCTTAACTTGGAAAAGCATAAGCCTAACCACAATTTCTTTAATATAATTTCCTATGACAAAACTTGTTACACAGATATTCATTGTAGCAACATAATAAAAAGATTCAAATCTTTTTTCTTTGCTTCTGTCTAAATTTCTTTTCTTGTTGCAACTTTTCTAAGCAGTAGAATTCCCCTATACAGTCTGATCAAGTGTATACCCTAGGAAGGGACAGACACCAAGGAGGACCAGTTACACAGGAAAAGGGCAAGCTATTAACAGAGCAATGAAAAACCTCTTATGTAATCACCTATAGTTAACAGATTCCCATGAAGACATATTCATTAACAACAGTAGACCAAGATGCCGTAACCCACTGCATAATCATAATAATGAAAACAAAGGAAACCCAGCTCAAATATGGGTGGAGTTTAGTTTCAAGAAAGTTGTTTACTTGTTCTCTATCTATCAAAGCAGATTATTTCAGAAGGAAAGGAGGAGACCATCTGTATTTCAAGTAGATTATCTATAATATTCCTTTCAATTGAGTCTTTATGTTCCATTTAACTATATTATGACCCATTACAGACATATTAAAGGCAAAAGTATCAACTAAATTTGAGTAGTATCTGCCCACTAAAGATAATAATTGAAGTGGTAATATGAACTAAAGAAAGAAAAAGAAATCTGTTTGCAAAATATTATTTCCCTACATTGTTAGGACTGTTTAGTTGTGTGGCATGAGGAACCCATATAATGAAATGCTCACCATTCATAATCCAGAATAACTGCTAACATAAATTGTCATATGATTTGGAAAGGGCACCCATTCTTATAACATATAATTTATGTGAAGATATTTCAAGTCCCTGTAAGCCTCTTCTCTGGGATAAAGCATCCTCATTCTTTCAACTATGCTTTGAAGGACAATTTCCAGCCTATCTCTGTGTCAGTTGCCCTCTTCACCACACTGATGCTTTGCTCTGGTCCCTGCTCATGGATGAAATAAGAAGTGGGTCTGGAGCCTAGGTATGGTCTGAGAAATGGAATATTTCCTGTCATAATAGTAAACAAGGACTGCACAGTCATCAGGAATTGGAGTGAATGCTGAGGGAACTCAGTGAGGAGAAGAATACCTGCCGTCTAGACTGTAGCCACTCCCCATGGTGAGCCTTGAGAAAAGGAAACTCAGGATGCGACACAGGAAACTGACCCCAGATAGCTGAGGTACATATGAAAGGAATTATTTCATTGAGCCCAGACTCTTGCATCTTCCTGTACATAGAAAAGCACAAAATTCTTTAATGTGGGTTATCTGGTTTTCTTTAGTTAACAATAATCTTTTAATATACAGACAACCTGTCCTTTGTTGTAAAATCTATATAACCTGGCTCCTCCTCTTACCTCCTAGGAATAGTTCTCTCAGGTTCACTTGAGATGATGTCTCCCATGCCTGAAGTCCTAAAAATTCCCACCGAATAAAACATAACTCTCAACTTCAAGTTGTGAATATTTTTTAAGTCAACAGGTCTTTCTGTGTGGTTTGCATCCACTCTTCACAACAGGCAGTGTATTCATTATCACTGAGACCTCAAATGGTAAAGATTTGACTGAGCTAGAAGTACAGAAATTTCACTAACTTGGTGGTAGTTTCTTTTAGCTCTGGTGTCATATGAAAAAAAAAAAAAAATCAGTAACATACGTATAAGTAGTATCTGTCGAGTGGGTACATGCATATAAGTAGTATCTGTCAAGTGGGTAGTGAAAGAACAAACATTTGAGAGTCATTACTTCTTTTATAAAGCCACTAATCTGCACATAGATATTATATTTCCTTTGTAGCCTAAGATTATAGTTTTCAAATATCCTCCCTACCCTGTTGATGAATAGTAAATCTGTATCAATGAAAATGCTGTTAACCAAAAAAAGATACCCCATGTCCAAGAGCAAAGAAGAAGCCCCACAAAGACAGTAGGAGGGGTGAAATCACATTTAGAATCAAACCCCTTACCTGCCCTGAATGCAGCATGGGACCTTTAAGAAGTCAACATTATCTTCATTATCTCCATCATAGTTTGGCCTCAAGTTAAATAAGAGGGAGGGAACACAGCCTGCCCATCAACAGAAAACTGGATTAACGATTTACTGAGCATGGTCCAGCCCATCAGAAGAAAACCCAGTTTCCCCCTTAGTTAGTCTCTCCCATCAGGAAGCTTCCATAAGCCTCTTATCCTTAGCCATCAGAAGGCAGACAAAATGAAAACCACAATCACAGAAAACTAACCAAACTGATGATATGGACCACAGCCCTGTCTAACAATGAAACTATGAGCCATGCCATGTAGGGCCACCCAAAAAGCACGGGTCATGGTGGAGAGTTCTGACAAAATGTGGCCCACTGGAGAAGGGAATGGCGAACCACTTTAGTATTCTTGCTTTGGGACCCCAATGAATAGCATGAAAAGGCAAAAAGATAGGACACTGAAAGATGAAATCCCCAGGTCAGTAGGTGCCTACTATGCTAAGGAGACCAGTGGAGAACTAACCTCAGAAAGAATGAAGAGATGGAGCCAAAGCAAAAACAATGCCCAGTTGTGGAAGTGACTGGTGATGGAAGTAAAGTCCTATGCTGTAAAGAGCAATACTGCATAGGAGCCTAGAATGTTAGGTCCATGAATCAAGGCAAATTGGAAGTGGTCAAACAGGAGATATGAACATCGACATTTTAGGTCAACATTTTAGGAATCAGTGAGCAAAAAAGGACTGGAATGGGTGAATTTAACTCAAATGACTATTATATCTAGTACTGTTGGCAAGAATCCCTTAGAAAAAATGGAGTAGCCATCATAGTCAACAAAAGTCCAAAATGCAGTACTTGGATGCAATCTCAAAAACAACAGAATGATCTCTGTTCATTTCCAAGGCAAACCATTCAATAACACAGTAATCCAAGTCTATACCCCAACCAGTAATGCTGAAGAAGCTGAAGTTGAACGGTTCTATGAAGACCTACAAGACCGTCTAGGACTAACACTCAAAAAATATATCCTTTTCATTATAGGGGACAGGAAAGCAAAAGTAGGAAGCCAAGAGAAACGTGGAGCAATAGGCAAATTTGGCATTGGAGTACAAAATGAAGCAAGTCAAAGACTAACAGAATTTTGCTGAGAGAATGCACTGATCATAGTAAACACCCTGTTCCAACAACACAGGAGACAACTCTACACATGGACATCACCAGATGGTCAATACTGAAATCATACTGTTTATATTCTTTGCAGCCAAAGATGGAGAAGCACTATACAGTCAGGAAAAACAAGACAGGGAGCTGACTATGGCTCGGATCATGAACTCCTTATTGCCAAATTCAGACTTAAATTGAAGAAAGTAGGGAAAACCACTAGACCATTCAGGTATGACCTAAATCAAGTGGAAATGACAAATAGATTCAAGGGATTAGATCTGATAGAGTGCCTGAAGAAATATGGATGGAGGTTCGTGACATTGTATAGGAGGCAGTGATCAAGACCATCCCCAAGAAAAAGAAATGCAAAAAGGCAAAAGGCCTTACAAATAGCTGAGAAAAGAAGAGAAGTGAAAGGCAAAGGAGAATAGGAGAGATATACCCATTTGAATGCAGAGTTTCAAAGAATAGCAAGGTGAGATAAGAAAGCCTTCCTCAGTGATCAATGCAAAGAAATAGAGGAAAACAATAGAATGGGAAAGACTAGAGATCTCTTCAAGAAAAGTGGAGATACCAAGGGAACATTTCATGCAAAGATGGGCACAATAAAAGACAGACAGAATGGATCTAACAGAAGCAGAAGGTATTAAGAAGAGGTGACAAGAATACACAGAAGAATGACACAAAAAGATCTTCATCATCCAGATAATCATGATGGTGTGATCACTCACCTAGCGCCAGACATCCTGGAATGTGAAGTCAAGTGGGCCTTAGAAAGCATCACTATGAACAAAGCTAGTGGAGGTGATGGAATTCCAGTTGAGCTATTTCAAATCCTGAAAGATGATGCTGTGAAAGTGCTGCACTCAATATGCTGGCAAATTTGGAAATCTCAGCAGTGGCCACAGGACTGGAAAAGGTCAGTTTTCATTCTAATCCCAAAGAAAGGCAATGCCAGAGAATGTTCAAACTACCGCACAGTTGTACTCATCTCACACGCTAGCAAAGTAATGCTCAAAATTCTGCAAGCCAGCTTCAACAGTACATGAACCACGAACTTCCAGATGATCAAGCTGGATCTAGAGGCAGAGGAAGCAGAGATCAAATTGCCAATATCCCTTGGATCATCGAAAAAGCAAGAGAGTTCAGAAAAGCATCTACTTTTGCTTTATTGACTACACCAAGGCCTTTGACTGTGTGAATCACAACAAATTATGGAAAATTCTTAAAGAGATGAGAGCGCCAGACCACCTGACCTGCCTCCTAAGAAGTCTGTATTCAGGTCAAGAATAAACAGTTAGAACTGGACATGGAACAACAGACTGGTTCCAAATTGGGAAAGGAGTACATCAACCATATATTGTTACCTTGCTTATTTAACTTATATGCAGACTATATCATATGAAATGCCAGGCTGGATGAAGCACAAGCTGGAATAAAGATTGATATCAAAATATCAATAACCTCAGAAATGCAGATGACACCACCCTTCTGGCAGAAAGTGAAGAAGAACTAAAGAGCCTCTTGATGAAAGTGAAAGAGGAGAGTGAAAAAGTTGGCTTAAAACTCAACATTCAGAAAACTGAGATCATGGCCTCCGGTCCCATCACTTCATGGCAAACAGATGGGGAAACAATGGAAACAATGAAAGACTTTATTGGGCTCTGAAATCACTGCAGATGGTGACGTCAGCCAAGAAATTAAAAGATGCCTGCTCCTTGGAAGAAAAGCCATGACCAACCTAGACAGCATATTAAAAAACAGAGATATTACTTTGCCAATAAAGATCTGTCTAGTCAAAGCTATGGGTTTCCAGTAGCCATGTATGGATGTGAGAGTTGGACTACAAAGAAAGCTGAGCACTGAAGAATTGATGCTTTTGAACTGTGGTGTTGGAGAAGACTCTTGAGAGTCTCTTGGATTGCAAGGAAATCCAACCAGCCCATCCTAAAGGAAATCAGTCTTACATATTCATTGGAAGGACTGATGCTGAAGCTGAAACTCCAATACCTTGGCCACCTGACGTGAAGAACTGATTCATTGGAAAAGACCCTGATGCCGGAAAAGATTGAGGGTGGGAGGAGAAGGGGACGACAGAAGATGAGATGGTTGGATGGCATCACCGACTCAATGGAGATGAGTTTGAGTAAGCTCTGGGAATTGGTGATGGACAGGGAAGCCTGGTGTGCTGCAGTCCATGGGGTCGCAGAGTCTGACATGACTGAGCGACTGAACTGAACCAATCTTTTCCATTGCGTGTATGCAAATTATATTAACCACTGACCAAAACAGAAGCTTCATTTACTGAACCACCTCATCAGCCTTTAATTTCAAGACCTTTAAACTCTGTTTTTTCATACATGCTAATGGGAATTGCTGCACTGTTTAGACATTCATCAACTTGACATGAATGCTATATCTTTAGTTATAATGTTGGTAAAGCTGTCAGATAGAGCAGGGCCAAGTACAAAACCTTGTTACTTAACCCTACAGGACAACTCTCTAACTTCACTGGGTTGACAGTGATTCAAGAAGAGGCCATACAGTATGGTAATATGTACTTGATTCAGGTATTAAGAAAAACAGTTTTAATATTAATTGTGCCACTATTGTGTGTATATATATATAGGGGGAGGTTGTGATATCAACTGAGACACTTATTCTTCTATATCCTTATTTTGTCAGGCATGAAAGAATCATAGAACTATTAGTGTTTGCAGGATCATAGGCAATTACATAATCTAATATCTTCTTAATATAGATGTGGAAATAGATCCAAGAATAGGCCTAAAATGGCTATGTAACTTTTTTTTCACATGGAAAGAGAAGATAGTGCTCTCTTTTCCATTTTGCTGCTGCTGCTAAGTGGCTTCAGTTGTGTCCGACTCTGTGCGACCCCATAGATGGCAGCCCACCAGGCTCCCCCGTCCCTGGGATCCTCCAGGCAAGAACACTGGAGTGGGTTGCCATTTCCTTCTCCAACACATGAAAGTGAAAAGTGAAAGTGAAGTTGTTCAGTCGTGTCCGACTCTAGCGACCCCATGGACTGTAGCCTACCAGGCTCCTCCGTCCATGGGATTTTCCAGGCAAGAGTACTGGAGTGGGGTGCCATTGCCTTCTCCGCTTTACCATTTTATATCACAGTAAATCAGAAAAATTAGAACATGAAATAGTTTCCAACCAGATTGCTTCAGTACAGTTTTCAGTCATCATGGCTATGTAACCCTAACCCTAACCCTAACACTTTTAAAGAAAACCTAGAGTTACAGCAGGGAAAACTCTTGGTTCCTACCTTTGAACCAGATAGCAAAAAGATCATTTGGATCTATAACTAAGAAAACACATATCTCTTAGGCTGTTAAGGAAGATTTCCAACCAAATTGACTCATACTTTAAAAAAAAAAAAAGCAATCTTGGTGAGGGCCAAAGAAGAAATGTTTAGGAATAACTGAGCAATATTTAAGAATCTTTTTTTTTTTTTTAACATGCCTGAAATAATTAGCATTTATTTTATGGAACTGTATAAGCATTACAGTTAGGTAACTATTTTAGATATCAAACCAGTCAAAAATTACTTACTTGGTTGGATAAATGTGAAGTAGGCTAAACAATCCTTTCATCCTTTTAAACTGTATCATCTTGACCCTATTCTGTCTGGTAGAAGTTTACAGCTTCTGTCTTTTTATCACCATTAAAATATTATCATGATAACCAGTGACAAAGAGAAATATATAAAAATTTAAAAGAAGTGCATTAGATAAACTGTTTTGATACCATGGCTATGTCAGTGTTTTAGAAGTAGGACAAGTCTAGAGAAAACAAGTCAATCTATAGCTCCAAATGGTTCACAGAGTTGTACCACTTTTAACATTGATCTAGAAAAGATGAAATCTCTTTCCCGTAGGACCATTTTGCTTTATGTCCAGACTTCTTAAAGGACTCCATCCTATGCAGCTTCTTATTCTCTGCAATAATTTCACATTGAGATGGAAACTATGTTTATTTCTGCTAGACTCTTTCACCAGTCCTTTGGATTCAGGTACCAATCTAGCTTCATTTACAGTGAGGGATGTGATTGCAGACCCAGCACTTTTTCATGCTGCAAAAAATAGATTAAATTAAATCCTAACAATTGCTACACAGTGAATATATTTTTAAAGAACACAAACAGAAAGATATAATTTAAAGTTAACACAGTGAACAATTATTTTTGAGATTCAATTATACTATACAAATAAAGGCAACCAAAGTGGTTAAAACTAATTTTCTCTATAGTGCTACATCAAATCAATTTACAATATCTAGCCTCTCAATTTTAATAAACTAAAAGTAATTTTGCTTCCATTTATATAACATCTATTTGATCAAGTGGCTATGAAAAAAAAATCAACAATTACTTGAATAGATAGATATATGTTATTATAAAGCAGTGGCCTAAGTCAGAAAACCTGGTATGTGCAGACATTTCTATGATACCAGCAGCCTGAATGAAGAGGAGATAAATATTAAACTGTTGTTTTTTTGTTTTTTTTTTTTAACTTGAAAGTTATTTAATGGCTGAAGAAGACTGGGTTGACCAATAATTTTCTTCTTCTTTTGTCTCATCATTAACTGAAGCAGGGATTGGCTGTCCTTTTCAATGTTAGGGATGCCAAATGACAATTATCTCTAGAACAGTTTAACATTATGTCACAGTTAAGTAAGGCCAAATATTCAGACATCTGTCATCTTGCTTGTCCTCCATGACAACCAGTTAATTAAAAAATCAAACTAGCTCTCTATTAGTTTCATATGAGTGTCCAGAGCTGTACATCACATATATTAATAATTTTATTTCCCATCACAGTCATCTAATTGCATTATACAAGCTGCAAATACTTGGGAGGACTCTGTTTTGCACTAGACATAGAAAATAATAAAATGCTACATCTTTGTCCTCAACTGTTAAAGTCATACTTGGATTTAAGCTATCTGGACAGGCACTTAACTAGTGAAGCAGCTTTCATTTTTTTTCACATAAACCATTACCAAGGTCATGAGAGAAATGGTACAGTGTCAGATGGGGAAATGAGCACTGGATTAAGATCAGTCCCGAATTTCAGTCTCAACTTTGACACTTGGTAGATGTTTGCTATTAGACAAGCAATTTAAGCTGTCTGTTATTCAGTTTCCTCATTTGGAAAATGAAGACACTGAAGCAGAATATTTTTATACAATTGACTAGCTTAGAACTAAGATTGATTTACCTTTGGATGTGAGAAACATATGTGAAACTTGCAAATACATCAGTGGTTCCCAGACCAGCTGCTCCTCTTATCCATCACCTGAGATTTACATACTAACACTACTTCTTATAATTCAGCCCAGAACAGTGAAGACAACACCCCAGAACAGTGAAGACAACTTCCTGTGGGCGGGGCTCAGGCTCTGGCAACTCTAATTCTAATAAGTGATTTGCCCTCAGTCCATTCTAACCACTAGCAGAGGCTAGTGTGATACAGGTATAAGTTAAGAGGTTTATTTTCTCATTTCTGGGCAATCATTTTCTATGTCATTAGCTAAACATTTATTATAGGCCTCTGAGATGCATCCAATATGATAGGTACAAATAATTCAAAAGTAAATTAAAAAGATTAAAAAGTAAATCAGTACCCTTGCAATAAGAAACTTTTCAGTATATATTAAAAAATTCTTGTGACTATCACATTGATAGCAGTTTTGTCAGAACTCAGCATATAAATCTAGCTACTATTGGCTTTAAAAATTCCTATGTAACATAATAGATACAGAGACAATAGCAAACATAGCTCCTCAGCTCTTCTCATGTCAGGTATGTTTTCTTAAATCAGAGTTGTTGTTTTTCTTTTTTTCTTAAATCAGAGTTGTTTTTCTTTTTTTCTTTTCCCCCTCCAAATACACTTTAATATGTGGAATTAGCATAAAGCATTTCAACAAAATACAAAATAGAATTCAATCGGGCAAATGCTTACTACTTAAGTTTTAAGACTGGACATATTGGAAGAAGAAAGGTCTAAACTGGGTTGAAAAATGGAATTTTGAAAATCTAGCTTTTTATCATAAAATCCAAACATGGTATTTAAAAAAGTAAATAACAGCTATTTTTAAATGCATATATTCATAAGCAGATACAAAAAATTATATATATATATATATATATATGACCTTAATGGTGAATTTAGTTTTTATTTATCTTTTCAGCTTTTGCATTTGGTGCCATAATTTTTCCTGCCATTATCATTTTGGACAATTTTAATTTAATTAGTTATGTATGCTAATACTTACAGCTATGAAAAAATGCAATCCCTTGTAACTATCACTTTCCCAATATTTGAAAAATAAAGCATACAAGTTGATGTTTTGTAACACTACTGGAGCTTCTTATTGCTTTCTCATAGACAATGTAGGGATTTCCCAGGCGGCACTAGGGTTAAAAAAAAAAACCTGCCTGCCAATGCAGGAGACACAGGAGACGCAGATTCTATCCCTGGGTCAGGTAGAACCCATGGAGGAGGGCACGGCAACCCACTTCAGTATTCCTGCCTGGAGAATTCCCATGGATAGAGGAACCTGGTAGGTTACAGTCCATAGGACTGCAAAGAGTCAGACACGACTGAAGTGACTTAGCACACAAAATGTATAATTTTATTGTCCTTCAAACTATTTGTGGTTTAAAAATCATACTATGAGTCAAAAGACATTGAAAAGATGTCATCATTTCTTGAGTGTTTCAAAACATATCCTTTTGTTTACTTCCTATAAATGAGTGATTTGCCTTTTGTTTTACTTGAGACTTCTCTGAAGCAATGTTTTCTGAATGGAATGAGAATTACATGGTGTCACGGAAAGAATAATAGGATTGAGTTCCAGGAACAGCTCTGCTATTGATTTTTGTTTATGCTGTTAAAGTATTCAGCCTCATTTGTTAATCAATACAACAAAGCACAGTCCATATGACTTCTAGTGTTGATTCGTTTTGATATGGATATTCTAGGGCTCAGAGTTGCAGAGGCTTATACGCTTTTGACAGGAAATGAGAACTTGGACTTGACTTGGGACAAGAAGAGGTACTGAAGTTAATTGTTTACCAAAAAAAAAAAATCAAACCAATTTTGTTTCTGATTATTAAATGGCACAAGTGATGTTTCAACTCTAGGCAATGCATTTACTGCTGAGTGTGTTTTAGAGAAAAAGTGATGGGACACTCTTTAATTCATAGTTCTTCTGACAAATACATACATTGGTAAGAATCTCAGAGGAAGTTAAGGGTAAAGACAGTCTGTGGCAGTAAAGCAATGTTTAGCAGAAGTCATCTAACAGGACTAACTGTTGTTTAGTAGCTCAGTTGTGTCCAGCTCTTTGCAACCCCAGGGACTGTAGACCACCAATTTCGCTCTGTCCATGGAATTTCCCAGGCAAGAATACTAGGTTGTCATTTTCTTCCCCAGGGGATCTTCTAGATCCAGCATCAAACATGGGTCTCCTGCACTGGCAGATGGATTGTTTATAGCTGAGCCACTAGATAGAATCAATTAGAAGAGTGCTGGGTTCAGAAGTCCCATTCTTGGTACGGCCACACACTGATGTGTGACCTTGGATGTATCACTTAACTTCACGAACTTCTGTCTTCTACCTGTTTTACGAGTCTCAATTTTCCCAAAAACAAATCACAGGTTCAACCTTGGCAACAGTATTGTGCCCTCTGTGAACTGAATCCATCAGAAGCATATGTTTAATCTCTCTTCTCTATTTCAGAATATTTGATTTCAAATCCTTTTTTTCTTTTTGAGTTATATACAATCTCTCTTTTTGTTTTTACATTTTATTTCTCCCCTCTCTTTTTAATTTTCTTGATTGGTGCCTTTTCAATTAAGCTACTACATATGAATGATTACCTAATGGCTGATAACCAACAGAAAAGTGCTCTCTCATAACAAAAACTGACATAGTCAGATGCTTCCAAGTCCTTTGTTTGATGTGAACTAGAGCATAAAACACAAAACACTTTACATTGGATATATTATTTATTTCCTGCCCTCCTTTTAAAAAATGACTCAATTATGCTCTAATTTGTATAATTTCCTAGGCAAAATATAAAAGTTCAATCACATTAGACATGTGATTATTTAATGTCCTTTTTGCTATATCCTGACATACTTTTTAAAAAAAATAATTTAACCTACCTAGCATTTAATTTCCACTTAGTAATGTTTCCTTTTAAAGAGAAAATTATCAAGATAATTTTGTGCAAAAAAGGCATGACAAAACTTATAAGGAGTTAATCATAGAAAAATAATATAAGAAATATCACTGATATTTTCTTTGGTCAATACTGCTCATTTTTCTGCACCTTTTAAGGATTTTATAGCACCTGTATATAGCTTTCAGATATTTTAATAAGATATTCTATTTTTAAAAAATCATTGAGATTCCAAACAGATTAGGTACCTAAAGAGAAAAAGTTAAGGGAAACTGTGTAATCATGTTTATTAGTCTTTTTTTGAATATAGAATGCACAATAAATGATAAGTCAAATCTTGTGTTGTAGAGTGCACTGAAATATCAATCAAAAAGCAGGCCCTTGCTAATACACACTATAGAGTCAGTCATGTGCCAGTCTTTAAAAGATCAAAAGCATGAGAAACAGTTCCTGACTTCAAAGTGAAAGTGTCAGTCATTTCAGTCGTGTCTGACTCTTTGTGACCCCATGGACTGTAGCCTGCCAGGCTCCTCTGTCCATGGGATTCTCCAGGCAAGTATACTGGAGTGGGTGGCCGTTCCTTTTCTCCAGGGGATCTTCCTGACCCAGGGATCAAACCTGGGTCTCCTGCATTGCAGGCAGATTTGTTACCATCTGAGCCACCAGCGAAGCCCCTGACTTCAAAGACCTGTTAATCCGTTATGGAGATGAGATGGGAGAGTAGATAATAAAAACTTGCTGTTGTGTGATACAGACTCTGGGTACTCTAATAGGTGTGGTGAAGATGGAGAGTTAGTGAGGATGAGGTGGTCCTCATGACCTAACCAGAAAAGAGTCTCATTCTTGGTGTTGGAGGATGTCTCACACCTGAACAAGCAGAGGGCAATCCAGGTGAAAGTGGATGGGCAGAAATGAGAATGGCATGAATGTGGGCCAGTAAAGAAATGAATTGGGAACATCAGATAGGTACTGGGAAATAGGTTGGTTAGGTAGGAAGGATATATTGAGGTCTCGAAGGTCTAACCAAGAAGTTTCTAATTAAAGGCAGAGAACACGTTTTGACTCCTGTCTTCTCCCCCATAACTGCTACACAGCAGATGCACAAAGAATAATTGATAAGAGTCTATCACCCTGCAGCCCATGCTAGGAAATCAAATATGCATTGGGTGATGTTTAATGGAGAACTGAGAAGGGAACATCAAGTTTATGAGAAAAGGAGCAGCAAGGAGGAGAGAGAAATAGTCAGCCAGTGAAATGAAGGAAACCAGAAACTTCGAACTTTTCATTTAGGAGAAAAAGTTGCAAAATTAGCAAAAAGATTCCCTATATACTCTCCACCCAGATTCCCATAAATCACATGGTCTTCTAACAGTTTGCATGATGAGTTAGAAGGGGGTCAACGAGGGACACTCACTCAGGAGGCTGTTTCCTCCAGGGAGGAAGTAGAGCTGGTGTAGAGCTTACACATGATGGACAAAAACACCTGTGGATGGAAATGGCAGAGCCATGAGAGTAGAAGGGGTGAATGCAAGAGGCCTTTCAAAGAGGAAATGGCAAGATTTGATGATTCGATGGATGACTACAATTTGAGCCCATAAAAGGGTTAATTTAAATAAGATTACAACGTTTCAAGAGTAGATGACCAACGGAAGGATGGTAGCAGGGCTGGGGAGTAGACTGCTGCAGAGATGAGGCCGGGACTCAGGGTGTGGCCAGGGGGCTGGGGCCAGGAAATGAGGGGGCAGCCGTAACTTTTGAACTTTCTTATCTACTTTTTGCTCCCAGGTTTTTATTCTACCCACATTTTCTCTGTTCCTCCATATCTGTCAGATGGGATATTTGTCTCTTCTTACCTTGGCATATTCTTGCCCTTCCATATGAACTTACACCTGGTTTGCTTATCAACAAGGTCTTGAAAAGAAAAGAAAAAAGACACAAAATGCAGAATGATCAATCTCACAAGAAGAAACACTCCAAAGAGAAACCAAGGTGTGTCCATTATGTGCTGTCTGAATAATTCCAACACCATTCAGAGAGTGAAAAAAGCAGAAAATAACCCTCAAATTCTGAACAAAGTCCTCTTTAATATGTTTTCCCTTAGGCCAGTAGCTCTCAAACTTCAGTTAGCATCAGAATCACACATGAGGGTTTTTATAAGAACTTGCTTGCCCTGCCCCCAGAGTTTCAGATTTATTAGGTTTGGGGTTGAGCTCAAGAATTTGCAGTTCTAACCAGGAGATGCTTAATCTGCAGGTCAGGACCACACTTTGAGAATCAGTGTCCTAGCGTGTGCCAATGACGAGTCTTTTAATTCTGCCTAGAAAGGAAAGTAGATAAAGCAAGGGATGGAGTGCTGGATAAAGAAGGTTCTTTGCTAAGTTTATTTATTTAACCTTTGCAATTTTCAGAGTTTACCATTAAAAGGGTAGAATCAAGAAAAGTTATAAGGAGTATCTCAATATGCTGCCACTGAAAACTTTATCAAACTATTTGAGTTTGATAAAAGCAGCTAAAAGTCAGCTAGTTGTAACTTGGCAATCTGTATTAATATAAAACAGATAATACTGCATAAGGAAGGAGGAGAGGGAAATAGGTGTTTAATTGTGATTAGTATGCTTAATTTTAGTTTTATTAGGAGAGCACACCACATAATTACCCATCCAAAGACCAATGCTAATTGCATGAGTATATTGAATTACCATTTATAGATGTGTTTAGACTTTGTCTAAATAAAGTAGATTGACTAAGCATATCACACTCAAGTGATGAAGGCCTATTTCCGAAACACCCCCACCCCAACATCAACTAAGAAAGTTTAGATATTTTCTGTGATAACGGCGCATCAATCATTTTAGTAAACACTGACAAAAAGCTGTTAACTATTGTCTTGCTTACTGGTTGCATTATATTGATTTATAAGAGATGTATGTGCAATAACGTCAGCAACAGATTGTTCAAGCCAATTTTATTCCTAAGCGGTTTATATTTTAAATCAAGCATAAACCTGTAACATATTTCAGCAGTGCTTCTTAGATTAAGTTAGACATTCATTTCTTCACTATTTAAAAAAAATGAAATTTCTTTCTTATCCCTGTCTATTTAATCACATAATAATGACCTCATCTTATTGGAAAGGGCAGAGCTGTCTTTCATTTTCACATTTTTTTCCTCCATGAATATTAACAGTTTATCATTATGCAAAATACTTTGTATTTAATAGACAAACAATTAGTCCTGAAATTGAGTTTGCAAGCTTATTGATTATTTTAATTATTAGAGACATCACTTGGCTCACATACCTTAATGAACAAATAGACGAGCACAATTACAACTTTAATTAGGTATCGGTAATTAATAACAATGATCTCTTTTTCAGTCTAGTACACGAAAGGTTTTTACAAGTGTACTGGGATTCTAGCCTTCCGCCTGTGCCCTCCTTTCTTTATCCTAAGTATGATCTCCCTGATCTTCCAAGCATGGATTTTAGCCAGAGCATACAAAAGATGCTCTGAGTTCAAATCATAATTTTTCTTTCCTATAGTTTTAAGACCTTGAAGAAATCATTTCACATTTCTTGCTCTCAGTTCTCTCATCTATGAAAGAACAGAGCTGAGCTAGATAATACTGGTAGACCTTTTATACTTTTAATCCTAAGAACGAATATTCTCACACTTCTGACAACATTGCTGAGGCCTCTGCTCAGAGATGGAAGCTATCTTGGTAAAGAATTGAAAAGTTCTACTTAAGAATACGTTAAGAGTTTCCAGCTCTCCTTTAAAGATGTATGAATACACTTGGCTCCAGAATAGATACTTTACTGTTCATTAGAAGCAGAGAAATGCTGGTAAAAGTTGAACTGGCTTTTTAAAAGGTCATATGAATTTTCATGTTTTCTGATGTCTATAGTATAAATCCCTGGAGAAGGAAATGGCAACCCACACTCCAGTATTCTTGCCTGGAAAATCCCATGGACGGAGGAGCCTGGTGGGCTACAGTCCACGGGGTCGTAAAGAGTCAGACACGACTGAGGAGCGACTTCACTTTCATAGTATAAATAGTCCCATGATGACTGATTTCAAGTTCCCAATGCAATGTCACTGAACAGTCAACACAGCATTGAATTGAGGTCATGTGAAGAATTAGTGAGGTGTTATGAGTGAGCTCTAGAACACGAAAACCATTAATACTTGGGGTCAAGGACCTAGCTCCAGCATTCCTCCCAACTTTGTGATTTTAAGCAAGCTGATTGACCTTTTCGGACTCATCCAAAATAAGACAATTTCTTACCTATAAAATGTCTTACCAAATTTAAAAATAATTTCTTAATTATCAAATAAGGGGATAGCACTCATTCTCTTTTCCGTAGCTACAATAACATGTCAGCTAGAAAAGCATTTTGAAAAAAGTTTAACTCCTTGCCAAATGCAAATTATAACTACTATTACTTTTGCTAAAGAAATCAATAAATGCCTTCTAAAATAAATTTTGGCAAAATAAAAGTTATGATTATGATTCTTTTAGTTATAAGAAATAGAAATCTACTTAAGCTAACTTAAGCAAGTTAGCCATTTTTTTGTGTCACTTGAGAACTTGAAAGCAGCAGGATGGAGGTCTTATTTCTACAGAACTTTCAGATTCTATCTTTAGCTCTCTCCACTCTTCTCTTTCTATGTTTATAAGTTACACCATTGCCAATAAATAGTTTCATTCCTCCCAAGCTCCTCTGCCCACCACCAGTGATCATGGACTCTGGTTCTCAGGTCCAACTGGAGAAAGAGGGATGAATAAATGGTGGGGATGTGAGAAACAGAGAGAAGGGAAAAGGGGGAAACTGGAAAGGAGAGGGAAAGACTGATTTATGTAGACATCTGTCTACTTGAATAAATTCATTGAATTTGAGAAAGGGATGTACACTTGTCTCAAACAAGTGTGCCCAGGGACAAGATTCACATGTGTCAAAGAGCTGCCTCATGTAGATAAAATGCATGTAAACAATGACAGGCAACATAGTAGGTGCCATGAAAATGTAAAGAAAGTTCCTTTAGGACTTGAGTTCAGTCAGATAATACACATAGAAATATTTATAAATAGTGCCAAGTTGATAATTTTGGTGAAAATAAATTCTAGTGTCGTCTTATGGAGAAGGCAATGGCAACCCATTCCAGTACTCTTGCCTGGAAAATCCCATGGAAAGAGGAGCCTGGTAGGCTTCAGTCCATGGGGCCGCTAAGAGTCAGACATGACTGAGCGACTTCACTTTGACTTTTCACTTTCATGCACTGGAGAAGGAGATGGCAACCCACTCCAGTGTTCTTGCCTGGAGAATCCCAGGGACGGGGGAGCCTGGTAGGCTGCTGTCTCTGGGGTCACACAGAGTCAGACACGACTGAAGTGACTTAGCAGCAGTAGCATGTACATACAGCAACCACATAAGTCTCATAATAGATCCTTTCAGTGGAAACATTAAAAAACAACATCACCACTCTTGATCAAGTATCAGATGTTTACTCTCTGAAGTCACTGATGTTTTCTTGAGGCCAAGAGCTGTTTGTCAATAAGGGAAGATTTAGAGGAACACCTAGTCACCACCAGCTTTGTCTGCTGGCCATGTTATGGCCCATGAGATTTAGCTGAGGCATGACTGCTCTTAAAATCTTAATATTAAAATAGTAATCAAATTGTGTAAATTCACTTGGAAATCACATCTTTAGTACGACTGACAGAGAACCAATGAAAGACTCATGCTGTAGTGAAGTCAAATTATAGAACTGACATTGAAAAATTGTATATGCAGTTTTTTTTCTGCAAAAGCCAGGTATGTGTGAAGCCACAGACTGATGACATGGAGTAATGTGACTTGAAATAGCAAGGCCTTTACATCCCAAGCTCTATCAGTCAGCACTTTATAAGCTACAGCACCTCTAGACAAGGTTACAGTTACAGAGGGACAGCAAGCAAGAGCTGTCGCGCAACTGGAAAAGCTCTCAGCTCCTGCTGCTGTGTTAGCAGCTCCCATTGAGAGGAAAGAAGGATGGACAAGAAACAAGCTAGGAAGCAAACAGATAAGAGCGCCATACCCTGCTAACATACTGAACAAAACTGAGATCAGCTGGTTTCCAGAAAAGAGCAGTCTATCTAGCAGACTGGGACTAGCCAGAATCATATGGCCTGTTGGTCACTTTTTATGAATTCCTTCCTTTGGTCCAAAACAATGTCACAAATCTCAGGGACAAACATGAAGAACTTTGACAAGTGGCATATTTGCACTGGTGTGAAAATGTTTAAATAAACTGTCCTAGACACAGAGTTAAAAATGATAGGTCTGTTTGAGATGGCTGAACAACATTATTTTTAATTGAAAGTGTTATTTTTTAATAGTCAAACTCCATATGAGATTCAATGAACCAGGCCATCCTACACGCAAAGTTTTAGTTCTAATTATTATATTGTGTTTTATTCTGTTATTTATTGAACAGTTACATATTGCCATGAAAAATTTGATTATAGCTAAGATTATGTCAGAGAGTTACTGTGGTTCCTTGAAACTGGTGAGTTTTAGAAGTTTACTGCATATTTCATTTGGAAGGGGAAAAAATGGGAAGTGCTGTGAAATAGCTAAAGACCATTTACAAGGCAGGTGTGCAACAGTAGTTTGATTTTTATACTGAGATGTCAAATTGAAAACCCTTAAAGAGGGATAATATTCTGTGTTATTAACCTATGATTTTCTCCTCTCAATATTTACAATCTCTTCTCACTCCAATTCTATCAGAGAATTGGCCCTGGGCTCACTGTCTTGACAGAGAGATCTCGCTGGGCAAGATATAGAAATTCCCTGTACTTCTCTCTGAATACATGTTTCCAAAATATATATTGGCTCCTAAGACAATTTAGAGCACTCATGGCACTGGTAACAGAAATAGTATCAGGATAGAGAACAAGTATCTTAGACAAAAATACAGGAAAAGGATTTCCAATCAAATCAAAAGAATATTTCTGGGATGGGAGGAAGGGTGTGTGTGTATGAAGAGGATAAGAGTGTCTGGCGGGCTATGGGGGCTTGATAGTGGGCTGTGGGGGCTTGCTGGCAGGGACAGGAAATGACTGCTTGGTGTGTCTAGGCAAAATATCAAAGAAAGGTTTTATGTCTTCAGTATGAAAAATAGACAGTGAAGAGCTACTGGTAACCATGATGATGGTCATTTAGTTGTAACTAATGTGGGTAGATGGCTCAAATACAAAATGAGGATGATAGGGAAGATTTAAGACTGAGACTGGAATCTGAAAAGTCTGGCCAGATCAGTTCTTAAAACAAAAGTTAAGTTCAGTTACAGAAAATTCAGGAAGTACCGTTATTTGTCCACCCAAGATGGTGGGTCACAATTTATATCTCCTTTATAATACATGTATCTACTATATGAGAGGAACCCAAAATGACTTCTTCCTTAAAAATTTAGAAATAACAAAATAACATGCTCACAAAATTGCAACATGCTCACAAAACTGTTAACATTGCTTAGACACCATGGGTATTAAAAACTTCTGGGAGCCCTGATCAACTGCCATCTTCTTGGAGATATACAAATATGAATGTTCAATGATGATCTTTCAAATATGAAAGATCAATGCACTTGATAAACTTGATAAACTACTTGAACATATATATGAGAGGCATATAAAGATTAAACATTTTCTTACATTCTTGTTTCTTACATCATAGTCTTATGATGCTCAGGATGCATGAAAAAGTAACATCAATTATAGGAAGAAGGAAGTACTAAAAATTAAGTAGTATTATCTAAGTAGCCAGTAGTCAATTATCTTTTTTTTAATATAAATTTATTATTTTAATTGGAGGATAATTACTTTACAATATTGTATTGGTTTTGCCATACATCAACATGAATTCGCCACGGGTGTACACATGTTCCCCATCCTGAACCCCTCAATTATCTTTAGGTTAGTTAAAAAAGAAAGCAATCAAGGACAACGAAGAGACAAGAATGATAACACTTAATTAAATCAATAAAGACTTTTTGATTCATAATATCATTAGACTAGAGTCATAAAGTGGCAAACTCCACCATAATAATCATCCCCCACATTTAAATAGAGCTTTATAAAGTGCTTATACATGTAAAATCTGTTTAAATCTTAATAACTTGATGACATATAAGAGAGCTACATAAAAAAATAAATTACATTATTTCAGTAGTGATAAATAGTGTGAAGAAAAACAACAGAGGATGAGGGGATCTTGTGTATGCTGCTATTTTAAGAGTCAGGAAAAAAGAAGTGACATTTGTGCAGAGACCTGAGTGGAATGAGAGGTGTACCATGCAAAGATTCAGTGGAAGGGTGTTTCAGAAAGGGAAGAGCAAGCATATGAATGGGGGTTCATGCCGACGGTGAGTCTGGCTATAAAGAAGTGAACAAGTAACACGTGACAGACCATGTGCTCAGAAGGGCAATCAGGAAGGCCATTTTAGTTCAAATTAAGGAGTCATATTCCAATATGCATGCAATAATGAACCATGGGAAAGCTTCAAACAGGACACAAGATTCTAATTAATTCTTTAAAAATATGACGGGGGCTGTTGTATTGGTAAGGTAGGACAGCCAGAGTGAAGCAAGAAGACCACTGCAGCAGTTCAGATGAGAGTAACGATGGTTCAAATAGGGGGAACAGCAGTGGAGCTGATGAACTGTGGTCAGATCTGGAATATAGTTTGAAGGTAGAGTCAACAGAATTTGTATTGGATGTGGAGCCTGAATGGGGTGCGGAGATGAAACAATGAGTAGAATCAAGGACTGTTTGGTGCCTGAACAACAGAGGAAAAGATAGTTCCATGACTTGAAACAGAAGAGATTCAAAGGTTAAGGGACAAACTAAGAATTCCCTTTATTTGAGTGCCCAAGACAGTTACAATCCTGCCCTCTGTATATCAATTTCAGTCCTTTTAGGAGAAACACTCCCAGGGATTTTATTGATTTTAATACAGTAAGTATGACCTGTCTAGAGAACATCTCATATCCATTTACTTTGGTGACCAGATACGTGGAGCTGTTATCTTCCCTGGTGTCTCAGGTTGTAAAGAATCTGCCTGCAACGCAGGAGACCCAGGTTCAACCCTGAGTCAGGAAGAAACCCTGGAGAAGGAAACGGCAACACACTCCAGTATTCTTGCCTGGAGAATTCCATGAGTAGAGGAGCCTGGTGGGCTACAGTCCATGGGGGTTGCAAAGAGTTGGACATGACTGAGCAACTAACACACATGTTCTTTAGCTGAGTTACCGACTTGTGGTTTAAGTTACTGACTTAGGTTTACTTCCTTAAGGGTTAAGAATCCTCGGGCTGTGGCTGTCCTAAGCACATTTAATACAGCAACTCTCATGGGTTTAATTAGCCCTCTACCAGTTATGTACTCCCAGGAAAGAAGGATAGCTGTGTTGTTTAAAATTTCAAGTCCTTCATTTGCACAGAGAAACTCAGATTCACCTCTGAATTTGATTTTTCACCTTACTGAATATAAGTTAGAAAAACTATGAAGGGAAATCTAATGTTCCACTTAAGCCAAGTGATTTGCCTTCAAAAGGAGGGAAGAAACGGGTTTTAAAATATGCCCTACCAACTTTTCCTTAAAATAATTCTTCCTTATAGGAGAAAATGCTTAGACCAAATTGTCCCAAGCCCCAGTCATCAGCAAAATACCCTTCACATTCTGCCATATCTGCACATTATTTATATTTAATGTCTTCTTACAATAAAGTCCCTTTTTAATATTTGAATGAATATTTTAAGCAGACCTTTTACATCTCTGGCAAGTAAGAAAATCACTCGTTATGACAGGAAGTAGTAACTTAAATAAATACAATTGTATTATTGACTTCGGTTCCCTGCTGTGGTGGTCTCTCCCTGTTTGCGCAAAGAGGTTCTAAATAGGGTCTACTCTTTTGTCTCTAGTTGATTTTGAAAGCTTCTGCTATTAAAACTGGTTCCCATGAGCTTAGAGGCATCATTTAAAATTAAATTACAGGAAATATTATGAAGCTAGGCACCCTCTATTAGTAATATATGCACTGACTCACAGGGGCTTAATTACTATGGCTATATGGATATATAAGCATTGATAGTATACATGGTGTGGGTTTACTATCAACTTTCAAACCATAATGGTCAGCATATCACAGTGGGCAAATACTCTATAAACTAAGTCTTTGAAAAAAAGATTTTTTTTTTCATCTAATGTTCATAGTATGATCACTTTAAAGATGAATTTTAGTACTGGCTATCCTTGCACTTACTTAACTAGAGGGGTATTTGCCTGGAGTTATTTGAAAATGCATGCCAGGAGATCTTTTTCAAACAGAAATAACTCCTGTTAGGACAAAAGGAAAAAAAGGCCTCGTATAAGTCTCCCGGTATCTTCTCCAGGATCTACAGTAACAGCTCCTTAGAACTGTGGCACTATAGTTCAGAGACCTGGAAATCTCGAGATGAATCCCTCCACATTGCTTATAGGGCTTCCCTGATGGCTCAGTGGGTAAGGAATCTGCCTGCAATGCAGGAAACACAAAAGACGCGGGTTCAATCTGTAGGTCAGGAAGATACCCTGGAGCAGGAAATGGTAACCCATCCCAGTGCCCTTGCCTGGAAAATTCCATGGACAGAGGAGCCTGGCAGGCTATATAGTTCACGTGTTTACAGAGTAAGACATGACTGAGAGACTAAGCACACACTAAGCACACACAATGCTTAGAACACTTTTGTATTTATGACATTTTGCTGAATGAGGTAAAGGTTTACATTTTACTGTATATGTTTCAACAAATTCACATTTAGCAAGTCTGGCTTGTGTACATTTTAAAACTCGAAATAGGCTTCAGCCGCTGCTAACACTCTGTTGATTCCCATTCAGTCTTCAAAATCCACCTGGCTCTCTCCCTCTATGCAGGTTCCCTGACTTCTTCAAGTGCTTGCTACTCCTGACCTCTGGGCAGATCATTTGCCACTGTTATCTGGTCGGATTATCTTTTACAAGTTTACATCTTACCACCTCAACCTGAATATTATGGCCATATAGTGTCTATTATATTGATATCTTAATTTATTCACCAAAAAATTCTTATTATATATTTAGATTGTTGCATACAATCATTCCTCAGCTATGACTTCATAAGACCTCCATGGGGATGGTGAGACAAGTAACTGGAGAAATGGAGTATTTCCTGCCTTATTGTTAAATAAAGTCGTCAGAGTCATCAGTGATTGCAGCCCTCCAATGTGAGCTCCTGAGCCCTAAGTGCACTCAGAACAGAGTAGAATACCTGTAATCTGGCAGCCATCAGACTGCAGCCACTCCCTACCATGAGCCCCAAGGAGTACAGGATATGAGAACACAAAATACTGGCCCAGGATAGCTAAAATGCATATGAAAGGAATAATTTTTGATTTTTGCATCTTCCCATACACAGAAAAGTGCAAAATTCCTTAACTTGGGATATCTAGTTTTCTTTAATTAACAATAGTCTTTTGATGTTCAGACTACCTGTCCTTTGTTGCAAAACTCCTGTATAACTTGGCTCCTCCCCTCGCCTCCTTGGAGCCATTCTCTCAGGATCACATGAGATGCTGTCTCCTGGGCTTAAAGTCCTAAGAATTCCCACCAAATAAAACAAAACTCTCAACTTTTAGGTTGTGAATATTTTTTAAGTCAACAAATTATATCCCACTGGATAGCAAGGGCAGTGTGCTGGCCATATGATAGACTGAACATGCAGTGAAATCACCCCTGGCGTGGAAAACCTAAAAATGCCAGATTAAAATATTTTTAGAAGGCATTGCTGGGCTGGTAGGAAAGGAAGAAAAATACTAGAAGGCCATAAACAGGGAGCAGACAAAAGCAAACTCAGAAGCTGCTGCTGTTACTAAGAATATTCACTAAATACAATGGATTTAAAAATAAATATATAATCAAGGGACATACATATATTGATACAAGTAAAAAAATCAAAGAACTTAATAAAATAATTTTAGAAAAAAGATTACCTTAGGGAAGGACATCAGAGGCACGTAAGAAGACTCAAAAATCTAGTTATGCTCTATATCAACTCTGTTCAAGCCACAAACCTGAACATAGGTAATTTTCTAATTTACCAAAATTTAAAAGTTTCTTTAATAATATATAAACCCAATAAATCTAAAATATTACATTCAATGTGCAATCAATGTAAAAATTACTAATGGGATATTTTTTCTTTTATTGACATTGTCTTCTAAAGCAGCTTTCTATATTTTCCTTTCAGCACATATCAATTTAGATTGGTCACATTTTAATTGTTAAATAGGCAGGTTTGATGGCCTCTGTATTGGACAGCAAAGTTTTATACTTTCAGATTGGTAGTAGGTATATGGAAATAGGTATATATTATTGTTTCTTAAGCTGTATATACCTTCTCTAGTACATATTCATCAAAAATTTTAAGTACAAAGGCAACACCTTAACATCTAGAACCTATTCATGAATGAAAATATTCCTTTTTGCTAAACTCTAGATATATTAATATTATTCTACTTTCCGTCCTCCCTTTCTTCCTGCTTTTATCTCTCTCCATTCCCTCCCTCCCTCTTCCCCTTCTCCTTCCTTCATTCCTTCCTTCCTCCCTCTTTCTCTTCCTCTCTTCTTGCATCTCTCATTTCTTTCTCTTCCTTCACCCCTCTTCCTCCCCTCTTGCCATATTCCCCACATCTTTTGTGAGATTGCATTACATTTTTGATTATTGATGATTCTGACACATTTCTTGGCTCTGCTATACTAAAGCTTTTCAGGACAGATTCTTTGTTTACTTGGCACAAAACATCATCTACTAAATATGGGCTCATATTCTCCAATTTAAACTGGACCCATTGATGTGTATCCAAATAGGCATTCTTGAAAGTATTTATTTTTTTAATTTGTTGATTAAATTATCACATTAAAAACTGAAAAGCAAGCATCTTCTGTGTATGTGTAACAATGATGCCAAAGAGTATTTTAAAGAGGAAAATGTTAAGAGAAAACACCATGTTTTTATATTGAATATAATCTTATCCATTTTAGACTGCTGCTAAGTCGCTTCAGTCATGTCCGACTCTGTGCAGTCCCATAGACGGCAGCCCACCAGGCTCCCCCGTCCCTGGGATTCTCCAGGCAAGAACACTGGAGTGGGTTGCCATTTCCTCCTCCAATGCATGAAAGTGAAAAGTGAAAGTGAAGTCGCTCACTTGTGTCCGACCCTCAGGGACCCCATGGACTGCAGCCTGCCAGGCTCCTCTGTCCATGGGATTTGCCAGGCAAGAGTACTGGAGTGGGTGCCATTACCTTCTCCACCATTTTAGACTAAGTCCCTGCAAATGCTTATAAACAATCTGGGCATGTGAAGATACTTCTGCAGAAGCAAACATGCAGAAGCAAAAATGGCAGAACAGAACTGAAGTTGACAAGGATCTCTAGGCTTGGATCAGAGGTCAGCAAACCATAGCTTGTGAGACAAATGCAGTAAGGTGTCTGTTTTTGCTTGGCATACAAGCTAAGGATAATTTTCATATTTGTTATATAGTAGGAAAAAATTAAAAGAAGAATTAGGTCCTGTGACACACGAAAATTATGTAAAATTCAAATTCCAGTGTCTATAAAGTTTTATTGATAAACATCTATGTTCCTTCATTTATGTACTGTCTATTGCTGTTTTTGTCCTACAATGGCAGTATGATCAGCTGCAACAGGGATTATATGGTCTACAAACCCTAAAGTGTTGGGTGCTTGGTCCTTTAAAGCAAAGTTTGCCCAGTCATGGATTAAATCAGCTTTTTGCCCAGATGATAATCAATTTTCCATACAGTGAAATCAATTTTCCATTTGCTAAAAAAGCAAAATAATATAAGCATCTGAACTATGAAAACCATGTATTAGAAATAATGGTAAAGTGATAATTCATTGCTATGTAAGTTCATCTTCCAGGTTCATGATTTGAGCTAATGACAGTCAACATGAAATTGCCTAATTCAGGAAATGAAGAGATCAGATCTGGTCATGGTTCTGCCATCACTTAGATATATCAATGACGTTGTGAGTGTCAAAGACTTTAGGGGCCTCTGTTGGTCCACAAAGCAAAAGGATGAAGTTAGGTTATTGTCATGGTCCCTCCTAGTTCTTCTTTTGTTGTTTTTTTTTGTTTTTTTTTTAACTAATTATAGAGGGAACTAGTTCTTCTGTGTATTCTTGCTACCTCTTAATCTCTTCTACTTTTGTGAGGTCCTTACCATTTCTGTACCTTATTGTGCCCATCCTTGCATAAAGTGTTCATGAAATGTTCCATTGATAGCTCCAATATCTCCAATGAAGAGATCTCTAGTCTTTCCCATTCTGTTGTTTTCCTGCATTTGCATTTGGTCATTTATCTCTCCTTGCTATTCTCTAGAACTCTGCATTCAGTTGAGTATATGTTTCCCTTGCGTTTCACTTCTCTTCATTGCTTAGCTATTTGTAAAGCCTCCTCAGATAACCACTTTGCCTTCTTGCATTTCTTTTTCTTGGGGACTGTTTTGGCCACCACCTCCTGTACAGTGTTATGACTTGCCATCCATAGTTCTTTTGGTGCTCTGTCTACAAGATCTAATCCCTTGAATATATTTGTCAACATCACTGTACAATCATAAGGGATTTGATTTAGTTCATCCACAGGACAGGAAAAGGTTAGTTTTCATCCCAATCCCAAAGAAGGGCAATTCCAAAGAATGTTCAAACTATACAATTGCACTCATTTCACAAGCTAACAGGACTTGCCAGGTGGCCCTAGTGGCAAAGAATCTGCCTGCCAATTCAGGAGACACAGAAGACACTGGTTCCATCTCTGGCTTGGGAAGAGCCTCTGGAGAAGGGAATGACACTCCATTCAAGCATTCTAGCCTAGAGAATCCCATGCACAGAGGAGCCTGCTGGGTCACAGTCCATGGGTCACAAAGAGCTGGACTCAACTAAGTGACTAAGCACGCATGTGCATGCAATCGCTAGCAAGGTAATGCTCAAAATCCTTCAAACTAGGCTTCAACAGTAAGTAAACCGAGAACTTCCAAATGTATAAGATATATTTAGAAAAGGTAGAGGAACTAAAGATCAAATTGTCAACATTCTTTGGATAATGGAGAAAGGAAAGGAGTTCCAGAAAAAACATCTACTTCTGTTTAACTGACTATGATAAAGCCTTTGACTGTGTGGATCACAACAAACTGTGGAATATTCTTAAAGAAATGGGAATACTCGACCTTACCTTACCTGCCTTCTGAAGTATGTAGGTTAAGAAGTAACAGTTATAACCGGGCATGGAACAACAGACTGGTTCAAAACTGGGAAAGGAGTATGACAAGGCTGTATATTGTCACCCTGCTTATTTAACTCATATTCACAGTACATCATGCAAAATGCTGGGCTGGATGGATCATAGGCTAGAATCAAGTTTGCCAGGAGAAATATCAATAACCTCAGATATGCAGATGATACCATTCTAATGGCAGAAAGTGAAGAGGAACTAAAGAGCCTCTTGATGAGAGTGAAAGAGGAGAATGAAAAAGTTGGCTTGAAACTCAGCATTTAATAAGCTAAAATCATGACATCCAGTCCCAACACTTCACAGCAAAAGAAAGAGGGAAAAGAGCAAGCAGTGGTATATTTTATTTTCTTAATAGCAGCCACAAAATTAGAAGATGCTTGCTTCTTGGAAGGAAAACTATGACAAACCTAGAGAGTGTATTAAAAAGTAGACATATCACTTTGCTGACAAAGGTCCATATAGCCAAAGCCATTGTCTTCCAGTTGTCATGTATGGATGTGAGAATTAGACCATAAAGAAGGCTGAGAGCTAAAGAACTGCTACTTTCAAACTGTAATGTTGGAAAAGACTGTTGAGAATCCTTTGGACTGCAGGGAGATCAAACCAGTCAATTCTAAAGGAAAACAACCCTGAAGTCATTGGAAGGACCCATGCTAAAATTGAAGCTCTAATACTTTGGCCACCTGATGTGAAGATCGACTCACTGAAAAAGACCCTAATGCTGGGAAGGATTGAAGGCAAAAGGAGAAGCGGATGGTAGAGAATGAGATGATTAGATAGCATCACCGACTCAATAGACATGAATCTGTGCAAACTCTACGAGATAGCAGAGGACAGAGGAGCCTGCCATACTACAGTCCACAGAGTTGCAAAGAGTCGGACACAACATAGCTACTAGACAACAACAGAAGGAATTAGTTAAGCAAAAGCAGTTAAAAATAATGGTAAGGTTACCAACACTGATGTCAACTAGATCAGTATAAAGCCCTGGGCCCTCTTCAGAGTTGAAAAGAACTTAAGCCTGCATGAGACAAGGAGGAAGGGGGCAGGGCACAAGTACTAAAAGAATGACCCAACTGTTAAGAAGAACAGGATACGACAGAGACTGGTTAGAACCTACTAGGCCCAAGATGGTGCAAGATTTCACTTCTAGTAGATTTTGAGCCTCACTACACACTCACTGTTATGCTTTAGCACGCTAAATGACACACCACATGTGCATGACAGTTCCGAGGCCAACCACTAAATGCAGTGTTTCAATTCCTGGAAATCCCTTCCCCTTTTTCAAGAAAGAAAATTTCTATGAAATTACCAAGCCCATAATAACCAACCACCTCAGCACTTCGGGGCCTCTCTCACTTTCTGAGAGGCCCCTATGCCCTGGGGTTGCCTTTTGCCTTCTGAGACAGCCACTCTCTGTCTTTGGAGTGTGTATTTCTCTAAATAAATCTCCTTTCACTCTACTAAGGCTCATTCTGGAATTCTTTTCCTGTGTGAAGCCAAGGACCCTCACTTGGTGGCCTGTCCCAGGGACGTCGCCAAGACCTGGGACCTGACCATCCTCTTGTGCCTCATTTTTCCTACAACATTTGCACATCCACTGAGATAATATATTGGAGATCTGCTTAGGACAGAGTAAGCACTTAAATATAAAATGCATCAGCTAAGCGCTGAGCTGAATGGCAAAAGTCACTGACTCAGTGACCTCTATTACTCCTGTCGTGGTCTTACAGGGGGTGAGGCAGAGAAGCCACTGCCTTGGCAGGAAGTGCAAATGTTCCCCACCCAAGCACAGGGTCTCCCGACAGAATGGCTGTGGTATGACTGACTTCTTGCTGCTATGTGAACAGAAAGACTGAATTTCAGCCTCTGATTCTTAACGTTGTCATTGTTTAGTCACTAAGTTATGTCCAACTCTTTTGTAACCCCATGGACCGTAGCCGCTGCTAGGCTCCTCTGTCTATGGGATTTCTCAGGCAAGAATGCTGAAGTTGGATGCCATTTCTTTCTACAGGGGATCTTCTGACCCAGGGATTGAACACACATCTCCTGCATTGCAGGTGGATACTTTACAACTAAGCCACCTGGGAAGCCTATTCTTAACATTATTATTATTATTTTTTTAACCCCAAAGCAACTGCCATGTGAAAAGGAATCAGGTGACCTGCAGTCTCTCACTAGCTGTTGTCCTATATCACCCACCGAAACTCTGAAACCATGGCCAGCTACCGAGCAGAACTGTTCAGACCAACTATTTCACAATAAAGACATTTTTTCTGAACACAAGTATGTATCAGTGAATATCAGCATTACTTAAAATAAGACTGTCAAGTTCCAAATAATTTGGACTTTTTCCCCCTCAATTTTTAATGTGTAAAATAATAACACAAGAGCAGTCAGCACTTAGGCAGAATGTAAGTTTCCTTCTAAGTAAGCAATCTGGGTAAGAAAGCATCACCTTAGCAACAACACATTCTACAATTGTCTGTGATTGACATTGGTATAATATCCTAATAAAATCAGCTAGTTTTATTCACTGCTCCAGTACTTTGGTTAAGGATGGGGCAGAGGGAAATGATTATCAGGAGATTAATAGAAGTGAAATTTCAGACTTGACCTGAGTCATAATAAAGACACTGTATCATATTAACCTTATTTCCACCTATAGTCCATCATGAACACCCTTCCTCATTATCAGCAAAAACTTTATTCAGGAAGAAAGTATCTGAACATGAAATAAGTGTTGAGGACAATAGCAAAAGTTGTACAAAATTATCTACTTGGAAGAATCAACCTGAATTAATCCTCTCTCACTGAACTGCCTTCTCATCACTCAGTTCCACAGTGAAGGAGGAAAATCAATTTCATTACCAAGCACCTTTTTCAATCACACCTCTCAAGCTATTCCACATCAGAGCTAAATTTTCCCAGGTATTTTATCATTCAGTTCAGTTCAGTTCAGTCGCTCAGTCGTGTCCGACTGTTTGCAACCCCATGAATCGCAGCACGCCAGGCCTCCCTGTCCATTAGCAACTCCCGGAGTTCACTCAGACTCACGTCCACCGAGTCAGTGATGCCATCCAGCCATCTCATCCTCTGTCGTCCCCTTCTCCTCCTGCCCCCATTAGTCTACCTCAGTATTTATGTGATGGTTTGAAAACTCTGTTTGGAAAAAAGGAAAAGGAAATACTCTCACACTTGGGAAAATGCATCAACCGTAAAAACCCAAATTCATTCCACACAGTGGTCAGTGTCAAATGCAAAGATTTGCCAAAGCTCCATAATTACATACTAATTAAGAATTAGAAAAAAAATTCTGAAATTATCTATTCAGATCTACAGAATTAGCAAATATAACATTAATTCTTCTAAATCATTTTTTTTTTAAGCAGTGGATTCAATTAGGAAGAACTATAAGTAATCCAAAATGGAATCAGAAGCTCTTTTCTATTAAGACCCAATTCGGTGCCCATACGCTAATGTTTCTGCCTCTCATGCTGTATCAGGAAAAAAAAAAATGTATTAATTAAATAACTGCAAAGAAAAAAGCAGTTATGGTATTTTGCATACCAAAGGGCCCTAAAGGATTTCACAGACTTATGGTAAATGTGGAGGAGTATAAAAAGAGCAGCTTAAAAAAAATTATTCATACCACTTTCATTTATAGTACTGAAATGACTAATTACTTGCCAAGCTCTGTTTATAGAGAATTCTCTTCAAGACACTCAATGTATTTTATAGATCTCTCTAATTGATCTTTGCCATTTTACAGATGTTAAAGTTATTTGTAAAATTAAAATTCCCTTGGAACAAAAATTAAAGGCAAAGGGAATTTAAGGAAATCAGCTGAGTAAAGGGTAGAGCTCAGAAGAGAATTCAGTTGTGTTCTGTCTCCTCAGTCTATATTGCTTTTAAAATATATATTGTTTTGAAACAATATTTTTTGTATAATTTAAAACAATATTTTAAACAATATTTTTTAAACAATTTAAACAACAAAAAAACCAATCTATATTGTTTTTAAAATATAGGTTGGACCAGTAGGAAGCAAACTCATGACACTCAATCCTAAGCATTTCCTTCCTTCCTTCTTTCTTCCAACAACAGCTTTGAGGTATAAGTGATATGCACACACACACACAAAAGCACATCTTTAGTAATGCTGGCAGTTTGATGAGTTTGGACATAACTATTTCCAACAAGTAATTTTAAATACAGCTCATGTCATGTGGCCCAATAGTTTGGTCAAAATCCAATATGGTAAAAAATTAAAAACTACCTTTACTTTTCATATCAATCATAGGAATGAAAGAAATTTTGAGGGATCAGTTTTCCTCTTAGCTTATTTTCATTCATTTATTTACTATAGATCAAGTACCTATTATGTGCCAGGCAATGGTTAGACATGGTAGTTTCAATAATCAGCAAAACAGACATGGTCTTTATGCAAACTGAGTTCCTGATTGCAATCTCATCAAGAGTATCATAAATTAAAATGACCTCTCATAAGTTTATATACATCTAAAGAAGATACCGCAATTTCATGAGTATTTCATCCAAATGTTAAAAGCTTTGAGTAGACAGAAAATTCTTCCACATCTGGAATAAATCTTTCCTTCAATAATTATATCAAATCCTTCATTCT
Organism: Bubalus bubalis; assembly: GCF_019923935.1. Lineage (NCBI taxonomy): Eukaryota > Metazoa > Chordata > Mammalia > Artiodactyla > Bovidae > Bubalus > Bubalus bubalis. Next base: position 8,059,923 of record NC_059179.1, read on the forward strand.
GGATATTCCACAGACATGAAAATTTAGGGTAATATGCAAAGATCATTCATAGAATTTCAGAGTATTTAACTTTTCCTCAGTCTCCTCTCCTCTAGATACCATTACCATCATGAATTTATAGATAACCTGGAGTTTTACCATAACACAGCAACCTATCTAAAAAATACTTACTATGCATGCAGGTATCTGGCACTAACTGGATTTGGATGATATAAGCATGTACAACACAGACTGACCCTGGTCTCTTAATCTGACGTTTAGACTGGCGTAGTCATCATTTCTCCCTTGTTAATAACACATAGGGATTAACTCACACTTTTTAAAAATCTAAACTCCCCTGTTCACTGTTTTATATTCATTCTCCTATGTATTCTGTTTCAATGTATTTTCCAGGGACTTCCCTGGGGGTCTAGTGGTTAAGAATTCACCTGCCAAGCAGGGGACATGTGTTCAGTCCCTGTCTGTGAAGATCCCACATGCCACAGAGCAACTGAGCCTGTGTACCACAACTACCGAAGCCAGAGCACCCTAAAGCCCATGCTCGTCAACAAGAAACGCCCCCACAATAAGCCTGTGTACCACAACTAGAGAAAGCTCACATGCAGCAATGAAGACCCAGCACAGCTAAAATTAAAATAATGAAAATTTTTAAATATGTGTTAAATTGCAAGACATATGTACTCAATATATCTTACATATAAAAGCATCTCTATAATTACATTGATTGATTAGGTAGAGATATATAGCAGCATATTATTTTAAATTTAGTACGATATGTCATTGGTGACTTACACTTAATTAACCTATGTTAACCAAGATATTGGGTTTCCCAGGTGGTGCAATAGTAAAGAATCCATCTGCCTATGCAGGAGATGCAAGAGACATGACTTAGATCCCTGGGTCAGGAAGAACCGCTGGAATAGGAAATGGTGATCCATTCCAGTATTCTTGCCTGGAAAATTCCATAGACAAGCACCTGGCAGGCAATTGTCCAGGGGGCTGCAAAGAGTTGGACAGGACTGAGTGACTGAGTGTGCGCACACTCACTCACACAACCAGGATATTGGTGCTCTTAGATACAAAGATTTTATCACTGGGCTTAGAACGAACTGTCCCTTACCAGGATTTATGATATTAGGTATCATTTGACTTCTTTGGATTGCAAATAAATCTCCTGAAAAAATTTGCATGCACCTCATAGGTTTGCTGCAAAGATTAAATGGGTCGGGAGGAAGAAATGGCAATCCACTCCAATATTCTTGATGGGATAATCCCATGGACAGAGGAGCCTGGAGGGCTACTATGAGGTCTCAAAGAGTCGGACATGACTGAACACTCATGCATAAGTGTCTAGAACAGGTTAGAGATACAATAAATGTTAAGTCTTCTTTTTCTCTCTGGAGATAAGATTATAGTTGGCTGTGAACTCAACTAGTCATTTTGTCTTCTGGGTCATATTTTTGCCAGTTTTGCTGAGGCATACAGTAGAACTTCCCAGGCTCAGGGAATGAATAAAAGAAAGGTGAAAGAGTTATTTTAAAACTGCTGGTTTTGCTGTTCCTATATTGATGACAACAGGTATATTAAACTCTTTGGAGATGAGATCATATTTAGAATTTAGCAAGTATATAATGAGATGCCTCAGGATTCAAGTTAATAAGAGAAGGAACATCCTTGTACTCTCATGATTGCAAGTGTTCCTTGACTTGGAAAGAATTAGGTTAAATCAGTTTTTATTTTCTAGAAATAACATTGAACAATGCAAAGTTTTGTTTAAATAAATCTAAATAATCTGACCCAGAGTTCTCTGCCCCTCCCCCCATGCTTTTCTCAGCTTTTCTCCAAACACAAGAAAGTTCTTAGATGCGTGGTACACTTCACTTCTCAGGTGGCATTAGTGGTAAAGAACTCAACTGCCAATGCAGGAGACATAAGAGATGTGGGTTTGATCCTTGGGTTGGGAAGATTCCCTGGAGGAGGGCATGGCAACTCGCTTCAGTAATCTTGCTGGAGAATCCCATGGACAGAGGAACCTAGTGGGCTACAGTCCAAAGGGTGACAGAGTCAGTCACAACCAAACTGACTTACCATGCACACACACCAGAAAGAATAACTAGGTGGAACAAAACACAATCAGTTTTCAGTCCTGGCTCCGCCATTTACTAACTGTGTGATATCAGGCAGGTTATCCCAGCTTTTTGAGACTTGTCTCTATAAAATATGGGAAACATATACCTTACTTAGAAGGTTATTGAAAAAGTTAAATGAGAATGTACATAAAGCACCCAAGACTGCATCGCTAGCCTAAAGTAGGCACAAATATGTCATTTTCTACCTCCCTTAATACTAAATATTTGTTTAGAATGAGTGTCACATCTCACATGCATTGCTAAATGGTGCATATAACCAACCTAGTTCAGTGTTTCTTCAAGTTGAATGGCTTATTCCATAGGATATTGCTATCAGAATAATAATGAAGGTTTGGTTTTAAATATTTTCCATGCTTTCTGAACTATGGAGCACATGGCTTCCTTCAAAGAGATCGCTCACATCAAGGCTCTAACTTAACGTTCTTTTGAACAATGAAGGCAGATTAAAATACATTTTCCTTTCAATCCTTATAACCAAGAATAATAGCAGAACCATGAGAAATTTCAAAGAGTAGATTATTTTGTTTGGCAACCAGTCATCCTTGACCAGCTTTTAATATTATGAGGGATGGAGAAATAATGAGCCAATATGTCATTCTTATTTTGATACACAAATAAAATGTAAGAAATGCTGACAGCTAAATTTTCCATTTGCCATCATTTCAAATCCACCTCCTAAGTATTTCTTGCTTCTTTTTCCTACATTTTATGCTCACTGCCCTACTTTAGGTGCTCATTATGTTCAGCCTGCATGTGCCAATTTGAAGAACCTTTTTCTCCTGGCTTCTCAGCACCTGTATTGCTGACAGAAGAGCAAACTTTCTAAAGGACAAATCAGACCATGCCAGATATTGTGTGAATATCCAAAATTCTTCAGTTGTTTTCTTCGGTTACTTCATAATTGGATATCAGTATTACAAGAGAGCCAAAACTTGAGGATCCGACACCCAGAGAGAAGAGAAACAGAGAGAAGTAAGCCTGAAGAAGTGAGCCATTGTATGCTTTGAGTCATGTGATAATTCCTAAGTAGAGCACCCAACAGAAAATGGTCGCTACAGGTTAAGAAATTAAAAGAGCTTTCAACAGTTGCACAATTTGGAAAGACAGAAATTGGAGTCGAAGGCTTGCCAAGAACGAGGTTCCCCGGCGAACGTGCCAGACTTTCTCCTGAGACTCTCGAATGGCTGCATCCTAGGAGAAAGGAAAGATCTTACACAAATGGAAACCCAGATCTGAGTCAGTTTAATCCCTGATTGGATTAGATTGACTTGACCTTTCTATAACAGCCTTCCAGTTAAAATGAAAATCCTCTCTGGAGGAAGAAAACATTAAAAAATTGCAGAAATAGGCCTATGGTAGCTGGATTCAGGAGAGTAACAAGACATAAACTTTAACTGTGATAAGTATATTCAGGAAAACAGAGAACAAGGCAAAAAGTTCAGTGTCATTCTACCTATACCCGCTTCTGCCTCAGTTTTGTTAATTTCAGTGAAAAGAAGTCATCTTTGATTCCTATTTTTCCTTCAATCTCCAAATCCAATCAGTAAGATTGGCTAACCTTTCCTCAAGTATGCATCTTTTTTTTTTTTTTCAATGTCTACTCTTCATCTCCAGAGCATCGACTCAGGTCGTGAGCTGCCATCCTCTCTCTCTTGGGTTCCTGGCAATAGTCTTCTGCTGGTCCTTGTGAATCTATTCTCATTGCCTTGCAATCTATTTGGCATGCACCAATCAAACTGAATTGTTTCTTAAGTCAGTTAGCACAAGCCACTCTGCTACTTAAAGACACTCCAATAGCATCATATTTCATTAACAATAAACTGAAACTGTCTATTCTGGCCTAGAAGGTCCTATTTGATTTGGCCCTGTCCTCATTCTTCTATTTCAATTGTCCTTTGCCAGGGTTGATTGGGAATACTGGAAACATTTCAGCTGTTACAGTCGGATGTTGGGGGTAGGGGTGGCTACAAGCATCTAATGGGTACAGGCCAGGCATGCTTCTAAACACACTACAATTCAGAACACAGTTCTCAGAGCAATGAATTATCCAACCCGAAGTATCCACAGTGCCAAGGGTGATGGAATTCCAGCTCATATGACAGTCTATCAGTGGTTATCTTATTCTAGGTTATCTGCTTTCTTTTCCTTCTTAGAACAAGCCCAGCCCATCTCATCTGTAGGTCTTCTGAACTTGCTCTTCTCTCTACCTGCAATGCTCCTCCCTCTGACTTTCCCAAAGCTGGCTTCTTGCATCATTTAGGTCGCGATTCATACAACCTCTCCTCCGAGAGGCCTTCCAGGACTGTTCCTTTCAAAAGTTTCCTCTATTGTTCCTGATACTCCCTCAACTAGCTCTTTTCTTAATCCAGAACTTATATTTGTATACTTTATTGTCTACCTCCCCCACTAAAATGTAAATGCAATGAATGCAGAAACCTCCTCCATTTCATTCATTCCTCTATTTCCCATGCTTTGAATGGAACCAAATCAACCATCAACAGTCAAAAATCATTTGTCACATAAAGTACCAGATCGACATAGCACAGGCCTTCACTAACTTTACAAAGGCTGTAGTGAGACTGTGTTTCATTGCTGAGACCCAGTCTGTATCCAATGGGTATTTATTCCTCTGGGTTTTTCTCCCTCTTTTTCTTCCTGTCAGAATTCAGTGTCACTAGAACTTGACTGTGTCCTCTACCATGCATTTGTGGAGTATTTATTACATGCAAAGAATTGTGCTAAGCATGATGCGGTGACATAGATGGCATATTCCAAGTCAGCAAAGGAGGAGAGAGATGAGGACAGTTTAATAATAGTCCTGAAATAACACAGCAAGTCATTTTGAAACAGACAGATAAATAAGAGTTTCACCTAGCTGCTCATTTCATACAAATGACAAAACATTGTGTGTAGACTGAATGGGACTGAGATTTCGCCAGAGTCTCAGTATAATTTTCCTATCAAGAACATCTTTGAATGATACTCTATGAATACACCATGATTTACTCATTCTATAGCCTGCTTGAGGATTTTGTACATGTATACTGGTTATTCTCCTTCTTTATTGACAAAAAAAATGTCTACTTAAAATTTAAGGAAAACTTAGAACTATTAAAAATGAAATGTTACATTATTCATAAGACAAGTAATGTCTCTGAATGTCTTATGAACAGGATAAAATTGCTTATTTCCTATTTATCCTCTGGTGATTAATGTAATCTAAATATGTTATATACACTTTATATAAAGAGTACACAATTAGGCATACAAAAAGTCATTTCTTAACTTCCTTATTTATATATAAATCCACTTTTTTGAATCATTCCCAGAGGGAAGAACTGGACTAAATTTACACTAAGAATAGAAATTTATATTCTTAGTTTAAATTTCTAGTCTTAGTTTAAATAGTCCAATTTACAGGTCTCTCCTAAAAATTGTTTTTATTCAGTAATGTCAAGTGAAAACAGCTGGATGTTATAGAACTTTCCTGAATCTTGGTGCACATTCTATGATGCTTTCAGAATTGATGCTATCTTCCTTGGGTTGATCTAGATTTGATATTATCTGTTATCTACATAAGATAATTTCATTTTTCCTTCACCATCTTTCATCTAAGTATAATTGTATATATGCATGCACACACACACACATACACCCACACACTTGCTACATCTGCAACAGACTTACAACTTTACTTAAGTCTGGCTTTAATTAAGTTATAGAAATAGAGTCTTTAACCAAGGTCCTTCAATAATGCTATTAATTCATAACTACATATATCCTCATTACAAGTTAAGTTTTAATTATTATTTATTACACATTGCATGTTACACAGTGCATTCAGCACACATGAATGAATTAGAGTTTCCCCCATATAATGAAATCATAAAACCGGAGAGTGCTATTCAATTACACTGAAGAGCAAGCTGGAAGTTCTTTTCTCGTTTTTCAAACTGAACAGCCTCAGCGGAGAGAAGATTAGATATTTCTATATTAAAGTCCATCATATATTTGTCAAATCAAATTGGAAAAAACAAAAAAGCACATTTGACGTTAGTATGGATATATGTTAAAGGACCTTGTGAGGACTTGAAATGGGACATGAGAACTTCTGAGCTGACTGGGTAAAGAGTTTTCCCTTTTATAAAGTGCATCTAGTGCGAAGAGTCAGACACGACCGAGCAACTTCACTTTCGCTTTTCACTTTCATGCACTGGAGAAGGAAATGGCAACCCGCTCCAGTGTTCTTGCCTGGAGAATCCCAGGGATGGGGGAGCCTGGTGGGCTGCCGTCTATAGGGTCGCTCAGAGTCGGACACGACTGAAGCGACTTAGCAGCAGCAGCAGTGCAGAAAACCATGTGTCTTTTTGTTATTAAGACAAGATACACTCAAGTCCTTTCCAACAGAGAGGTTACATATCTGAAAGAAGGGAGAGAAACATTTATTGTAAAGCCCCTTTGTTTAAAAGACATGTGATTGCTTTCACTTTTTCCCATAAAAGCAAAAAGAGCATTTAGAGCATTTTTCAAATAAAATGCAACAAAACCACAATCAGCATTTCTGTCCTTAAAGCAATGACAAAGAATATCAACACCTGCCCTGACTTGGTAAGTTCACTCGTTCAAACTCACAGAAGCCAAGGTGTGGGTAACGGGCAACCCCTCTGTCATAAACTTCCTCACTCAGTGATCCACACCTATTCCAAGTGCTGAAGTATTCAGAAAATTAGAGAGTCCCACCTTCAAGTAGATATAGAATCCAAGTGTGGCAAGACATTATGTAACTCTACATTTGGTAGGGAATAAAGGGAATGAGACAATCTTTTTTTTTTTTTTTTTTTGAGACAATCTTGTAGCTGTTTTCTTGATATATAATTTGTATCTTTATGATTTATAAAATAAAGCTGTAATAAGTATGGTCTTGGCCAGAAAGGTGAAACAAGCCCCACTTCTTGTCTGATCTGAGAAGTGTACTTTCTATTATTAAGCCTAAATGTAATGGCATTTGAAATAAAAGCTCATCTGTCCAAAGAGTCAGATTCCTATCCCTGATGTCCCCATTTTAGAAAATGTGTGCATTTACCCCTGATATTTACATCTGTTTTAATTTCTCAGTATCATCACTGTGATAATACAGTATTTTTGGAATGGCTGATGGAGACAGAGAGTCCTAGAGGTATCAGCACCCAGCCGCTCCTTGTGCCTCAGGTCTGCTCTTGGCAAGTGACCATCCCTTACTATTGAACCTGACCTCATAATCTACCATGATTATTAGTGCTGTTAGATAATCTGGATTCAGACAAAACAACTGGAACAGATGAGAGAGGTTGTCTAGGTCAACAACAGCACAGACTCTGGCTTAATACAGCTTCATCACATTTGTGACCATCAATAATCCTACATGAAATTATGAAGTTTTCAGTTAGAAACAGTCCATTATCAGTATGTGTGTGAGTGTTGGGTGGGGGTGGGGGGTGGGTTGTAGGAAGGAAGGGAGAAGGGAAGGGAGGAGGAAAAGGAGAGAGAGAGAGAAAGTGTACAAGCGTTACTAACTGTGGCACTAATAAATGCTGTGATATGGCTTTGGAAATAATCAGACTAGAGTTTCTGCACATATTCTGCCATTTAGCATCTTCATGACATAAGAGAAGTTATTTTCTTTCACCTGTTTCCTCATATGGATATAATCTTCTAAATTTCACAAAATATGAGGGTTAGATGAAATAATGTATTTAAAAGTATCAGATACACTGAGAGAATCCAAATGTCAGTTTCCATTCTCTGAATAATAAAAAGCGATCCACTTCTGCCAGAATAATCAAATGACCGGGTGATATATTTATATATGAAATACATGCCACTAAAGATTATGGAGTTGATCTTAAAAACATAAAAGTAGAAGGAGAGATTAGAGAAAGAGTAATTAGGGGTATCCCTATGTGTGTGGTTCAAAGCCCATAAAGTTACAAAATACATTTCGATTCTGCAAACAAGTCTTATTGGACCTCTCCATCTTGCTCATTGCTCCCAGAAGAATTCAGAAATTTATTTGATAATTGAGTCATACTGAAGAACATGGTTATTTATACATAGTTCAAAATATAATCATCAAATGTAAAACAGACACATTTCCAGAAACCATGCCTGTGAATGTAATATACATCACAATATTCAATCGTTATTGCCATGAAACACCCAGAGTTTCCTGCATGAGATGAAATTATAACAATTCATCAGCTTTTGTTTCTCTGAGAATTAACATTCCAGAGGCACTGCTACTCACTCTGGCAAGAGGCATCTTCATTTACTTCAACTCGATTCTGAAAAATCAGGAGAGAATCAGATGACATGGGATAACAGAAGGATTCAAAAGTTGATGGTTTGATCCTTTCCAAGTGAAGGCGTTCAAAAGCTATTGCTAACATTACTGATGGGGAAACATGAAGATTGACTTAAATTTACCACTTCTAACTCTATCGGCGAATATGGGTCAATCTGTGCTTTAGAGTCAGTTCCTTATTTGATGAGGATATACTTACAGATGTATATCAGGAAGCAATATATAGACACACATATATGTGTAGTAGAGCATGGACTTCCCAGGTGGCTCAGTGGTAAAGAACCTGCCTGCCAATGCAAGAGACACCAGAGATGTAGGTTTGGTACCTGGGTCAGGAAGATCCCCTGGAGGAGGAACTGGCAACCAACTCCAGTGTTCTTGCCTGGATAATCTCATATAGAGAGGAGCCTGGCAGGCAACAGTCCATGGGGTCTCAAAGAGTCGGATGCAACTGGGAGAGCAAGCGAGTTTAAATGGATGGATGTGTGCATGTAAAGGTACACATTCTTATCCATCCATTCACCAACCTATCTAAATTAAAGAGAAAAACAAAATCAAAAAAACTAAAGTTCAAGCCTTAACTCTGCCTCTTATTAACTCCTCACTAGACTATAATTTCCACTGGGACAAGAATTCCATCCACCAAGGTCACTCTTTTGTCCTTTCCATCTGGAAGAATTTACAAATAACTGTTCAATAGCCATTTCTTGAATGGATAAAGAAGAAGGATTTTTATTGTCTTCTTTGTTTCAGGTACTGTGCCATCCCCTTGAACTAGGTTTTTGCACTTAATTCTTGGAATTATACCATAAAGTAGATTCCGCCCCCCACACCCCAATGAGGCAACTGAAGTTTAAAGAGACCGAAATAAATCTCACCAAAGGTCTCAGAGTTTAGTAAGTGGCAGGGTCCACACAGGCTTCCTGTGGTTTTGATTTCTGCATCTGTAAATTGGGAATGGCAATGTGTGTGCTCTTCCGTGTTGGTTGTGAGGATCAAATCAGATTATCAATGCACATGTGTCTGTAAAGAATAAAGTGCTTACAAGTAGGAAGTGTTACTACTCTAACTTCACAGGCTTGGGCATGATGTGATCAGTAAAGCCAAGTCCACTCCTGGAAAAACTCAAGGAGTATGAGTGCTTAATGGGAAGAGCTCTGGAATCCTCTCCACTTCCTAAAGACAACACAGTTAAGTTCACAGATGAAAATCATATGAGTTGGCAGGGAATTAAAATTCTAGGCCTTTTGAGTCAATACATTTGTCAACTATGAAACAATAATAAAACTACTGATAAGCAAACACACACCCTAGTCTCTCACTGATTGTATCACTAGTTATACTATCAACAGACTTTTAAATTTGGGTTAAGTTAAAGGAAATACAAACTCCTGAGTATTTTAAGAGACATGCTTGTTACTGTTTACTTTTTTAAAAAATCTGGAATACTTGCATAGTTCTAACTGGGTTTAATAATTCTTAAGATAAACACAGGAATTGTACTTTGTGTACAACCTCAATAATAATTGCCTGATTCAATGAAATATTATTTTGAATGAAAGATAAGGGCTGCAGCCTTTGGCATTAGCATCACTCTGCAACAAATGCATTAGGAAGTTCAGGAAAGCATAGCAAAACAAATAGTAAGAAGAAAACTTATCACAAGTAATATCTTCAATATAAGTTATAAAATTAATTTCTCCCAATAATCGGCTAGAGATACACAACTAAGCTATATTTTTTCCAGTATTCATGTATGGATGTGAGAGTTGGACTATAAAGAAAGCTGAGCACTGAAGAATTGATGCTTTTGAACTGTGGTGTTGGAGAAGACTCTTGAGAGTCCCTTGGACTGCAAGGAAATCAAACCAGTCAATTCTAAAGGAAATCAGTCCTGAATATTCATTGGAAGGACTGATGCTGAAGCTGAAACTCCAATACTTTGGCCGCCTGATGCAAAGAGTTGACTCATTTGAAAAGACCCTGATGCTGGGAAAGATTGAAGGCAGGAGGAGAAGGCGACAACAGAGGATGAGATGGTTGGATGGCATCACCGACTCGATGGACAATGGTTTGAGCAAGCTCCAGGAGTTGGTGATGGACAGCGAGGCCTGGCATGTTACAGTCCATGGGGTCACAAAGAGTCGGACACAACTGAGCAACTGAACTGAACTGGCACAACTAGAACCATGAAGCATATTAGTAAATCTCTTTGTGGGTTTGTTCCGGACACAGGAGCAAAGGACAGTTTTTCTCCTCGTACATTATGTTGGCAGAAGGACGAGAGGGCGGGAAGTGTAACTTCACTCTTTAGAACATAAAGCAGAAGTGTTTTTGTTTTTGTTTTAAATTGAAGTATAGTTAAATACTGGAGTGGGTTGCCATTTCCTTCTCCAGAGGATCTTCTGGACCCAGGGATTGAACTCAGGTCTTCCGCATTGCAGGAAGACTCTTTACCATCTGAGCCACCAGGGTGGGCTACATAGTTAATTTACAGTGTTGTGTTAGTTTCAAGGGTACAGAAAAGTGATTCATTTACACACACACACACACACACACACGCACACATGTATATATTATTTTCAGTTATTTTGCATTATACATTATTATAAGATGCTGGGTATAGTTCTCTGCACTATACAGTAAAGCTTTATTGTTTGTCTGTTTTATATATTACAGTGTGTGTATATATATATTCTTTTTAGATTATTTTCCATTACAGATATTATTAATATTACAGAGGTAATATTATTACAGGACATTGAATACAGTTCTCTGTACTTTACAGTAAACCCTTGTTGTTTGTCTATTTTATACATAATAATGTATATATGTTACTCACAAGTTCCTAATTTAACCTTCCCCTCTTTCCCCTTAGGTAACTGCAAGTTTATTGTCTATGTCTGTGAGTCTATTTATATTTTATAAATTAATTCTTTTGTTTGAGAGAAAAAACTGTTGTCATATGATATCACTTATTTGTTGCATCTAAAAAAATTATGCAAAATAAACTATCACAAAAACAAGATTTACTGCAGAACACCCCATGAACTTCCACATTCTCCATCTTAGTCTTATCGTCACCATCATGGGAACTGGTGAACTCCTTGAAAGCAGATTCCAGGTCTTCCACCCTGTTTCAACCCCAGTAATAGCCACCATAGTGCTCCATGTTAAACTCCAGAAGCATTTTGATATAATACAGATAATACACACACTTGGATTTAAATCCTAACACCAGGATTTCTCACCATCCAGCTGAGTGCAGAAAGCTTAATCCCTCTCTTGTCTTTGGTTTCCTCGTTTATGAACTAGAGATGAAACCATCATCTTAATGAGACGAGACAGCACAAATAAAAGCCCTACATGGTGTAGTTCACATCAGGGACTCAGAGATATCAGTGCCCTTCCATCATCCCCTCTATCACTCCCCCTTTCATTTCATTTGTCTCATTTTATCCTTACAGTTGCCTCTAGAGACACATTTACGGCATAAATCCTGCTGTTGCTGCTGCTGCTGCTAAGTCGCTTCAGTCGTGTCTGACTCTGTGCGACTCCATAGACGGCAGCCCACCAGACTCCCCTGTCCCTGGGATTCCCCAGGCAAGAACACTGGAGTGGGTTGCCATTTCCTTCTCCAACGCAGGAAAGTGAAAAGTGAAAGTGAAGTCGCTTAGTCGTGTCCGACTCTTAGCGACCCCATGGACTACAGCCTACCAGGCTCCTCCATCCATGGGATTTTCCAGGCAAGAGCACTGGAGTGGGGCGCCATTGCCTTCTCCAGCATAAATCCTAATCTGTAGAAATTTAAACCATTAGTGAACTTGTGATGAAATTAAGACTCGAATCTGTGTTCCAGTTTCTACAATGATTTTTCCATATATCTCACTCAAGAATTAATCACTTCTTACACAGTGTCAAGAGTCTGTCAATTGAAGTCTATTCCTAAAATATTTACTTAGCTTAATATATGTGCACACATATTTCTTTTGTCCTTGGTATTTCTGGGCTTCTTTAATGATTGTGTCAATCAGAGCTTATTATGTGAATAGTTCAATACACTTTTGAAATAACTATTCAAACCATTACAATGTTGTGAAGGAGTCACCAGCTGTAACATTACTAATGAATATTAATGCTCTTTTTTATTTGGCTGGCACTGAAATAGCAGCAGTTGTCATGTAGCATCAACAATTTTAACTAGGGTACTCCAGAAAGTCATTTAAAATCTGAAATGCCCTCCAGATTACATTCTGTGGTCAACACACAGTCAGGAAGTCAGCTGTGACCAATATAGCTAACAGCAATACCACTGGAATAACATCACAATAAAATGGGATTTAAAAACGACTCATTTCCCCCTTCTACTACTTCCATTTTTATACGAGGTAGATTAAATACCTTCTAATTTGCTCAGTTTGGGTAAAGAGTTGTATAAGAACAACTTTTATTGCTTTTCAATCACATTGAATGAAAAGAAGAGAACTGGACAGGAATGAAGAGCGCTGAAACAGTAGCAGTATGTAAGCAGTGAGGCCGTTTTCTGCCTTTTGAGAAAAATCTATTGTAAGAAGAATTTATGGCTGTTGGCTAGATACACAAGAGTGACCTGATCATTCAGATGTGACAATATATTGAAGACTTTAAAAACATCACCCTCACAAGACAGAATGGAGCTGCTTTAGAAATATTTCAAAGCAAATTGTTAGTTTTACATGTCGATGCCATCAAAATTAACAGGAGGCTGCACACATCCTTCCACAACTCACCGTTAATGCAGGGGTTAGTCTCGTTCATGCTCGGGGTTCTTCCTAGGTTATGCAACTGAAATTACTTTTAAAAATATCAACATGAAAGTCTCCATTTACTAAAGCAGACAATGTGCATATTCTTATACACAGAGAAGTAGAACGTGCTGATCAATAGTTATTCTGTGTGGTAATGACCCCTCTTGTGTATAATAATGTGTTTTTGTTAGCTGCTCAGTTGTGTCTGACTCTTTGCTACCCAGCCATGGACTGTAGACTGTACCTCCACACACCTCCCGCCCCCCCCGACAGGCTCCTCTGTCCAAGGCATTCTCCAGGCAAGAATACTGGAGTGGGTTGCCATTGCCTTCTCTAGGGGATCTTCCCAATCCAGAGATTGAGTCCCAGTCTCCCTCATTACAGGCAGATTCTTTACCATGAGCTACCAGGGAAGCTCTATACTAATAATATCAGTAACCAACTTTCTTGAGTATTAATTCTTTGCCAAGTCATTTTAAAATGCATCACATGCACCCTCATTTAATCTTCAGTCTAGCTCTATAGGATAGTTATTATCATAATCTCCATTTTATAGATGAGGAAACACAGGGTCACCTAGCAAACAAGCAAGCTAGGATATGAATCTAGGCTGTCAGACTTCACAGCCCAGACACTTAACCACTAAACTACTGACTCTCTATAGTATATCAATAGTATATTCACCATTCCTTGTTTTAGACATAAAAGTATTTAGGTTTAACTGGTATGTTTTTAACTGTTAATCTTTTTATTTCATAAAACAGAAAGAAGGGCATAATTGGCCGAGAGGGATAGGATGCAGGATAAAGATCTGAGAACTTTCAAAAGGAGTTATGAGCAAGGAGAAGAACTCACATGGCCTAACTGAAGGTGCTCGGTCCTTCCTCTTTCAACTTTTCTATCTGACACCAGTCTGGCTACTTCAGTCTTCCCAGTGAGGGATGGTGTTGGTGGTAGTGAACTTGTACTGAGTCAACTGTTTCCTCTCAAGCAGATCACTCATGACTAGTGAAGAAATGAGTCCTTAACAACTTAAGATAAAAGTCCAACCAGAGTCCCAGGGAGTGATATCAACACTTACTGACAAGAAGCTTAACTATAACAGATAGCCATCTATCTCTGAAACACTACATTCATGATACAAAGAAAACCAATCAAATATGAAAGAATTTTACAGAAAGCTAAGACAGTGTTGAGGTACAGACTAGAAGAAAGAATTAAAAGTAAGCACACAAGCAAGAATTAACATGCATTTTTTTTTTAGATAATTAGTTCATTTAGCCAAGTGTATCTACTTTGTGAATGGGGAAAGACCTGAAATCTTTCAGGAGGGTAAAATCTCCTTTATCCTTTCCTGAATTCTTTCAGCATCCTCAGCACATCAAGAGGTCTGTGCCAGATAATCAGTTTTTGTACCTTTATAATCCAGGGAGTAAAATAAATGTGGTGTGAATAAGGAAATTCCCATGGCTTGTAGTTAAGGGTCCACATATTGGAATAATTGAAGGCATATCTTCCTTATCCTGGCTGGGCTCCATTTTTTAATAAAACAGTCATTATCCAAAGAATTAAGCCTTGCTAAAGTAAGAATTTATAATTTCTCTTTGTTTACTCTCTTTTGATAGTCAAACAACACAAATCCACCTGGCAATATTTTCACTAAATGGACTGTAGGATCGCAGTTGTAAATTATGAAGTATTTGTTCCAAATCTCCAAGTATTTAAAAATCACTGTTTTTCTATTGCTTAACCACATTTTACAATCAACACTTTTAGTGTTGCAAAGCCCTTTTTCAAGTGTTTTGCAAACATTCCTTCCTTGATAATGTTTTTATATGCAAGTGAAAGAGATGAGGCCAAGTATTAGCAGATTGACTGAGTTCCTGGGTGATAAACTAAATCAATGGGTATTTTTTTTCCCCACAACAGTCACACGTAGGCAAAGGTCTAGAATCTGGTGACTCAGAGGTTGGCCAAGGATTTAATCAATGATCTATTTTTATTAGGGCTTCCCCAGTGGCGCTATGTGGTAAAGAATCTGCCTGCCAATGCAGGAGACCTAAGGGATGCGAATTTGATCCCTAGGTCAAGAAGATGCCCTGGAGAAGGGCATGTCAACCCACTCTAGTATTCTTGCCTGAAGAATCCCATGGACAGAGGAGCCTGGTGGGTACAGTCCATAGGGTCACAAGGAGTCCGATGTGACTGAAGCGACTTAGCATGCACACACGGGCTACTTTAAGATTTTTTTAAAAAATTAATTATTTTAATTGGAGGCTACTATACAATATTGTGGTGTTTTTTGCCATACATTGACATGAATGATTAAGACATTTGAACTTGGAGAGGTTGGAAGCCTCACCAAAGCTCCTACAGCTAAGGAGTAATAGGACAGTGTGACGGTACAGCTGTCTGGAGCACATTCTATGAGCAGACTCTAGTTTATACAAAACATGCAAAAATGCTTTTCAATGAAGTTTTTGAAGCAACGTCACCAAAGTTATCTCACTGAACTTTTGCAACATGCATGGGCTACAGGGCAGGCGTCCTGTTTGTTTTCTTCTGTATCTTATACCTAAAGGGCAGGGACCAAAAAGAAGAAAAACATTCAGGGTTCTATGGCAGCAGAGCAGGGCAGAGAGGGTGATGGCGGAGTATGGATGAAAGAAAATATTTGGGAAAAGCTCTCAGCACAGAATAGGACCCAGTACACTCAATGCCTAATAATTCTCACTTCCCTTCCTCCTTCATAAGAGGATACAGTAAGACCTACATGTGATTTTCTAGAAGTTAAGGACTTTAGAAATGGAGTTTGAAATGAAAGAAGCTGAAATGTGATGCTCCCTAAAAATCACTTTCTATTTCAGAGGGGAATTTCTCTATCTTTTTTTAAATTTATTTTCGGCTACATCGGGTCTTCATTGCTGTGCATGGGTCTTCCCTAGTTGTGGCGACTGGGGGCTGATCTCTAGTTGCAGTAGATGGGCTTGTCATTGCGGTCACCCCCACCATCCCCACCCCGTTGTGCTGCCTGGGCTCCAGAACACGCAGGATTCAGCAGTTATGGCCCATGGGCTTAGTTGCTACTTCTGGGATATGGAATCTTCCCAGACTGGGGATGGGACTCATACTCCCTGCATTGGCAGATGGACTCTTAATTAATTATTGGACCACTAGGGAAGTCCAAGAGGAGAATTTCTGTCTCTTGGATTTCAAATACACTCATCTTGGAAAAACAAAGATATATATCATCTTAAGACTGATTTGTGAGCCAAGCAGTAGGAGCTGATAATCAGCAAACCTAGCAAAGTAGTTTATACATTGTTAGTTTGAGAAGCAGAAGGACTTAGATTCACGATTCAATAGAGTACCATATTCCATACTTGACTAATCATTTCAAATTGTGCAATACATCTGCTGCTAATAACTCAGAAAACATTTTATAGATCGTAGGCACGATTTCATTGGTGATCCAAGTAACTGTGACGTTTACATAGTGTTGTTACTCCCATATTATAGGAATAAAATCTCAGAGAGCGTACATGATTCGCCCAGGTCATACCACCATTAAATTAGTAAAAATGAAATTGATTTCAGTTATTCCAACACCCCCCCCCACCCATACTTTGCAACTTCTAAACCCCACGGAATTGGTGTGAAAGGTGTAGGCATACAAACACAAATGTACTCCTTTGTATCAGCCAACAAATGCACATGAGATAATGACAGAAAAAAATTATGTTTTCATATATAACCGGGTGAGTTTAAATAGCAGTTCTACATTTCTCAGAGCTTGAATGTGGCAAAAGAGCACAATATCCTAATGTGTGCATGCCTCTGAATGTGCTTGCCTGGCACCAGGGATAGAATTATTCTGATTGCCCCAGATAACCTGTCTACACCTTCCTGGTTCTTGATTTGAGTTCTCAGCAGAGGCAGCATGTGATCCCTTAAAATACAGCTGCTTCACTCTAAGCTAATGAATTTGGGGTGACTTCAGGCGTGGGTACAGATTCATTCATTCCCCAAACAGACTCAGAAAATAAATACCCTACCATATAGGAGAGAAGCTTGTAAATACCTTTTGTTTTGCTTTTTGTTTAAGAGTCATGGAACACTGAGAATCTGATAAAATCGAGGACTCTTCTTCTAAAAGTATACATCACACCAAATGCTGCACAAAAGTTCTAAAAATGTCTAGACCTAGAAAGCCTACCACAGATGCCTCATTATTCGGAATAAGGACTTCTGTTGTGGAGGGAAAAAAAAAAAAAAACATGTGTGCCCATATTTAATCAAGATACAATAACTCTGTTCAGATGCTTAAGCAGAGCCAAACTAACCAAACAAATGAATCTAAAATTGGGTGTATCACTTCTACATAAAGAATCCCCTGCTCTACAGTTTTAAGAAAAGAAGTTTCATCAGAGAGCTAGTAGCAAGTAAGTTCTAGAGGGATGCCATGTCCTTTTGTCAAATAGCAAGTACTGTGTAAAGTATCTTGAGAATTTCACTGAATCGGGAAATGGACAAGAAGTCAACACAAACATGGTAACAACAGAAAGAAACAAAGCCGAAAATTTTGGAGAAGCACAGGTGGAAAGAGTGGATACCAGCAGAGGGCTTCCATCAGCCAGGACACACACCAGCCTCACAGGAAGAGGTTCCGCAGGAACCCCCCAAGAGTATGGATGAAAGAAAATATTTGGGAAAAGCTCTCAGCACAGAATAGGGCCCAGTACACTCGATGTCTAATAATTCTCACTTCCCTTCCTCCTTCATTAGAGGATACAGTAAGACCTACATGTGATTTTCTAAAAGTTAAGGACTTTAGAAATGGAGTTTGAAATGAAAGAAGCTGAAATGTGATGCTCCCTAAAAATCACTTTCTATTTCAGAGGGGAATTTCTCTCTCTTCTTTTAAATTTATTTTCTGCTACATCGGGTCTTCGTTGCTGTGCATGGGCCTTCCCTAGTTGTGGCGACTGGGGGCTAATCTCTAGTTGCAGTAGATGGGCTTGTCATTTCGGTCACCCCCACCACCCCCACCCCGTTGTGTAACCCCAAGATGAGAAGGACCCAACAGACACGCACAGAAACCTCACCCCACCCCCTGCCCCGAACTCCTTGATCATGATCGGTGTTCACCAAGAGCAATTCAGCTGTAAAGTCACATTCAGAGATATCAAAAATATAACTTATATGATGGTCTCCTTCACCTGAAAAAACAATCTACCTGAAGGGAAGAGAAATCATTCCAGTCTACTCGGCTCCCTGAGTGTGTTATAATCCTTTGGTTATGAGCAATAGAAATTTTAGCAAACTTGAAAAAAATTTCATCTTAAACAGAAAGATAAGGGATTTTTTGTCTTTTTTGGAGGGACAGTGCATGACTGAGACTCACAGGGCGACAGCAGCATGGCCGTGTAGAGGCAGGAATCAGGGCGGCCTCGGTGCCGTCACATAAGTCGGCGGATAGCAACTTGAAGGAAAATGCAGCTCCCACTGTTTTCTGTCTTTGTGTCTCATTATATAAGATTCAAGTGGAGGAGCATGAGAATCACAACAAACTGTGGAAAGTTCTGAAAGAGATGGGAATGCCAGACCACCTGACCTGTCTCTTGAGAAACCTGTATGCAGGTCAGGAAGTGACAGTTGAACTGGACATGGAACAACAGGCTGGTTCCAAATAGGAAAAGGAGTACGTCAAGGCTGTATATTGTCACCCTGCTTATTTAACCTATATGCAGAGTACATGATGAGAAACGCTGGGCTGGAGGAAGCACAAGCTGGAATCAGGATTGCCAGGATAAATATCAATAACCTCAGATATGCAGATGACACCACCCTTATGGCAGAAAGTGAAGAAGAACTAAAGAGCCTCTTGATGAAAGTGAAAGAGGAGAGTGAAAAAGTTGGGTTAAAGCTCAACATTCAGAAAACTAAGATCATGGCATCTGGTCCCATCACTTCATGGCAAATGGAGAAACAGTGGAAACAGTGGCTGACTTTATTTTTTTAGGCTCCAAAATCACTGCAGATGGTGACTGCAGCCATGAAATTAAAAGACGCTTACTCCTTGGAAGAAAAGTTATGACCAACCTAGATAGCATATTAAAAAGCAGAGACGTTACTTTGCCAACAAAGGTCTGTCTATTCAAGGCTATGGTTTTGCCAGTGGTCATGTATGGATGTGAGAGTTGGACTATGAAGAAAGCTGAGCACCGAAGAAGTGATGCTTTTGAACTGTGGTGTTGGAGAAGACTCTTGAGAGTCCCTTGGACTGCAAGGAGATCTAACCAGTCCATCCTAAAGGAAATCCATCCTGAATATTCATTGGAAGGACTGATGCTAAAGCTGAAACTAATACTTTGGCCACCTGATGCAAAGAACAGACTCATTCGAAAAGACCCTGATGCTGGGAAAGATTGAAGGTGGGAGGAAAAGGGGACGACAGAGGATGTTAGGCAAATCTGACACTAGAATCTAGTTTCTGCTATCTGAAGCTAATTTGCAGATGCATTGACTGTATTTATTGAACAGGTCAAGACTTTCTACACACTGAATCTCAATTCATGTGATTCACAAATACAGCATATGATCAGGAAAAGACCACAGGCAGAAGGTTGGTTATAGAAGATTTTTAAACAGTAAGTTAGTTGTTCTGTGGTTCCTTTTCCTGGAACTATCATTGAACTGCCAAGGTCAAGCAGAACTATTACTCAGGAAGGACATCCAGAAATATGAACCTTCATTCAAATCCTATTACTAGAAATGCAGACATGTTTAACTTTTGACATGAAGTGGAAAAGCAAAAGAAAAGTTAATAGTGAAAAAAAAAAACCCACAAAACTTGAATACATATAGTCTCTAAGTGGCAATACAACAATATAAAACCTGGCATTAACAACAAAAATAATAAATGCTAAATCATATGAAAGCTACTAAATAATCATTTGCATAATATTTAAGGGGGGATATAATTAGAAGGTGAGAGAGATACTCCTTGTGTTCTTAATGATTCATACTACCTAAAACTTTGGGGGAAATTACTTAGTTTGTATTAGTGCGCTGACTTTCCTGCCCATTTTCACACTTGAACATTAGAGATTGTGGACCAGTGAATTTGGCTCCTATGTTTAAGTGAGAAAATTAGGTGAAACTGCATAGTTATTATTCAACTAGATAATTTAAAGTTCAACTATAATACACAAGTATCTTTCCATTTCTGGGTGCCTTTCATCTAAATCCTCCTTATGCTTATTTTCTATCTTAAGTTTTGATTACAGTACCAGAAGGCATTGAAAGTGCCTTCCAGTTAATTCTCACAGATCCTAAGAGAAAGCCAAATCCTGGCTATACTCGCAGCTCTCTTTTATATCATAAAACTCTTCTTGACCCATAGGCTTTGTTCCAGCTGACTCCGCCATCCAGGAAACAGACTGGACAGAGAATGGGTACTTGACTAAGACCTGTCTGTGGTCTGGTTGTTAGTTTCTAATGCAGGTTGACCTCAAGAGCATTTGCCAAACCAATCAAAATGTTCTTGGACTTTGAGTGAGAGACAAAATCAACAGATGGCAAAGTGGCAGTGCAGAGTTTATGAGCACACTTGCGTATACACTCACACACACACATGACAGTAGATATCAGGATATAATAAAAGCCGTGGGACAGAGACAAGGAAAGTGTTCATTTTGATTAAAAAAAAAAAAAAAAAAGGTTAATAAGGTGACGGTGAAAACAGTGCGGGTCTGCTCCTGAGGGGGTTAGTGTGACCAATGGATTGGTAGCGCACGAATATTTTCTTTGAGGCATTCATTCGAGCTCTTCAGGAGTCAGACTAACTGGTTATGGCTACAATTCTAAACAGTATTCCAATTTGCAGAAGCCTGAGTGAAATGGAAAAAGGACGACTTCCTGCCTTGCTGACTTTGCCATGTAACGTCCCTTCTGAAGTGCTTTCTCAGTGATCAAGCATATTATAACACAAAGAAATCTCTGCAAACAGGATCAGGGGCATGTGGGGAGAGGCAAACTCACAGCAACCCGAGCAACAGGCAAACGCAGAGGAGAAAGGAAAATGAATACAAATTATTGCCAAGATCAATCTTCCCTGAACACTTAATTTCAGTTAAAGTACAAAAGTATAAGACTAGAGAGTTTTACTCATCCATGTTTTTTAATAACTTGAGATGAGATTTTAAAAAGATGTCGTTGTACTCAATATATGACATATCTTTCTCAGAACTTTGATGGATAGTGAAGTCCAGGCTCTTTATCAAAGGGAAATTAATACAGAAATGCATTATATTTGGGAAAAAGAGAAATTTAGGCTCTAGGATATATTGAATGTGGTAAACAATTCTGATAGTATATATCCAATGATGCACTGTTTCTATACAAAATGGTAAAACCACAAGAAACAAAAAATGTTAAGTTCTAGTAAGAAAAGTGGGGAGTATTACAGCAACAAAAGTAGTTCAGAAAACCTTGTTTCTTGCATATATATTTAGGCTTTCATTTTTCCACTTTCTATCATTTGAAAACAGAGGTATCTTTTCCAAAGTTGCCAGTCCTAAAATGTTAAAGTTTCACAGGCATAGACTTTGTCTTGCGATAAAAGTAGTTAAAATTCACTACTTATTTGATGTCATGGACTACACTTAAGATTTGTTATTTATGGTTTTGTTTAATCCTTACAGTATACTATGATGTCATAAAAGCGTCTCCATTTTATGGATGAGGAAACTGAGGCCCATAGAGGTCAAGCATCTTGTCTAGGCTATCATAGCTTATAACTGCACAGCAAGAATTCAAATTGAGGCTGTCCTACGCCAAAGTCAGGCTGTATTTCAGGGACAGGCTCTATTACCTTCAGCTTCCAGGTAGCACACTGGTAAAAAATTTGTTGGTCAATGTAGGAGCCATAGGCTTGATCTCTGAGTCAGGAAGATCCTCTGGAGGAGGAAATAACTTGCTCCAGTATTCTTTCCTGGAGAATCCCATGGACAGAGAAGCCTGGTGGGCTACAGTCCACAGTGTGGCCAAGAGTCGGACACAACTGAGTGACTGGGCATTCACCATCACCTTCAGAGTATCAGTGTATGGAGGTGCAGCCTGGGTACCACAGAAAAGGATCTGATCAAGGGAGCACAGTGGCACTGAAACCCATTGCTCTTCAAACCATGTGTCCTGAAACAGGGCTGCATTAGCCTGAAAGAGTGGAGCTTTTTCTTTTCACAAATATTCACTGGTTGTTACGCCCAGAAGATGCCTTCTATCCCAACCACCTTGAGACAACTCCATGCCACTGGCAGCTGCCGGGCTCTTCTATTTAGAGGGTGGCCAAGTGCCTCTGACCACTGCACGGATCGGTTCCCTGCTCAGAGCTTTTGCCCCTACTCCCAAAGGAACACAGGAAAGTATCCCGACTTATGCCTCTTTAGTTTGTTTTACATGAAATAAAGCTGCCTGACCTGAAAAAAAAAAAATTAAAACTGTTGTTTCAATATTGTAAGCTAACTTGCTGATCATTTTACCTTTTAAAAGTCAGAGCTTAGTGGAATAGAGTGGTGGCTGGCTTTCTCTTACAGGTCAGGCAAATCCTTTAAAGGCAAGAAGCCTAGTTTCTCCTGTATATGTGCTGATTTTTATTATTATTATTATTAATAAAATCAAGATAAACATATTTAAGGAATGATAGCTAAAGAAGCACAGGACGACAACATGGAGAAAGATTACAAGGTAGAAGAACCCAGACAAACAGCTTTAGGAAAATAAAGACCTGATTCAACCTCAGTACATTTGTATTAGGTGTTGCTGCTTCCTTAATGAAAGTGAAAGTGAAAGTCACTCAGTCATGTAAGACTCTTTGAGACTCCATGGACTGCATGCAGCCCGCCGGGCTCTTGTACATGGAATTCTCCAGGCAAGAATACTGGAGTGGGTTGCCATGCCCTTCTCCAGAGGATCTTCCAGACCCAGGGAAAGACCCCAGAACTCCCTCACTGCAAGCAGATTACCATCTGAGCCATGATAATTGAACAAAGAACTTCTAGGGATGAAACCTACAAGCTATCACTTTACCGACCTAATACATATGTTGTTCAACCAGGGCCTAAAAGACATTATTAACTATCAGGAAAGTGAAAGTGTTCGTTGCTCAGTTATGTCAGACTCTGCAATCCCACGGACTGTATGTAGCCCACCAGGCTCCTCTGTCTATGGGATTCTCTAAGCAAGAATCCTGGAGAGGGCTGCCATTCCCTTCTCCAGGGGATCTTCCCAACCCAGGGATCAAACCCAGGCTCTCTACATTGCAGGCAGATTCTTAACCATCTGAGCCACCAGGGAAGCCTTAAAGTACAATATAGATGATACAGCTATGGGAAAATTTTGGCAGATAGTGCCATCTTGTAAAACTTCCAGAGGAATAAACCTATTCTTTTGCTAAACATAAGAACAGCTAGATTATTCCACTCAAAATTAAATCTTATTTTTCAAATAACTACTCCATGCTGTGCTCCTGTAGTTATTTCTAGAAGTCAAAACTGAAGTATTTGTTATTTTCTCAAATTCTACAAACTAGGGCATGATTGAAGTTACTAGGCAACTAGAACTTTGAGTTCATTAAAATCAGGAACTGTCTTAATCATCTACATATCCTTTGTTCCCCGTACACGGTTTAGCACCTAATATACTGCTATTAGTATTTGTTAGACTGAATAGAACTGTCTCAAGGACAAAAACCTCTCAGCTTCCCATTGATTAAAACAAGTCCTTTAAGTCCAAAAATGACTTGGCCAATGCAGTCCAGAACCAGATTCAAGAGGTGAGAAGAACAAGTAGCTATCTATCAATCTGCATGAAGCTTCTCAGAAAGAATCCTCTGTCCAAAGTATCCAGATGCAACCAGGCCTACCATCTGTGGGTCGTCATTTTTCCCTATAATATTCTTCTAAATGTTATTGAAAGAGCTCACATGAAGCCATGGATTGCCAAATCCAAGTTGACTAGATTGCTTCTCTAAACTGAAAGCCCCAGAAGAGCTGGATTCTATCCCACACAAAATCAGTATTTCTGCAGAGAATGAGCATCACCAGAGAGCAGAAACTCTACAAGACCCCTACCTGGCCTTTACCATGTCCTGTTACCACTGCTCTTCTCTACCAGAAACATCAACCCCAGGAAGCACATCCCGATTAACACCCACCTTGTATCAATAATTATCATTCTTTGGGAAGTCTCTCATTGTTAATTATCATGGCACCATGCTATTCCAACACCATCACACATCTTAGTTGTCATTTTACATTAAATAGACGGATTTTTTTCATTATTCTCTTTCTCACTAGTCTAAAAACTGCAAAAGGGCAATTTTTTTTCACCACTGTGATGTTGACATCTCAAGCAGTACCTGAAAGAAAATAGGTACTCAATATTTACTAAATAATTGGATGGGTGACTTATTGGGAAAGCATCGGGAAACCAAAAGGTTTTGCTTAACCAGTAAGGCAGAAAACCTAAAATTATTTTTTATAGTCAACTCTCACTGCAGATGGTGATTGCAGCCATGAAATTAAAAGACGCTTACTCCTTGGAAGGAAAGTTATGACCACCCTAGATAGCATATTCAAAAGCAGAGACATTACTTTACCAACAAAGGTTCGTCTAGTCAAGGCTATGGTTTTTCCAGTAGTCATGTATGGATGTGAGAGTTGGACTGTGAAGAAAGCTGAGCACCGAAGAATTGATGCTTTTGAACTGTGGTGTTGGAGAAGACTCTTGAGAGTCCCTTGGACTGCAAGGAGGTCCAACCAGTCCATTCTGAAGGAGATCAGCCCTGGGATTTCTTTGGAAGGAATGATGCTAAAGCTGAAACTCCAGTACTTTGGCCACCTCATGTGAAGAGCTGACTTACTGGAAAAGACTCTGATGCTGGGAGGGATTGGGGGCAGGAGGAGAAGGGGAAAACAGAGGATGAGATGGCTGGATGGCATCACCGACTCGATGGACATGCGTTTGAGTGAACTCCGGGAATTGGTGATGGACAGGGAGGCCTGGTGTGCTGCGATTCATGGGGTCGCAAAGAGTCGGACACGACTGAGCGACTGAACTGAACTGAACTGAAAGATGTAAAGTAAGAATTAGTTATAAATCTAAGAAAAGTCTGATGATGAAAGTAAAACCCTTTATTTTACCAATGATGAAACTAAAGCTCAGATGTTGGGAAAGACTGAGGGCAGGAGGAGAAGTGGGCAACAGAAGATGAGATAGTTGGAGGACATCATCGACTCAGTGCACATCAGTTTGAGCAAGCTCCGGGAGATGGTTAAGGACAGGGAAGCCTAGTGTCTGAGACTCAATTACACACAATCCCAAAGTGGCTCTGACTTAGGTTTTAAGATTTGCCTCTCATTGTGCAAATAAAACACCTAAAAAATAAAATGAACCTCTCCTCTGCCACAGATTAGACACCTCGATTTAGAGAATCATGATATGGAATTCTAACAGGGCAGAGTGCATTCGCATAAATGACATTATCAATCCTAAATAAAGAACATCACTTTCTTCATTCTTCAAAGTTCTATCAGTGTACCTCATGTGTCAAACAAATAAATGAACAAACAAAAACTAATGTACCTGAACTTTTTGGATACTCTCACGTGTGTGTGCTCAGTTGCCCCATTGTGTCTGAGTCTTTGCAACCCATGGACTGCAGCCCACCAGGCTCCCCTGTCCATGGGATTTCCCAGGCAAGAATACTGGAATGGGCTGCCACTTCCCACTCCAGGGGATCTTCTCGACCCAGGGGTTGAACCACCATCTCCTGCATTGGCAGGCGGATTCTTTACCACTGAGCAAACTAGGATACCTCATAGTAGACATTTATAAATGCTGGTGAAAATGATAAATCTAAAGAACTTCATACTTAATTTGGAAATGTAGTAAATCAAGCCTTAATTTATACATAAAAGCTTAAACCCTGGTGCTCTATTGGAGAAGGCAATGGCACCCCACTCCAGTACTCTTGCCTGGAGAGTCCCATGGACAGAGGAGCCTGGTGGGCTGCAATCCATGGGGTCGCTAAGAGTCGGACACGACTGAGCAACTTCACTTTCACTTTTCACTTTCATGCATTGGAGAAGGAAATGGCAACCCACTCCAGTGTTCTTACCTGGAGAATCCCAGGGACGGGGGAGCCTGGTGGGCTGCCCTCGATGGGGTCGCACAGAGTCGGACACGACTGAAGCGACTTAGCAGCAGCAGCAGCAGCAGCTGGTGCTCTATTAATTTATTTTTCAAATACAATCAAATTGGCCATATAAAATCTAAATTGGGTAGATAAAACAGCTATCCTGAATCACATCTGTATCACTTTTCAGATAAAGTATAATTTTCCTTCCATATTTCATGTTGGCTGAAGTATGCTGTCTTAAGCCAACTAAATATATGTTTATTATCTTACTGAGGAAAAGTTTACATCATTGCCAAAGCCTTGATTAATGCTTTAAATATTTTTCTATTATAAGACTAAATCGACAGAATCAGTACTTGGCACTTTATATCTTAGCCCATGTGATAACCCTATTGGGAATGGAGATAATAGCAATGTATAAATTAGTCTTTTTTCAATTTTGAAATAGCATTTGTATTCCATTCCCTCACTACTTTTATAAACCTGGTGAAAGCACCATTCCTTGGAGTTATTGCCCTATATAGAAAGATATCTTTCCTCATGAATTAATCCAAATCTCAAGACTGTAAAAGAAAAATCATCCTAGAAGTAGTGTTCAAGTTCAAAGCCACTATAAAAGAGTTATATACAACATGTTTACATCTTATGGACTTGAACAGTTGATTTCAATTTGGTAAAATAACCTAAAGAAAACAATTTTTTCCATCAAAATCTTCCACCTACACTCATGAAATAGCCTTATTTACAGCCAAAGTAGGCAATACATTTTTACCAAGTGGCCTAGGGTTAACATGTGTCATATTGCTCAATGTTTCAAAACTAATGGGAAACCATCATCCATCAATTCTTTCATATAAATGGTTAATTACAAATAGCATAACAGAAGAAAAACTACAAAGCTGAAACCAGTGCTTTTTCTAAGTCACAAACATCCTTAATAGAAAAATATTGAAGGCATATATTGTTTTGAAATCTACTGAAAATGCCCTGATTTTCGACTTTAAAAAAGCAAACACATAAGGACTGAATCAAGGTACATGGTTCAAATGCAGTTTGATTTGTAAGCTATAGTCTATAATCTCCCTTTTTTATTTTTTCATGGCCTAGAAATATGTAACCATCTCCCTTTGTTCTGAGCTATTAATTATAGTTCTCTCCACTCCCATTCTCACCAGAGCAGTGAGAGGCAGTCTTACTTCATATCTACAGTAAGTTTTTTCCTAAAATTCCCCTATTGTCATTGATACTACTTTTGGGTTTCTGTGCTAAAAGGCAATTTTACCAATAGTGAACAGATTCTGACTACATTCACTTGATTATTAAAATATGAGCTTGTGTTGTTTTCCTTTTGCATAATCAACTTTTCTAAAAGACGCTGTGCAGAAAAACATATCAAGAGGAAACAAAGCAATGGATTTGAAGTAACTCTAATTTTCTCTATTTTTCTAAGACTAAGTCAAAGCAACAGTAAAAGAAAGGCCATTTTAAACTCTGAAGAAATCTACAATATGAACTGGTGTTCATTTCATCAAGGTTACTTCAAAGTTGGTTGCACATGTCTAAGAATCAGGCCTTGTAATTATCGGTTGGCTTTCTAGAGGTTTATTTCAAAATACCTGGAAACAGTCCATAGGTTTCTAGCAATGAGCCATTCATTTACCTGTTTATTGAGCAAATGATGACATGTTTTCCAACAGATTTTGAAGTCTGGTGGGTAAGACAGATAGGGCATGAATAACAAATGACCGGCCGCCATGGTCTTAAGGCAGAGTTTAAATTCCAATTTTGAATTTTGTGGCTTTGATAGATGCCTCTTAAATCTTGCTCAGGCAGCTTAGTTTATAATAGTGAAACATACCAGAGTCAAAAGCAAGAAAACAAGGAGAATTTTTTTTTTTAATTTTCAACTTTAAATCTTGTCCAGAATCAAAAATTATATACCATGCAAATGAAAACAGAGAGTTATTTGAGGGGGATGGGGGGTCATTTACTTTAATATCTAGAGGGTCTCTTTACTTTCTATGCCTATTGCCTATGGCAGTTGAAAGCAGTAACTTCTCTTTTTTTAATCTTTGAAACATTAGCTGTTGCCTGATCAAAGTTATTTTGCTTGCCTTGTTATCATTATTTCATCTTTATAGAATGGAGTAGCAACAATAAAAAGAAATAGGATTTTAACTAATCTCATCCTACTGAATTCCCCTGGGTTCTTTTGACATCAACATCAATTGAGTTCTTTTGTATAAGTAAAATTCTATTCTTTAAAAGCAGCTTTGGATTGGAAGAAATGGGCCCAGGGCCCAGAATGAAAATTAGAGGACAAAGTTTTGGAGTGAAGGGTATGAGTGGTTAAGAATGATTAAAAGTCTGAGGACAAAGAGGATTGAGTGGGTGAGGAGGAGTGTACATCAAGCCAGGGGGAACATTTCAAAGTTAGGGTACCTGATAGATTAGCAGGTTACAAAGTGGAAATATTAATGTTACTTACAATGTTATAAATGTTAATGTTAGAAAATGTAAAAATAACTATTGAATATTTATAATTCAAACAAGTATGTGAAGTTTGGTTTACGGGGAGTCACACAATCTAATTTAACAGAAGGCACACCCAGGGACCTGCAGGCAAAGAAGTGATTTAATAATGCCGTTATTTATCAATTAATAGTATTTTTGACTAACCAACTCTTATGGCTTACTTTTTCTCATAATAAATGTTCAATGAAGTACTTTTAAAGTCAATTAAAAATACAGTTCAGTACTGCTCAAGAATAATTATACTATAAAAACTGTATCCATTTGGTTAATATTAGAGCATCAAAACAATCAGACAAAAGCCCATAAACTTACAGCAAGGTCTGTGCAACAATACTGAACTAATGGTGATCACCAATAAAATCCAGGAGCAGCTGAAACTTGACACGCTAAGAACAAAACTCAGTTTTCCTTTCCCAAATTCCACTAAGTTTCCTAGAATTCTCAGTGGAACCACCACAGTTTCAAATGAAAAATCTTAATTCCCTCAGAGCAGAACAAATTGAGTAATATTATGTTTGTGTTTATTTCATCAATAGAGAGAAATATTCAGCTAATAGCTAAACTTTATTCTGAAGTGAAAGAAATGGAAAAAAACGTTATTGTACACAATACACTGTTTTGTCACATATTATTACAGTAATGGTGATCACTTATTCTATGAAACCCTAAAAATGTAATTACAAATGATTAATCCACCAGTTATATCTAAAAATTGTCACTTTAAACATGGACAATATCTTTAATTCAAAAATTGGTGGAATCCCATGTTTGATAAAGTCGGGTTTTTTCCCCCTTTGTGTGTGTGCATGTGTGTCTGAAAAATAAGAAAAAATTGCTAATCCTATTTGGAATAAAATTTAAAAAACAGCAATCAGATGACTTGTCTAAATATTCAAGATTGTGATAATAGGAAGAAAATTACAGTATAGGACTATAACTAAGGATCAAGTTGTGTTCTAATAAATCAACATGACTTAAGTCATCTACTGGGAGACAAATGGAACTGGGTAACATTTTTAGAGGGAAATGAGAGATATTAGCTGGCCTAAGGTAAATAGCCTTTTCTAAAAACCTCAGTTTCAGTTCAGTTGCTCAATCAGGTCCGACTCTTCGTGACCCCATGGACTGAAGCATGCCAGGTTTCCCTGTCCATTACCAACTCCTGAAGCCTACTCCAACTCATGCCCATCATGTCAGTGATGCAGCCAACCATCTCATCCTCTGTCATCCCCTTCTCCTCCTGCCTTCAATCTTTCCCAGCATCAGGGTCTTTTCAAATGAGTCAGTTCTTCACATCAGGTAGCCAAAGTATTGAAGCTTCAGTTTCAACATCGGTCCTTCCAATGAATATTCAGGACTGATTTCCTTTAGGATGGACTGGTTGGATCTCCTTGCAGTCCAAGGGACTCTCAAGAGTCTTCTCCAACACCACAGTTCAAAGCATCAATTTTTTGGCATTCAGCTTTCTTTATAGTCCATCTCTCACATTCATACATGACTACTGGATAAACCACAGTTTTGACTAGATGGACCTTTGTTGGCAAAGTAATGTCTCTGCTTTTTGATAGCTATCTAGCTTTGTTGTAGCTTTTCTTCCAAGGAGTGTCTTTTAATTTCATGGCTGCAGTCACCGTATGCAGTGATTTTGGAGCTCAAAAAAATAAAGTCTCTCACTGTTTTCTTTGATTCCCCATCTATTTGCCATGAAGTGATGGGACCAGATGCCATGATCTTAGTTTTCTGAATGTTGAGTTTTAAGCCAACTTTTCACTCTCCTCTTTCACTTTCATTAAGAGGCGCTTTAATTCTTCTTCACTAAAAAACCTAGTCAATACTTTTAAATGTACAATTCAATGGCCTTAAGTACATTCATGATGTTTTACATCACCAGCACTATCTATTTCCAGAATTTTTTCATCATCTCAAACAGAAACTTTGTATTCATTAAACAATTAAACTCCCCATTACTTCCCCTCCTCAACCCCTGGTCACCACTATTCTATTTTCCATCTTAATGAATGTGCCTATCCTAAATACCTCATATAATGCTGAATGTTTTCAAGATTTATCCATGTTATGTATCATGTATCTAAATTCAAAGGAGCAGATTTAAGGTAAACAAAAGGCCAGAATGATATCTTCTTTTACTAGGCAAAATTTAACATGGAGAACATTATCTCCAAGTGATGCTATAGCCAGAAAATCAGACGGACTAAATGTAGATATTTTCTGGGAAAAAATAAAGAGATAATAGGTGACTTAATAGACTCTTTTTTAATTACTGATCCAAGGAAATCTACATAATAATCGATTTAACACATTCCCTGTATTCCAAGGTAATTAAAACTCTAATAAGCTTTTATCTGCTTGGTATGCAGTCTAACACTTGTCATCCACAAAATAATCACAGCACATTCATTCATTTTCATTCAACATTCATTTAAATTTTATGCTACCCTAAATTGCTCTAAAGCACACATCTGATCATATAGCTTTTATTTAACTTCTTATAAGTTCAAGTATCTCTTGAGGAAAACATTTATTATATCAATAGTGTTTTAAGTACATTAAGGCTTCAGGCTCTTTAACCCATTAATATTTTTTTCTCCTTTATTTAGCCAGTCAAAATCAAATGGGAAATACAAAAATATGGAGTTAAATTTGTATCAAAAAAGACTGTATTTACATAGCACAAGGGGAAGTTTAAAAGTGGTCCCTTAATGCTTTACTTGGTCAGCTCAGAATATTAGAAAAGTTCATTTGGACTCTTCATTATCTGATTTTCCACTGATGGTTTTCTAGATCAATTGCAAATGATCATTCAAAGTTATGTGTTGAATTAGAGCATCGACGCTGGCTTTTCAAACTGGAATATTTTGCTGTATTGATATGATTAGTATTTATTCTAAGAAATAAGAAAAATTAAAACTCTAAAGATATTCTAAAAGTTAACATCTATTTCTCTAAACATAAAGACTTCTAGATGAATTTTATTCAACTTGTTCCACTGATTTCATCAATCCATACTCAAGATTTCTTGGAACTAATATTCATATGATAGAAATATTAAAATGAATAAAGTTTCCTTGCTTCCATTTTTAAGGATGCTCAGATCATGGCTGAGCAAAATGAGGCTAAGAGATTAAGCTGACCTCTTTTAGGCCAGAGAAGAGCATAAGTATGTGTTAAATTGAAATTTTGTTAAGGACCTGGACAGTGTTTAGTATCATGAAATGGTGGTTCTTTCCCCAGGAAAATTTTTGCTTTCTCTCCGTGTTCCCTCCGTGAGGAAGGGATAGGTATTTAGAAGAGAAAAGGAAATAAAATAGGATGATTTCTCTCTGAAGTTGAGATCACACAACCTAAGAGTAACAAAACATTCATTGCAGTCCATTCAGTGTGATTTTATAGGACTATAAATGCTTTCAAACTTTATAGTCAATTATGCCTTTTACCTAATTCCAGCTGAATTACTTCTTCATTCATGATACAAAAAAATATTGCTAATTTATTTAAAAAATATAATATATACCCTGAGCTATACTTCATCTTTTTCAATAACTTAGAGGCAGCTGGACATAGCACTAAGAATATGAAGATCCAGGTAGTACTTACAGTAATGTTCAGAATTGTTTAAAAAGGTTGGACTAAGTCATTGACTTTCTCTAGCTGTTTCCTCATCAGTAAATGGGACTGATGACCTTTACAGTTTCTTCAATTTTTATAATTCCACTTTTTTAATCCTGGGAAATATTACAGTTCTGCCAGCATTCATTCATTTTAACCCATACTTCTCAAATTTTCCCAGTTTAGCATCTTTCCCACCAAAGTATTTAATGGCAAAGGACAAGGAATTCTATCCCTGGGAGTACTGAGTTCTTGCAGCATGTCTTAAAGTGACTAGGATATTTTCTGAAGTTCATCACTTTATTTTAAAATTTGTATTTTTATATTCTACTAGCACGATATCTACATGCAATATAAAAATAATCTCTCCTAAATCACCAACTAAATCAATTATGCAAGGAATTAATCAGACTTATCCTGTAACTTCATGACTGTCTTACACATTCCCATCTTTGAAATCACTTAGAAGGATTCCCAAGGACTTCCCTGGTGGCTCTGATGGTAAAGCGTCTGCCTACAATGCGGGAGACCCAGGTTCGATCCCTGGGTTGGGAAGATCTCCTGGAGAAGGAAATGGCAACCCACTTCAGTACTCTTGCCTGGAAAATTCCATGGACGGAGGAGCCTGGTAGGCTACAGTCCATGGGGTCACAAAGAGTCGGACACGACTGAATGACTTCAATTATGTCATATCGGAAGGATTCCCAAGGTGCCATATCATCAGGCTATGTTTTCTGAGGATCAGTTTAATACCTGCCTCAGAGCTGACTGTAGTTGAGAAGTTGTGCATTTTAATGAACAGGGCATATGTGTTAGAGTCAGAGAATTTGAGTTCAAATTCTGGGTCCAACACTGATGGTGAGTGAAGTGACTTAATATCTCTGTGTTTCAGTTTCCTCATCTTTTCCCTATCTCTTAGATTGTTACACTTCTTGAGTTAATACTTGGGATATTTCTTACAACAGTTCCTGGGACATAGAGAACATTATGTATCCATAAGCCACGGTTATCTTTTTATAGTTTGTTTATTTTTGGCTGTGCGGGGTCTTCCTTACTTTGCACAGACTTTCTGTGGTTGTAGTGAGTAGGGGCTACTCTTTGAGGGGTGCGTGAGCTTCTCATTGAGGTGGCATCTCTCACTGCAGCACGCAGGCTCAGCAGTTTGATTCCTAGTCCTGACAGTGTGGGGGCTTCAGTAATTGTAGCCCACAGCTTAGCTGCTCCCTGGCATGTGGGATCCTCCCAGACCAGGGATTGAACTCATGTCCCCTGCACTGGCAGGCAGATTCTTACCCACTGTGCCACCAGGGAAGTCCTATCCGCTGTGGCACAGTTGTTTCTATAATTGTTTTTTTTTTTAATTTGAACTTACTAGATCCAAGATGCTTAGAATATCTCAATTTGGTTTCTAAACCATATCAGAAATCATTCAATATTAATTTCTATTCAATTCCCCATCCTGATTTGCTCAAATATGAACAAGCTACTTTCTGCTTCCAAGATGATCACTTTATTAATGTCTTCATGTTGGAAACATAAAATTATAAGAAATTTCCCACATACTAACTCATATATACAATACAGCTATTTTTTCTTCCATGAAATAATAATATATATCATTGACTAGTTATTAAATAGGGCATTATTTCTGATTTTAAGATAATTTTTATTTTTATTTTTTGTTTTTGTGTGAGGGCTTCAGTAGTTGTGGCCCACAGGCCTAGTTGCTCCATGGCACGTGGAGCATATTTTTTGTTATTATTGTTGCTTTTTGTTTTTATTTTTATTTTTTGTTACAGAAAACTCTAAAAATAGGGAAATAACGTAAAGCCAAATAATTTAATTACCAACAATTTCATCCATAATTAACATTTTGGTGAGTTTCCTTCAAGTCATGCCACATATTTTTTTCCATTTTTATCTACTCGTATGTGTTTCAGTATTCAGCTTTTTTCTCAATGCCAAACATTTTGTAGGTTATTATATATGTATATTTACTATACAAAAATAAATCTTTAAAGTTTGTTTCAATATATTTTATATACATGATATGCTTATATTAAATATATAAAATATTTTAATAACTGCCAGACACTGTCTTTGTTTCATATTAGTTTACCATTTTAAATATTTCTGAAAATCATCTACATATATTTCTTTATATAATGTATCATCTATATATATTTATTTGTTGCATCTCAGATTACTTCCAGACTAGGTTCCTAAAAGTTGAGCCCCTGTTTCAGATGGTAAGCTTTTATGGTTCTACTTAGTTACACACAGCTCAACTGCCTTCCTGAAAAGAAGAACATATTAGTTTATGTTTCTACCAATAATATATTGTGCAAGGTGTTTCTTGGACCTTGCACAATACTGACATGAAAACTTTATAGATCATTCCTAGAATCATCTATAAAAAAATGGGCAGTGCTTTCCTTGACTTCTTTTGGACTGTTCTGAAGCTTGAACAGTCTCAGCTTCTTATTAGAAGTGACAGGTTAGTTAGCTTTTTTATTCCTCAAATTCTTCATTTGTATGAAAAATACACTAGAATGAAAACTGTAATATTTCATACAGGTGCTTTGAGGATTGATTAATAAAGTACTAAGCACAGTACCTGACACAGAGGAAGTACTCAGTATATACTGGGGACACTGACTGATTACTGAATCCTGTCTTAAACCTTATCTTAATTTGGTGGTATATTCCTTAATGGCTCAGCTGGTAAAGAATCCGCGAGCAATGCAGGAGACCTAGGTTTGATCCCTGGGTTGGGACGATCCCCTGGAGAAGGGAACCCACTCCAGTATTCTGGTCTGGAGAATTCCATGGACTATTCATGGGGTTGCAAAGAGTTGGGCACGACTGAGTGACTTACACTTTCATGTAAGCTGCAAAACAGATAACTTTTACTTAGGTTAGTTCATTAGAGTATGCACCAAATACATATCAGTACATATAGTAAATCACTCATCTACTGTGCAAGGACCACAAATGTAGAACCACTGGAAGAGTTGCTAAATAGTTCCTATTTGTTTTTATTTTCAAATCAAAGAAATAATAAAATTATTGTTTATATCTTGAAGATAATTGTCTATTATAAATGTTAACTTTGTTCAAATGAGTCAGATGGTAAAGTGAATTTTGGCTCAAGGTCAGAGGAAATACTCTGATGTAATCTTGTCTAGAAACCATGGCAGCAGCCTAACCAACTGTTTCATCTTATGCAGAAATGACACTGAGCACTTGTGCAGGAGGAACTCGACACTTGGATTACTCTTCAAAGGAAAAGTTCCAGTGGCCATCACTAAAAGCAGGGCCAATCTTCAGAGGGGTAGTGACAATTAATGAGCCCATATTCAACTGAATGATAGGAAGTGGCATTAGAATTTCCCTGAATCATGTGAAAATGACTTAAGTTGCTATTGAATATTTTTCAAATCCTTACTCATTACAACTCTTCAGCTTGTAACTGCCTTGTTACTTTTCACCTGACTTATTGCAACAGCCTTTTAAGCATTCTCCAATTTTATTCCTGACCCTCCATCCATCTTATTCCTGCAGACATCATCAAACATGCACTAATTTATTCTCCACAGTGCTTCCAGATAGCTTTTTCGATAAAAGTCAAGTTCGACAAATGGCATTTCCCTGTTTAAAAATCCATTGGCTTTAAGAGAAAAAGAAATCTTTAACTCCTACTAGCATGTTAGTTTTTATTTATTTATTTTTTCTTTAAGTTTAGTGGGATCAAGAACCTGGAAAGCTGATTAGATCAGTTCCTATCAGGAGATCTGGAGTAGGGACTGAGAATGTGCTTTTCTAATAAACTTCCAAGAGATATTGATACTGCTAGCTGTGGAAACACTTTGATAACCACTAATTTAGAAAGTCATGCCTACCCACCGTGCCTCATTGCTCAACATGGTGCCCTTCACATCCTCAACTTCACATCCTCAATTATAGTTCCGAAACCTCATCATGTTCTTTCTTGTCTATGTGTTTCTGTCCACACAAATTCTTCTACCTGGTGTGCCTATCCCTTGTGCCCAAAGGTTAATCACCAACTGCTCCCCATTCTGTGCTCCTTTCTCTCTCCCTGTGTCCTTATCATGTTGTGCAGTAACTGCTGTGTTATTTACACTCTGTGCTGAAGTCCTTGAAGGCTAGTTGACTCTTATCTTTGTATACTCAGTGCCTAGCAGAAAGCCTGACACATGGCAGGAAGGCCATTCAAATGACTTTTTTCAATGAAGGTAGGTAACTCTGTCAAGCACAATGACTCAGAATACCTTGACCTTTTGCAAATGGCAGATTTACTTTTTCCCTTCTATTTTCCCTCAGTGATGAGGATGAGTGGGAACATCTTAAAAGAAATGGACCCACTTCCTGTCTGACGTGGAAACAAAAGAGTGAAAAGACCACATCCCATTCTCAACATATTAGAGAACGTGAAGAGGACAAGTGGGGAGAACAAAACAGCCTGAAGCTCTGGGATAACCAGAGAAAAGGTGAACACAGAGAGCCCATAAAGGTCTAAGTCTAAGCTATCGAGAGCCTTGTGTGGGGACTCCAGGCAAATATGTTTAGTCTCTAGTCTAGTTTATCCAGATGCTATGTATGTGTTTAAATTTTTAATGTCACCATAGCTTTCACTAATCATGTTGTGCTTGGTTTTGGATAGGAGATTCAAAGATTATAATCCTTGTTAAACATTATATTTCAATTTAGAGTCAAGGTTTGCACAAACAGGATCTAACACTAAATACAGAGGCCAAAGTCTACTCTAGTGTTGGCTTATAGCTGCTGTCAGCGAGGAAAATGTGTGTGTTCTAATTATATTCAGAAAGAAAATTTAATTCCTGAAATGTAGTGAGTTTTCCACACTTCTGATGCTAAGAACGTTTTTATTAAAATGTCTTTCGACTGTTATATCAATTTAGCTTTTCCCTAAAAACTCTTAAAGGGCAATAACAAGGAATTAAATCTTATAGTCCACTTGGAAATCTATGATGATCAAAGAGAGTACATCTTGAGAATTGTCATGTTAAAATGTTGTATGCAAAGCTTAAGCTCCATATACTATTAAATAAGGTTCACTACTACAAGAATCAACTTTTTAGAAAACCATTCATACTGCTATCAATATTTCGTTTAAGCTAGATTGCACCTACAAGTCACTAGGTCAACCAGAGCTGATTTGGTACTTACTGTAAGTGTTGTGAATAATTCATACAAAAGGGTGAGAATTTTCCCATTTCCCATCTAGTATTAATCCTAGAACAATATATCACTGCTATCAATAGCTGATAGGAAATGTGTGCCGAATAAATGGTAGTTGAATGAAAAGTAAACATGTTTGTCAACATTTTGAATTCTTTAATATGGCAGAGACATTCAGCTCTTTCTGATTTATCTGTGGTCCCCAAATATTAGCAGTGAAAACAAATCAAAGAATAACTCAAATACTTTTTTATTATAAATTCATGATAACAGTCATAATGTGATCTCTAATTTGGTTCCAATTATACTGATTTTTTTTTTTTTTTTTTTTGGCTAAGGATATGCTCCCAGAAATTGTATGCCAATCAGTCATGAATTCTATTGTCCAGGTAGTTTTTTGACTTAGCTTTTCCCCATTGCTTAGATGAGTTCCTCATCCTAACATTAGCTTGAACCATTTTCAGATAGGTCTGGATCTGCCTTTACTTTCTCTGTATTCTATTTGTTACAAAATAGTCACTGGATCCAGCCTATAACTCACAAGGAGAGGATGATACAGAGTGTAAACCTGGGGAGTCGGGAGTCGTTGGGAGCCGTGCTACCTTCAACTGCCACAGCTTCCTATTAATTTTTCATGTCTTGTCTCTGATTCCTACTAGCTTCTACTTTGTGCTAATATTTATTTTATTTGATACTGGAGTTCCTACTTGCAAAGTACAATTCTATGCTTCAAGATGCTTATGCATTAATAAATGTAAAGTCTAAAAAATATCACTTCCCCCCACCAAAAAAAAAACTTCCAAACTCAAAATCTCCTGGTAAATTATAATTTAACCTAGTAGAAGGATGTCACAGACTTCCCTAGTGGTGCAATGCATAAGAATCTGCCTGTCAATGAGGGGACACAGGTTCGATCCCTGGTCCAGGAAGATTCCACATGCTATGGAGCAACTAAGCCCACATGCCACAACTACTGGGCCCACACGAGCCTGTGCTCCACAGCAAGAGAACCCGCTGCAAAGAGAAGCCCACACGTGGCAATGAAGATCTAGCGTTGCTGAAAATTAATTATTTATTTTAAAAATACATTAAAGAAAAATGCCAGATTGAAATTCCTAATTTTTCAATGTATCATCATTTTTTTTTTTTAATTATGAGTACAGGAATTCAGAACTTTCAAGTTTTAGTTCAAATTCCAAATATTCTAAGGTTTTTGCTTTTAATGATTTGAATAGGTGTTCCTGACTTGACAGTATTCATAAAGTTTGTCCACTTTTAACCTTACATTTTGCCTTTTCCTTTTCAACCAACGAAATCAAATTACCAATGCACATACTCCTTGTATCTAACCAATGCTCTTTAATATCCTCCCAAGAGCTAATGATTTTTAACAAATGTGGAAAAAAGTGAAAAGCCTTATGATAATCGGAATACTAATTGGAATTTGAAGACAATTCAACCTAGAAGAACAATATTCTAAATTAAAAAATAGCCACCACAGTATAGAATTTAAGAATTACAGAGTGGCAAAATAGTGAGAACTGGTGAATTTAGTTAAAGTATTTAGGAAGTAAAAGTGTTTTGGTAAATGAGCATGAAATTGTTTCAAGCCACTGTACATTTAATTGTGGGGATGTCAAGGAATACTAATTAATCTCAATAATTCCTTAATCAACGTTGACTTGAAATTTAAGGCTTCACTAGTCCTTAAAGGAAAAGATCACCTAATAGAGAATGGGTCATTTTTCTCCAAAAAGATACTTCAATTTTTGAAATTACTCAAAAAACATCAGGCTAGTGGTAGGTAGCCATTCAAAGGCCAAAAAGAATGGAAATGTCCACCTCTAATCAAACCTTTGGCAAAACTTAGTGTATTTTAAATATGTACTTAAGCATTAAAAATCAATGGCAGTGACTTGGAGAGGGGTTTCAAGAAACTGGAGGGAGAGGCTGATAATGAGGATAACTGGCATATTTGTGATGCAAAAAGAAGGGGGGAAAAAACCTTGTTCACATGAAAACTGCTGCCTGCAGGGAAGCCTAGCTGGGGAGAGCCCCTGTCTTGCAGTGTATTATTACTGGTTGTGAATAGCTGCTAACATCGTAGACTGTCGCACTCTAGCACACTTCAGATGTAACAGGACACCACTAGGAACTATTCTTCCAGACATAAAAATGTATGAACATAGCTCAAATCAATCCTGAAAGGGGAAAATTAAAAGGATCCCCCATGCCCTCTTTGTTTACTAAGAAACCCCTTTCCAGCTCACAAGATGTACAAAAAAATAAATAATAAAAATGAAAGCAAACCATGTAATTTAACATGTTCCGATATTTGTTTATTGACAGCCATTTCAGCAGAACCTGGTAAGCATATGCTCAGGAATCTTCCCTCACTTTTTATTATACTAGGGGATTTGTATGTGGGCTGTCATTCTTTGTAATATAATTTCCTTATTGTTTATTTAAGAATCCATATACTGAATGAGGCTTGTGAAACTAAGCTATGAAGCAATCTAATTATTTCCAAGATCTGGTACACAGGCGCTTACTGCAAATGAGAAGTGTCTAACTATCTTCAGAGAGAGATTCGTTATTCAAAACAAGAAAATTCTCAAGGCAGGAACCTTGTTGTCCACTAACCCTGGGAATAATTTCAGCTGCTTTCTTTCCAATCACTGGAACTCCAGCAGAAATGTTCCAGGTGTTTATCAATGTAACGATAGTCAACCAAAATCGTAAAAAGGATAACCAGGACACTATTTTCTCTTTATTAAAAAAGATATTTTTGTGTCTAATAACATGGCTGAAAAGGCACCTCAGTATTAGGAAAGTCAGTTTCACTATAAACCTTGAGTGAAAGCAGGTATTAGATTTTCCATTTGTCTAAGAGAAATGTTAGCTGTATTCCTTAATAACATGAGGCAGCATTAAGCTTAGCTTGCCTAATAATCCAGTTTTAATTTTGCATCCATCCACTGAAGATTATTGGTATATATTCCTCTTGGCTAATCAACTGTAATTATCTCTGTCTTTAAAAGAAAAAAAGCCATATGCTTGATCAAGCTGGGGAACTTACAAATAAAAGAACAACAAGGGCAATGGCAAAAAATGTTTACAATACAGACAAAGCTATGAGTTCTGTACAAAGCAAAAAAAAAGACGTCACAATTCAGATTTGGAAAGCATTCCTTGTTCAGTCAACTTAAGTGCTATAACTTAGACAGCATATTCCTAACTACTCAAGGTTAATTCATAGAGGAACTCTGTATTAAGTAGTGAGTCTCACATGGACTTAAAAATAGTAGATGCTTAGTAAAAATTTGATTGACATAAAGTATACATTAAAAAATAAATTAAAAGAAATAAGTGATTTCTCTTTAAGAGTCCAAAGAAGTAGATGACCTTTAGTTAAAGACAATAATTAATTTTGTAGGCAGAGACTACAAATAGGACAGAAAAGCTAGCAGTTTGGCAATGTGCTTGTCCTTGAAAAGCATCAACAAGGTAAGTCCAGGTTGAAACCATATCACTGACATCTCTTTCATGCCATGGCCTACTTCAAGTAAAGGTTTTACATCATTAGCAAGTTCACGCAGCTCATCTATCAGAATTACTCTGACCTTATCACTTCATGCATCAACAATATTTTCTGAGTCACAAATGCAATAAGATGAAAACAAAGCTTAGAAGAATAATTATGTTACAGCTACTCCTCCTCTATTTCCATGGGTCAACGAAAAGTCTTGCTTCTTAATTTGCTTAGATTATTAGTTTTCCAAATTAGCCATATATCAAGAAGGAGGGAAACCTTCAGAAGTATTGTAAAAACCAGAGTGTATAAAGGCAAACGTTGTCATGATATCTGCAGATACTTCCTTCAGATTGTTTAAGACTGCAAAGGAGTCTTATGGAGCCTTAAGAAGGAGTAACAGGTATTCCAAAAACACCATTATTAGGAAATCTTCATGGTGGAGTTGCAGGAATGCCTCTACAACACTATTTTAGCTTTTAAGAAGCCAAGATTCTTGAAGGCTGTCACAAATTGAATTCTTCATTCCAGTCTCCAACCTCTAGGTAATTCAGTGGAAGTTTCCCAGAGAAATAAACAAAAATAAAAGGTGGAAATGTGGAAAAAGTAAATTAAAATATAGCTTATATCTATAAAGACCTGACAATTTAGTAAAGGAGACTTTATCCCCATTCAGAATGGGATACAAACAATGAAGGGATTAGAAAAAAGGAGGACGAAATTCATTGTAACCTATAAAAACAAGTATGAGTTTAACCAACATACATCTGATCAAAAGACATTCTTACATGGAAGTCATTCTAAATGGAAATAATATCCAGCACAAAGAAACCAAAACAGAAAGTGCTCAGTTAACCTTAGAAATTTCTGTTTCTCAAGTCATGGGATAATTAAGATGGTTGTCTGAACACAGGAAGCCATAATAATCACCATTTATTGATTTCATATTTTTATTTGTCAAAGCACCCTGCACTTGATATATTATCTTATTTAAGCCTCACTGCAACACATAGTTCAGTTCAGTCGCTCAGTCGTGTCCGACTCTTTGCGACCCCATGAATCACAGCACACCAGGCCTCCCTGTCCATCACCAACTCCCGGAGTTTACTCAAACTCATGTTCATCGAGTCGGTGATGCCATCCAGCCATCTCATCCTCTGTTGTCCGCTTTGCCTCCTGCCCCCAGTCCTTCCCAGCATCAGAGTCTTTTCCAATGAGTCAACTCTTCGCATGAGGTGGCCAGAGTACTGGAGTTTCAGCTTCAGCATCATTCCTTCCAAAGAACACCAGATGTGCCTTATTGTCTCTGTTTTATGAATGAGTATATCAGTAAGCCCTGTTGACTTAAAAATGTACAGTATGAAAGCTACTTCAGTTTTTAGCCAGGGTTTTACTGAGGACTATAGTTTGGGAGAGGGTTCTGAGCAACTTTTCTGAAGAGGAGCCAGAATACATACAAATTTTTTGACTAAGAAATACTAAGAAAGTTAAACACATATCCTGGTAAAATATTACTCCTAATCACAGGGAACAGATACCTCAAGTTAATGATTTCAGTGTGTGGGAAGATGCAAGAACCTGGGGTCATTACAATTCTTCCTGAGATATGCATCTAACTACCCAAGGTCAGTTTATCCAAAGCACAGAGTACCTCTATTTTTTTTTTTTTTTTTAATCCTAAATTCCTTTAAGAATGCATTTTCTAGTAGGTGACTGCAGGGAGTTGCAACTTAACCCTTGTATAACTGGTCGATGAACACTGTTCTTTTTTGGTGGTTATGTTGACAAAGTACAGTTAGCACTCAACTCACTTGAGCTAACTCTGATGTCTTATTCCCACACCATGTTGCCTTGACTAGGTGAGATGTGGGAGGTGGAAGTCACTAGTTGGGATCTTGGTACGTTATACTGGGGAGTCAAAGTGAGTTATATGTATAACCAGATGCCGCTTTTAGAAAGGATAAAAAGTAATGAAATTAATTTGGTATAGAAACCTAGAAGGACCCTGTGGGGCTCCTGGGCATGAAAAGCCTTTTTGTCCCCCATTTCTTATAGGCTCAACTCCAGTCTCCATCACCTTCCTCAAGTTCTACAGGGTAGATTCAAGCAGTTGCTACTCAAAGGAAGAGAATCTCCACACCCACCAAAAAAAAAAAAAAAAAAAAAAAACCCTACTGGAGGCAAGATTAAACGGACCAGAGGAAATCATTAGGAGACTAACCACCTGAGACAAGATTAAAGAACTAGCCTTGTCAGAGACCACAGCCTTGAACTATTGCTGTGAAACTCCTCATCAAATCCTCCCAGTTAGGACACACAGTTTTTGAGGGCAGGAACCTATTGCTTCCCCTTTACTTGGCAAAGCAATAAAGCTGTTCTTTCCTACTTCA
Organism: Bubalus bubalis; assembly: GCF_019923935.1. NCBI lineage: Eukaryota > Metazoa > Chordata > Mammalia > Artiodactyla > Bovidae > Bubalus > Bubalus bubalis. The sequence continues at coordinate 8,103,708 of NC_059179.1, forward strand.
CACAAATTCTGTCTCTGAGATTCAATTCAGCCTCAGTGCAGGGAGGCCTATCTTTCAGCATCAGTATATCCATGTCAAGGGTAGATGTAACAGGATAGAGACTAGAGGTCACTGTTACCCATAAGGAGAGAGAAGACATAAAGCAGATACACCAGGCTGCTGGTCACCTGGATAAGGAGAAAGTGACAGAACCAATGGACACAAACACAGCTATTCCTTCAGGGGCTTTTGATTTTCCTCTTTCAAAGGCTGTATCCCTCCTCTGTCAACTTGTTCCCTTTAAAAAGGCAAGTGCAAACATTTATTGAATATGTATCCAATACTACGTATTATTTATTTAATTCCACAGTGTTTCATTTTAGAAGTTTAGATTCACCTGAGTTCAGTAACTTGCTCAGGGTAAATACCCAAGCAACAGAGCTGTCTTTCAAACTTGGCTCTAAGATTCATGCCCTTGGTCCCTGTGCTAGTCTGCCATGATGAGTGGAGTCTGTGCTAGAATTAGGGGGAGGAGGAGGTTGAAAGGCAAGGTGATACAGGGGAACAAAAGGTGTCACACCAAAATGTCTCTTTGGTATGTGGGTTATTTTGAGCTGAAAACAATCAAGGCCCAAAGACTCAGGAAGAAACATTGAGCTTCCCTCTAACTGCCTAAAGAATAGAGATAGAGGACCTGTTCCAGAAAGGGCATCATCAGGAGACACAACAATAATAGGAAGTAGGTGTGGTCACTTAGCGACACAGGGGAACCTGGCAAAGTCTGTTAAACTCCTCCTCGCCCCACTGTTTCTCACAGACCCAGCAACATTTGCTTATCAAACATTTGCTTTACCATGTCCTTATCAATTGCCTCCCTCTCCTTTGAAGTCCTAAACCACTACTCTCAACATCCTCTCTTGTCTTTAGTTGAGGGTGGCATTTAACATGGAGGCTTCCACCATTCTGATGTTACTCTGTTACGCACTTTTCCAGGGTACACACATGGTTACATTTTATTTTCTATTAATCTCTCATGTCAATTTAATTATTAGATCAGCCAGAGGAAAAAAGTAGAAGAAAATTTCTGCACTTCAACAGTGGGAAATCCTTCAAATTCCTTATATCAGTTTATATATCATGCCTGCCTCGAAGGTTTTCAAGATATTTCCAAGAACTCTTTAAAGTAGTATTTGTCAAGTACAGTCATAATAGGAAAAGCTAATTTCCCGTTTCAAGTTATGCAACAGGATGACTGTAGATGAACTAAAAATGTTTCCTTTCCATAATATATAACCTTTTTGCTTTTAAAAAAGTCCTTAAATGCTGGCAGGCTTCTGTGATTCAAATGAGCATGGAAGTTACATTCACAGCTAAGATACCTGAAAATCATTTGAAGATTTCATTTAGAATACCAAGCAGAAAATATTAGCATTAACAGAAGAGAAGACCCTTTATTTATTATTAGTGAGTTCCAAAGTTACTGTGATTTCTCTTACGAGGACTAAAAATAGGCTCTGATGAAATTATACCAATAATGAGTAACTTGGTGTTTAAAATTTCAAGTAAAACCATAATTAACAAGGAATTTTCTAATCAACATATATTTAAAATAATGTATTCTACTGAACCACAAGTCTGAATAATAGAGCAGCCTTGTGCTATACAAATATTGAAGTTTCCTCCATCTGTCTTTTTTTCATACCATCCTTTTATAACTGATTTTTTTTTAAAGGAGATTAATTATATTCTGTTTGAATTTTACTAAATGCCATATACACTAGACACATTAATATTATTGGATGTTTCTCAGTTTGACTGGTTTTCTTTATTTGTAAATGTATAAACAATTTTGATACTAGGTGGGCCTTCCTCTCTTTTCTTCAGTTCCTCATGTACCTACCCAAGTACTGGAGAGAAAGTGTTCAGAACATTTCCCCTATTTTTTTAATCTCTTTGTAACATTTTGATACACCCAGATTTGTGGCCTCCATGAAAAATAACCAAATCAAAAAATTTTGTAAATACTATACTCTGTCTCAGTAAAAGTCAGCTTCAGAGATTCTGTTCCTTAAAGTCTTCTGAAATTCATCTTTTCATTTTTTAACTAGTTATTTGTTTTGAAGTATAGCCAATTAACAGTGTTTTGACAGTTTCAGGTGAACAATGAACAGACTCAGCCATACGTACACATTTTTCCATTCTCCCCCAAACTCCCTTCCCATCCAGGCTGCCATATAACATTGAGCAGAATTCCCTGTGCTATACAGTAGGTCCTTGTTGGTTTTTTTAAAAAACATTTTTAAAAACAACAGTGTGTACATGTCCACTCATCTTTTCTATATCCTTTGACTCTCCACGGGAGCTCAAAATCCAGAGCCACAATATCTATTTAATTAGGCAATGTTAAGGAACCAAAACTCCATTTACAAAACTTCCCATATGACCAATAACATCAGCAGTACATTTCTGTCAATGTTCTCTATGCTCTAAACCCTCTGTTGTATGGGGAAAACAATGTATTTTATGGCCTTCTAAACACCATAGGTCCAAAGCCAAATGTTGCAGCTAATCAAGTCACCATGGCCAAATTCAAAAGACTCAGCCACTGGCCTCCTGAGCATCATTTTCTTTTAAATCTTAAGGAGGTGATTTTCGCTGTAATACCATCACTCTACTTCCAAAGACAATGTTTGAAGAATTATGAGAACACCATAGAGAATATACAAAGGATTAAATTTTAATGTCTTAATTATAAATCTAATAAATTATACTTTCGAGAGGCCACTGTGAGCGGACATTTCTTATCAGTAAAGAAGGTGGAATAATACTCTAAATGGTTATGGAATGACTTGCCTAATAATATCATTTGGAAAAGAAAGATTATATCAGAAAGCAGCTTAGTTGTACTCTGGGTATCAATTTATGGAGTTCACCTTAAAATGTAAACACTAACCTGGGTGATTTACCACATGAAAGTGAAAGTGTTAGTTGCAAAGTCCTGTCTGACTCTTTGTAACTCTACGGGCTGTAGCCTGCAGGAATTCTCCAGGCAAGAATACTGGAGTGAGTTGCCATGCCCTTCTCCCAGAGATCTTCCCATCCCAGGGATCTAACCCAGGTCTCACACACTGCAGGGAGATTCTCTACCGTCTGATCCACCAGGGAAGACGATTTACCACGTGGACTAACACATTTTTCCAAACATTAATCAAATTGAAAAATCACTTTATAGGAGCGTGCAACTTAGTTCACCCAAATTTCCTAAATTTATATACCATAACAGTTCATCCAGAAAAAAAATCAGAACTAATGTTTTGAAACATTAATGTCATGGTTATAAATAAATTAAGCTTGCCAACATTTAACTTTTCTGGAAATGATTCTGCTAAGAAATTAAATGCAATCAACAGATTTTTTTTCCATGAATTTTAAGCCACCGGTAACTCAACTGTGTGAATCACAATAAACTGTGGAAAATTCTTCAAGAGATGGGCATACCAGAGCACCTGACCTGTCTCTTGAGAAACCCATATGCAGGTCAGGAAGCAACAGTTAGAACTGGACATGGAACAACAGACTGGTTCCAAATAGGAAAAGGAGTTCGTCAAGGCTGTATATTGTCATCCTGCTTATTCAACTTATATGCAGAGTACATCATGAGAAACGCTGGGCTGAAAGAAGCACAAGCTGGAATCAAGATTGCTGGGAGAAATATCAATAACCTCAGATATGCAGATGACACCACCCTTATGGCACAAAGTGAAGAGGAACTAAAGAGCCTCTTGATGAAAGTAAAAGAGGAGAGTGAAAAAGTTCTCTTATGGCAGAAAGTGAAGAGGAAGTAAAAAGCCTCTTGATAAAAGTGAAAAAGGAGAGTGAAAAAGCTCAACATTCAGAAAATGAAGATCATGGCATCTGGTCCCATCACTTCATGGCAAATAGATGGGGAAACAGTGGAAACAGTGTCAGACTTTATTTTTCTAGGCTCCAAAATCACTGCAGATGGTGACTGCAGCCATGAAATTAAAAGACACTTACTCCTTGGAAGGAAAGTTATGACCAACCTAGATAGCATATTCAAAAGCAGAGACATCACTTTGCCAACAAAGGGCTGTCTAGTCAGGGCTATGGTTTTCCCAGTAGTCATGTATGGATGTGAGAGTTGGACTATAAAGAAAGCTGAGCGCAGAAGAATTGATGCTTTTGAACTGTAGTGTTGGAGAAGACTCTTGAGAGTCCCTTGGACTGCAAGGAGATCCAACCAGTCCATCCTAAAGGAGATCAGTCCTGGGTGTTCATTGGAGGGACTGATGTTGAAGCTGAAACTCCAATACTTTGGCCACCTGATGTGAAGAGCTGACTCATTTGAAAAGACCATAATGCTGGGAAAGATTGAGGGCAGGAGGAGAAGGGGATGAGAGAGGATGAGATGGTTGGATGTCGTCACCGATGCAATGAACATGGGCTTGGGTGGACTTCGAGAGTTGGTGATAGACAGGGATGCCTGGCGTGCTGTGATTCCTGGGGTCGCAAAGAGTCAGACATGATTGAGCTACTGAACTGAATTCAACTCAATTAAGTAAAAGTTCTAGGTCCTAAAAGAGAATTTCAGAATATCATGACAAACACTGCGAAAAACCTAAACCTCAAATGCTCGGAAGCTGTGCCAAGCCAACCACTATATAAGCTGCTGAACATTGTCTGTAGAAAGATATCAACGCTATCGTCACCACTTGCTATTCTACTTTCATCAGCCCTGTTAACAAAGGGTATGTATAACAGCCTCTAATTCAAACTATTCATGAAACATGAATACACAGTATTAATATTCTAGTTCAAGTTATCAAGTTGCATGGACCAAGGAGAGTATGTACATCAAGAGCAGATGGCAAAAATGGAACAGAAAAAACTGGAAGACCAAGAATAATGATACAAAAAAAAGGACACAATGTTACCATACAAGTGAAAAGCTTAAAGAGAAAAAATAAACAAAATCCAGCCACCTTGACCCAAAATAAAACCTTAAAAACAGTGGTAACAGGTACCAACTATAAAGAAATGATTAACGTTCAGAATTAAGCTTATGTGTTAAAAGGCCAAGCAATGTGGTCCTACCTCTTAAGACAGTTAAGAAGAAAAGGAAGGAAGTACAAAATGTTCTAAGTATCCTTTCTGGGTAGTGGCATTATAAATGATTTTTAAAAAATCTTACGCTTTTTCTTAAATATGTCATTTTGATGATCAGAGAAATATTTTTAAATGTAAAAGGCATGCTAAATTAATTCAATGAAATATTAGGGGGAAAAGTCATAACCAAAAAATTATTCCTGCTGCTTTTATAATTAATTGCTGCTGAGTCTTAAGTTTTTCTGACTGATAAACAGGAAGAACAAGTAGGAGATTGAGAGAATCTGTATGTAAAAAATTCCACCTTTCATTTAGTATTTTCTCTATCTTTTTAAATCTAAGACTCCAAGCATCTTATCTGTTTTTTAAAACTCCCAAACATCTAAGTTCATTTCCATTTTTATTAGTCCTGTAATTACAGACAAAGAGAATTAATTCTTGATGTCTGTTTCTTGTAACTCAAGGTTGAGACTCAGAAGATATTTAGCATTTCATAAGCTCTATTTCTAATATCTTGATAGTCTTAAACTTCATGGATTACTTTTGTGTTGCATATAGTTTATTTCACATTGGTGAGAGTTCTTTTTCCTATTTTTTTCACCTCTCTGTTTCCTGTTGTACTCAAGTTTCATGGATAAGTTATCAGTGGCAAATTCCATTTAAATGACTACATTTCTTCCTCAAAGTATTAAATGACAACGAAAGACAAGGGCTATGAACAATTTCTTGGAGTGACTATAAATTAAGGTAACCCAGAAATTGATAAATTCAATCCATAGATAAAATGGCAAGGCTTTGCCCAGAGGATAAGAAACTTGGTTAGTTGTTGAGGGATAGGAGGGGCAGGATTTTGACCATTCTTATGAGAAGTGTGGACATCACCAGCATCTTTATCCAAAAAGAATGTGGTAAATATAGAAGAGATTAGTGTCTCCTAAGATGATCAGAGATAAAGGAATTAGACATTAGAAGTCTTACATTTCCAGATTGTACCTTAAAATGAAAACAATGGGTGTTGTTTGATGAAATAATAGTTTTGAAAATAACTGACATTTTGAAGGCGTGGCCAATAGCCATATATTCTTAATTTGTGCAAGGCCTTGATGTACTAGGTGCCTCCCTGGAGAAGGAAATGGCAACTCTCTCCAGTATTCTTGCTTGGAGAACCCCATGGACAAAGAAACCTGGCAGATTAGAGTCCATGGGGTCACAAAGAGTCAGATAGGACTTAGCGGCTGAACAACAACCAGGTGCCTACTCAGGACTGTGCAAACATCCCACAAACATAAACATTTCTCATAGAAGTCCCGAGAATTCCGCCCAGGAGTTAAGTGATAACAACAGGACTTCAAACAACAAATCAATTCTCCTTACTTCTTTACAGTCCAAAATCGTGCCTCTAAGCAGAAGTACTGGAATGCCCAGCTTGTATAATCACTGTCCCCCAACATCCCTACCTGTAGTTTGGTTTTGATGCTAGTGTTTTTCATGTTGGTTCATTCAAAGTACACACCTGAACCAAACTGGTTGGGTAATGGCTGAAATGGAAGTGGCAGTACCTCAAGATATGAAGACATGGTCCTTTGCCTTTCTTATACTTCTAGACCAGTGGATTTCAAGCTGTGCTCTGGGTTACTCTATAGTACTTCTCAGGTCTAAAAATAATGGCTGTCTCAACTACCTACTGAATCCTTTTATGCTTTTATACTTTTAGTTGTGATAACAGTGTTTATTAAATGTATTACATGCCACACTAAGTCTTTCACAGGCATCCCCTTATCTTTGCCTTAGTCTTCAGGCAGGTCCTTACTATTTTAAAGGTAAAAGAGCTGAGACCCAGAAACATTAAATTATTTTCCCAAAGGCACACAACTAGTAAGTGCTAAAGAATCTGAATCTAATGGATTAAAGACCTAAATGTGAGACCAGACACTATAAAACTCTTAGAGGAAAACATAGGCAGAACACTTGATGACATAAATCAAAGCAAGATCCTCTATGGCCCACCTCCTAGAGTAACAGAAATAAAAACAAAAGTAAACAAGTGGGACCTGATTAAATTTAAAACCTTTCGCACAGCAAAGGAAACTATAAGGAAAGTGAAAAGACAATCCTTGGAATGGGAGAAAATAACAGCCAATGAAACAACTGACAAAGGATTAATTTTCAAAATATACAAGCAACTCATACAACTCAATACCAGGAAAACAAATAACCCAATGAAAACGTGGGAAAGAGACCTAAACAGACATTTGTCCAAAGAAGAAATACAGATGGCTAACAAACACATGAAAAGATGCTCAACATCGCTCATTATTGGAGAAATGCAAATCAATGAGATCTCACCTCACACCAGTCACAACGGCCCTCGTTAAAAAGTTCACAAACAACAAAAGCTGGAGAGGGTGTGGAGAAAAGGGAACATTCTTGCACTGTTGGTGGGAATGTAAATTGATACAGCCATTATGGAAGATGATATGGAGATTCCTTAAAAACTAAAAATAAAACCACTGTATTGCCCAGAAAGCCCACTCCTAGGCATATAACCTGAGGAAACCAGGGTTGAAAAAGACATGTATCCCATTGTTCATTTCAGAACTATTTATAATAGCTAGAACATGGAAGCAACCTAGATGTCTATTGACAGATAAACGGATAAAGAAGTTGTGCTGCACATAAACAATGGAATATTACTCAGACATAAAAAGGAACACATTTGAGTCAGTTCTGATGAGGTGATGCATGTAGAACCTATTATACAGACTGAAGCAAGTCCGAAAGAGAAATTTAAATATATTTTAACGTACATATACGGAATCTAGAAAAATGGTACTGAAGAATTTATTTACAGGGCAGTTCAGTTCAGTCGCTCAGTCGTGTCCGACTCTTTATGACCCCATGGACTGCAGCACACCAGGCCTCCCTGTCCATCACCAACTCCCAGAGTTTACTCAAACTCATGTCCATTGAGTCTGTGATACCATCCAGCCATCTTATCTTTTGTTGTCCCCTTCTCCTCCTGCCAACAATCCCTCCCAGCATCAGAGTCTTTTCCAATGAGTCAACTCTTCGCATGAGGTGGCCAAAGTATTGGAGTTTCAGCTTTAGCATCAGTCCTTCCAATGAAAACCCAGGACTGATCTCCTTTAGGATGGGCTGGTTGGATCTCCTTGCAGTTCAAGGGACTCTCAAGAGTCTTCTCCAACACCACAGCTCAAAAGCATCAATTCTTTGGTGCTCAGCTTTCTTTATAGTCCAACTCTCACATCCATACTTGACTACTGGAAAAACCATAGCCTTGACTAGATGGACCTTTGTTGGCAAAGTTATATCTCTGCTTTTTAATATGCTATCTAGGTTGATCATAACTTTCCTTCCAAGGAGTAAGCGTCCTTTAATATAATGGCTGTAGTCATCATCTGTAGTGATTTTGGAGCCCAAAAAAATAAAGTCAGCCACTATTTCCCCATCTATTTCCCATGAAGCGATGGGACCAGATGCCATGATCTTCGTTTTCTGAATGTTGAGCTTTAAGCCAACTTTTTCACTCTCCTCGTTCACTTTCATCAAGAGGCTTTTTAGTTCCTCTTCACTTTGTGCCATAAGGGTGGTGTCATCTGCATATCTGAGGTTATTGATATTTCTCCCAGGAATCTTGATTCCAGCTTGTGCTTCTTCCAGCCCAGCGCTTCTCATGATGTACTCTGCATATAAGTTAAATAAGTAGGGTGACAATACACAGCCTTGACGTACTCCTTTTCCTACTTGGAACCAGTCTGTTGCTCCATGTCCAGTTCTAACTGTTGCTTCCTGACCTGCATACAGATTTCTAAAGAGGCAGATTAGGTGGTCTGGGATTCCCATCTCTTGAAGAATTTTCCACAGTTTATTGTGATCCACACAATCAAAGACTTTGGCATAGTCAATAAAGCAGAAAGAGATGTTTTTCTGGAACTCTCTTGCTTTTTCCATGATCCAGAGGATGTTGGCAATTTGATCTCTGGTTCCTCTGCCTTTTCTAAAACCAGCTTGAACATCAGAAGTTCATGGTTCAGGTATTGCTGAAGCCTGGCTTGGAGAATTTTGAGCATTACTTTACTAGCATGTGAGATGAGTGCAACTGTGCGGTAGTTTGAGCATTCTTTGGCATTGCCTTTCTTTGGGATTGGAATGAAAACTGACCTTGTCCAGTCCTGTGGCCACTGCTGAGTTTTCCAAATTTGCTGGCATATTGAGTGCAGCACTTTCACAGCATCATCTTTCAGGATTTGAAATAGCTCAACTGGAATTGCATCACCTACACTAGCCTTGTTCATTAGTGATGCTTTCTAAGGCCCACTTGACTTCACATTCCAGGATGTCTGGCTCTAGGTGAGTGATCACACCATCGTGATCATCTTGGTCATGAAGATCTTTTTTGTAGAGTTCTTCTGTGTATTCTTGCCACCTCTTCTTAATATCTTCTGCTTCTGTTAGGCCCATACCATTTCTGTCCTTTATCGAGCTCATCTTTGCATGAAATGTTCCCTTGGTATCTCTAATGTTCTTGAAGTGATCTCTAGCCTTTCCCATTCTGCTGTTTTCCTCTATTTCTTTGCATTGATCACTGAGGAAGGCTTTCTTGTCTCTCCTTGCTATTCTTTGGAACTCTACATTGAGATGCTTATATTTTTCCTTTTCTCCTTTGTTTTTCGCTTTTGTTTTCACAGCTATTTGTAAGGCCTCCCCAGACAGCCATTTTGCTTTTTTGCATTTTTTTTTCCATGGGGATGGTCTTGATGCCTGTCTCCTGTACAATGTCATGAACCTCATTCCATAGTTCATCAGGCACTCTATCTATCATATCTAGTCCCTTAAATCTATTTCTCACTTCCACTGTATAATCATAAGGGATTTGATTTAGATTATAGCTGAATGGTCTAGTGGTTTTCCCTACTTTCTTCAATTTCAGTCTGAATTTGGCAATAAGGAATTCATGATCTGAGCCAAGACCATCTGAGTCAGCTCCTGGTCTTGTTTTTGCTGACTGTATAGAGCTTCTCCATCTTTGGCTGCAAAGAATATAATCAATCTGATTTTGGTGTTGACCAGCTGGTGATGTCCATGTATAGAGTCTTCTCTTGTGTTGTTGGAAGAGGGTGTTTGCTATGACCAGTGCGTCCTCTTGGCAAAACTCTATTAGCCTTTGCCCTGCTTCATTCCGTATTCCAAGGCCAAATTTTCCTGTTACCCCTGGTGTTTCTAGACTTCCTACTTTTGCATTCCAGTCCCCTACAATGAAAAGGACAACTTTTTTGGGTGTTAGTTCTAAAAGGTCTTGTAGGTCTTCATAGAACCATTTAACTTCAGCTTCTTCAGCATTACTGGTTGGGGCATAGGCTTGGATTACTGTGATATTGAAGGGTTTGCCTTGGAAACGAATAGAGATCATTCTGTCGTTTTTGAGATTGCATCCAAGTACTGCATTTCGGACTTTTTTGTTGACCATGATGGCTACTCCATTTCTTCTGAGGGATTCCTGCCCGCAGTAGTAGATATAATGGTCATCTGAGTTAAATTCACCCATTCCAGTCTATTTTAGTTCGCTGATCCCTAGAATGTCAACATTCACTCTAGCCATCTCTTGTTTGACCACTTCCAATTTGCCTTGATTCATGGACCTGACATTCCAGGTTCCTATGCAATATTGCTCTTTACAGCATCGGACCTTGCTTGTATCACCAGTCACATCCACAGCTGGGTATTGTTTTTGCTTTGGCTCCATCCCTTCATTCTTTCTGGAGTTATTTCTCCACTGATCTCCAGTAGCATATTGGGCCCCTACTGACCTGGGGAGTTCCTCTTTCAGTATCCTATCATTTTGCCTTTTCATACTGTTCATGGGGTTCTCAAGGCAAGAATACTGAAGTGGTTTGCCATTCCCTTCTCCAGTGGACCACATTCTGTCAGACCTCTCCACCATGACCTGCCCATCCTGGGTGGCCCCACATGGCATGGCTTAGTTTCACTGAGTTAGACAAGGCTGTGGTCTGTGTGATCAGACTGACTAGTTTTCTGTGATTATCATTTCAGTGTGTCTGCCCTCTGATGTCCTCTCCTAACACCTACCATCTTACTTCGGTTTCTCTTACCTTGACATGGGGTATTTCTTCATGGCTGCTCCAGCAAAGCTCAGCTGCTGCTCCTTACCTTGGATGAGGGGTATCTCCTCAAGGCCACCCCTCCTGACCTTGAACATGGAGTAGCTCCTCTCGGTGCTCCTGCCCCCGCACAGCCGCTGCTCCTAGAACATAGGGTTGCTCCTCTCGGCCTGCCCCTGACCTCAGACGAGGGGTAGCTCCTCCTGGCCGCCACCCCTAACCTTGGACGTGGGGTACCTCCTCTCGGCCGCTCCTGCACCGTCGAAGCCTGGCGCTCTCAGCTGCCGCCCCTGATCTTGGATGTGGGGTAGCTTCTCCCGCCAGCCACCCCTGACCTTGGGTGAGGGGTAGTTCCTCTCAGCCACGCTTCTGCGCAGTCCATCGCACCCAGCAGAAATGGAGAAAGAGACATAGAGAATAGACTTATGGACACGGGGAGAGGGTGAGATGTATGGAAAGAGTAACATGGACACTGACATTCACTTCAGTTCAGTTCAGTCACTCAGTCGTGTCCGACTCCTTGCAACCCCATGAATCACAACATGCCAGGCCTCCCTGTCCATCACCAACTCCCCGAGTCCACCCAAACTCATGTCCATCAAGTTGGTGATGCCATCCAGCCATCTCATCCTCTGTCGTCCCCTTCTCCTGCCCCAATCCCTCCCAGCATCAGAGTCTTTTCCTATGAGTCAACTCTTCACATGAGGTGGCCAAACTATTGGAGTTTCAGCTTTAGCATCAGTCCTTCCAAAGAACACCCAAGACTGATCTCCTTTAGGATGGACTGGTTGGATCTCCTTGCAGTCCAAGGGACTCTCAAGAGTCTTCTCCAACACCACAGTTCAAAAGCATCAATTCTTCGGTGCTCAGCTTTCTTCACAGTCCAACTCTCACATCCATACATGACCACTGGTAAAACCATAGCCTTGACTAGATGGACCTTTGTTGGCAAAGTAATGTCTCTGCTTTTTAATATGCTATCTAGACAGTATGTAAAATAGATAGCAAATGGGAATTTGCTGTATGGGTCAGGAAACTCAAACAGGGGCTCTGTATCAACCTAGAGGGGTGGGATGGGGAGGGAGATGGAAGGGAGGTTCAAAAGGGAGGGGATATATGTATACCTATGGCTGATTAATGTTGAGGTTTGACAGAAAATAATGAAGTTCTGTAGACCAATTATCTTTCAATTAAAAAATAATTTAAAAAAAATCTGAATCCAGGCAGTATGATTACAGATCCTAACCTCTGAACTGTCCTCTAATTTTGCACAAGTCAATGTCTATCTCCTCCACAAAGCCTGCCAATGCCCGTTCATAGGGAGTTCTCCACCCCTCAAAATTTCTGTTTTCTTAACCTCTTGTTTGCCAGAACAGTTAATAATCTACCTCTCCCTATGCTAAACAGATTATGAATATCTTAATTGCTCTCCAGGTGTTTAGCAGTGAATCATGAGATCTGGTTGGAGTCCAAGAAATACTTGATGAATAATGCTACAGATGAAGCTGGATCTTATCTGTCGACTGCCAGAAACCAAGGTTGAGATGATGTAGTCCATTCAGTGCCTTAGTGGGGACTGTCAAGATAGAGGTATAGTTTAGCAATCCAGATGTGTGACCTTAAGTAAGTTTCTTAAGCTTTACTTGTGCAATGGTGTTTTACCTGCAATGGTGCTATAACACACTGTGGGGAGGACCACTGTGAAGGTGAGATATTGCTGATAGCCAAGTGCAAGGACATAAAGATAAAGAATTACCACTACTTAGAAACTCAAAATAAACTTGGATTCAACTGGAGCAGTGGTTTTCAACTGTGTTACCTGAGCTGAACTTAAAAATAGCTATCCAATGCTATACCTAACCCAGAGGGAGGAGTAAGAAGGGATGAATAATAAGTGGATGCAGGGTCATGGATGGGGCTCCCAGAGGCTGCTCTGTAACTACAGAAACCTGTTCTCATAGATTTCATATGCAAACTCACTCCATGAACTTAATTTTGCAAATAAAGAATTCAGTTATGAAGTTAGTTTTAACAACACTGTTTGATCCCACTCAGAAAACTACAGACAACAATGTTTTCAAGTCAATAAAAAGTTGCTCTGTTAGACACAGGAGGACTTATGAGGGTATGAAGTGTGTATTATTAGTAAGACAGATTGCCCTTTGGGGAATACAAGCAGCAAAGAACACAGTGCAGAAGACTGCTCAGCTTCCTAAGCCATAGAATTTCTTGACCCTTGCCTCCCTGCCTTTCTGAGAAGTGGTTACTGCCTAACTACTGCCACATTCACAGTGAAAACTCAGTTCCCAATACCCTGCAGAAATCAGCTCACTTCCTTACCTACATCCCTCAGCACTCCAGGCCTCAGATCTGTACATGTCTCAATTCCAAGGAACTCCTCATTCCTTCCTCAAGGACTGTGATCCATGGATGTTTCTTTATCTTCTAATAATCAGACACTAAGAGATATGCAATCCATCTTGGACTTCCTGGGCTCTCTTCATGAATGAAATCAATGACCACCTACACCAACTCTAAAGGACCTTTTCCACAATTGGTCCAATGGACTGGATCTAACTATCAGTGAAAAACATTCCCCTTATTCAAACATCACCCACTCAAGTGGTTCTATTAAATACATCCATACACATGTGTTTTTTCATTTAATCCAAACCACAGCCATGAGCCTGAAAAACAACAAAATCAAATAAAACTTTCTCTTTTTTCTGATTTCCTACCAATGTGCTAGCCAGCAAAGCCAAAAAATCTAAAAGTTATTCTTGTTAACAACATGGCCCAGCAGCCCATGATTTTTTAAATTTTTTCTTTCCCTCTCAACCTGTTCTTTTAATGTACCTCTCACTATTCTTCAAAAGAATATCTTAATAATCTGCACAATGTTGATACTCTTCCGCTGATGCTGTTTTACTGAAAAATAGAAAAGTAACTTTTCCTAAATATCTCTACTGCTGCTGCTGCTGCTAAGTCGCTTCAGTCGTGTCCGACTCTGTGCGACCCCATAGACGGCAGCCCACCAGGCCCCGCCGTCATCTCTACTCGACAGCAACAAAAGAAGGGAAAGACTTACAATGACAGCAAGAGTAAAACCGACTACTTATTATGGTGTTCAAAATTTTCTTTTAAATACTTCCACATAAACAATTTGATGCACGGAGAGTGTGCTACGTTTAGGTTGATACAAATTAAGCACCCCAAGGGTCCAGATCAGTGGTCCTCAACTTTAGATCCATAAGAATCATCCAGAGGGCTTGTTTTACACAGATTAGTGTGCCCTACTCAAAAATTTCTGAATCAATGGATGGAGAATGCTGGAGATTTTGCAAGTACCTAAATGATGTTGATGGTTGCTACTGCAGGGCCACTTTGATAAACATTGTACTAAACATCTGAAATTCCCTAATCAAGGGACCACATTTTATGTATAGAGTAGTAGGCAAATTGCACGCCTGATTCAGAAGTCTACACACCTGGAAGGAGGGGTGCCTATAGCAAAAGTTCTCCAAAGAGTGCTACCTAAATTTGTCAGAGGATTTGTAAATGAACTAGCATTAATGGGCTCTATGATCTTGTCACCATTTTCTCATCTGAAAAATCAGAAACAGCCCATCTCACCTATTACATTAGGGTATTTTGAGGAGGACTTTAAAGAATGACTGAATGACAGGCTGGGAATTATAAAGCATAGACATCATGATTACTCAGAAACTTATCCAGGCAGCAAAGGACATCCTATAGACACAGTAAGCATCTCCGATTCATCAATGAATTGCTGAGATTATGTTTCTTCTAGGCAGAGGAAATTAAAGGGAAAAATGAAGGCAAGCACCTTTGACATGACTCAATATGTTTCATTGCAATATGTTTGTAATGTACAAAAATATTTTTTAAAATTTCTTTTCTTATTCATGTTTTTTTTTTTGAATTGCTCTCTATTCATAACTCCTGCTTTAAAGAAATTCATTGACTATTAGGTTTACAGAAAAAATACATAACCAATTAGTGATGTCTCAAATACTGAATAAAATTTCATTCCATGAAACACTTATTAAGTATTTCAATGAACTGCATAAATTAAATCCTTCACTTGGTTTTGATTGTTCATTATGTGTCTCTAAGATTTTAAGCTTATGATCCTTTCTTTAGTAAGTCACACAATTCATTCTTTTGTTAACAGATGTACTTACTGGGAGTCCATGTGTTACAATTTGAAAATTAAAAAATAAAACAACTGTGACTTGTGAATTGTAATTACTGTGTAACTTTCTGTGAAAATAGAGTCCTAAGGCCAACAGGAATAATCCTATGGATGTGCTTGTGCTTTAGGGAAATGTGACCTGCAGACCAGATTTTAAACTTTGTGACAGCTGCATGGCATCAAAGTTCTGTCACCTCGCGGCCCCCCCCTGAGACTGGCTCTGCGTTTCAGCTGCTTCAGTAATAAAATGGGCTTAGCACATACCATTGGTTCAGTTCAGTCGCTCAGTCGTGTCCAACTCTTTGCAACCCCATGAATCGCAGCTCACCAGGCCTCCCTGTCCATCACCATCACTCAGGCTCACGTCCACTGAGTCGGTGATGCCATCCAGCCATCTCATCCTCTGTCGTCCCCTTCTCCTCCTGCCCCCAATCCCTCCCCATCAGTCTTTTCCAATGAGTCAACTCTTCGCATGAGGTGGCCAAAGTACTGGAGTTTCAGCTTCAGCATCATTCCTTTCAAAGAACACCCAGAACTGATCTCCTTTAGCATGGACTGGTTGGATCTCCTTGCAGTCCAAGGGACTCTCAAGAGTCTTCTCCAACACCACAGCTCAAAAGCATCAATTCCTCGGCCCTCAGCTTTCTTCACAGTCCAACTCACATCCATACATGACCACTGGAAAAAACCATAGCCTTGACTAGACGCACCTTTGTTGGCAAAGTGATGTCTCTGCTTTTCAATATGCTATCTAGGTTGGTCACAACTTTCCTTCCAAGGAGTAAGCGCCTTTTAATTTCATGGCTGCAATCACCATCTGCAGTGATTTTGGAGCCCAAAAAAATAAAGTCTGACACTGTTTTCCCATCTATTTCCCATGAAGTGATGGGACCAGATGCCATGATCTTAGTTTTCTGAATGTTGAGCTTTAAGCCAACTTTTTTGCTCTCCTCTTTCACTTTCATCAAGAGGCTTTTTAGTTCCTCTTCACTTTGTGCCATAAGGATGCTGTCATCTGCATATCTGAGGTTCTTGATATTTGTCCCACCAATCTTGATTCCAGCCTGTGCTTCTTCCAGCCCAGCATTTCTCATGATGTACTCTGCATATAAGTTAAATAAGCAGGGTGACAATATACAGCCTTGACGTACTCCTTTTCCTGTTTGGAACCAGTCTGTTGTTCCATGTCCAGTTCTAACTGTTGCTTCCTGACCTGCATACAGGTTTCTCAAGAGGCAGGTCAGGTGGTCTGGTATTCCCATCTCTTTCAGAATTTTCCACAGTTTATTGTGATCCACACAGTCAAAGGCTTTGGCATAGTCAATAAAGCAGAAAGAGATGTTTTCTGGAACTCTCTTACTTTTTCCATGATCCACTGGATATTGGCAATTTGATCTCTGGTTCCTCTGCCTTTTCTAAAACCAGCTTGAACATCTGAAAGTTCATGGTTCACATATTGCTGAAGCCTGGCTTGGAGAATTTTGAGCATTACTTTACTAGCATGTGAGATGAGTGCAATTGTGTGGTAGTTTGAGCATTCTTTGGTATTGCCTTTTTTGGGGATTGGAATGAAAACTGACCTTTTCCAGTCTTGTGGCCACTGCTGAGTTTTCCAAATTTGCTGGCATATTGAGTGCAGCACTTTCACAGCATCATCTTTCAGGATTTGGAATAGCTCAACTGGAATTCCATCACCTCCACTAGCTTTGTTCGTAGTGATGCTTTCTAAGGCCCACTTGACTTCACATTCCAGGATGTCTGGCTCTAGGTCAGTGATCACACCATCATGATTATCTGGGTCGTGAAGCTCTTTTTTGTACAGTTCTTCTGTGTATTCTTGCCACCTCTTCTTAATATCTTCTGCTTCTGTTAGGTCCATACCATTTCTGTCCTTTATCAAGCCCATCTTGCATCTTGGTATCTCTAATTTTCTTGAAGAGCTCTCTAGTCTTTCCCATTCTGTTGTTTTCCTCTATTTCTTTCCATTGATCGCTGAGGAAGGCTTTCTTATCTCTCCTTGCTATTCTTTGGAACTCTGCATTCATATGCTTATATCTTTCCTTTTCTCCTTTGTTTTTCGCTTCTCTTCTTTTCACAGCATCACCCATCCCCAAATCTCTGAGTCTAGTATGATGTTAACTGCACTTGTTATCCATCTTTACTACTGAGCATTCATTGGGAATCTATCTCAATGTAGGAAAGTTTTAAAGAATAATTACAGAACATATAATATTGATCTTAGTATTTTTCTTTTTATTCTTTCAATCAGTTGAGTAAATACTAAAATTTCCTCTGATCAAATTATGGAATGTATGAATGAAGGTTTAATATGTCTAAAACTGACACAAACTTTGCACTGTGTGGAAGCTCTTTTATGATGTAGGTCTTTGTGGGGAAATTACCAATTCCGCAGGATTATAGAAATTGCTAAAAAAACAAACAAACAAACAAAAAAAAAGCCTTCCTTGCCCACTGTATAGAATTTACTATTAAACTACCCATGATTCTTAAAAAATAATAATACCCCAGTTACAGCCTGACTATTCGCTCCATATAGGAAACAAAGTATTTAATGATTGACTAATGAAAGGATGCAACAAAAGAGTAATTTATCTAACTTTAGAAGGAATTAGGGGCTTCCCAGGTGGTATTAGTGGTAAAGACCCCTCCTGCCAATGCAGAAGACATAAGAGACATGGGTTTGGTCCCTGGGTCAGGAAGATGCCCCGGAGGAGGGCATGGCAACCCACTCCAGTATTCTTGCTTGCAGAATCCCATGGACAGAGGAGCCTGGCAGGTTATTGTCCACAGGGTCCCAAAGAATCACACGTGACTGAAGCGACTGAGCATCACCCATGCAAGAAGGAATTAAGTACTAGTGCCTTCCTTAGACTGTGAGAGGGTTTTGTTTTTATCCCAAGAAGCACCGCTAACATATGCCTACTTGACAGGCCTAGTCAATACTAGATTTAGATTTTTTTCTGGAAATGGTTAAGTATAAATCATAAATCAATTCTAATCATAAAAGTTGCCATCAAAAGAAACTAGAAAAACAGCTTCAGCCTCTAAAAGAAAAAGATTATAGTGTAATAACTGTTCATGAATATACAGAATAGCTTTTGCAGGTCTATTTGTTTATGCTCATCTGTTATATCATCATTGGTATCTTGTGAGTTGCTTTGCTTATTAAAGAAATTTATTTCTTAGGGATTATTGGATTTATGTTACTAATTTTTACAGTATTCTTTAATAGACCAATGTGATAGAAAATTATACTAAGAAGAAGATTATCGAATTAAGTCACTAAACAAATGTACCTGCTTCTTCAAGATGATGCCATCTGCTTGTTTCATTGTCCAGGTTGGTGACAATAAAGACGACTCCTGGGAAGTTACTGAGCTATTCTTTCTGCAATCAGGGTCGTATTTCTAGTCTTTATCATCTAAGTTGATGTTGTACCCTCCTTCAGGGTTCTTGGTATAAAGAATTCATCAGACTGAGAGAAAGCAAAGCATGCATCTTTTTAATCTGCCTCTTGAAGATAAAACAGAGACTGTCTCATTAACACAGTTATCTCCTCTGCCTTGACACTGGCGCACAGGGAGCTTGACAGTATGTGGTTGCTCCCGGTCATTAAAACCCCAGGTAATAATGGCACACATGCCAACTGCTTGTACTGGCAGACAACGTTGGTTCGTTTTTACATCATGAAAATCATTATCATAAAAATGGCACTTTATGGAACACTATAATGGCATTTCCTAAAAGCCAATGGCACCCCACTCCAGTACTCTTGCCTGGAAAATCCCATGGACGGAGAAGCCTGGAAGGCTGCAGTCCATGGGGTCACTGAGGGTCAGACACGACTGAGCGACTTCACTTTCACTTTTCACTTTCATGCATTGGAGAAGGAAATGGCAACCCACTCCAGTGTTCTTGCCTGGAGAATCCCAGGGACGGGGGAGCCTGGTGGGCTGCCGTCTATGGGGTTGCACAGAGTCGGACACAACTGAAGTGACTTAGCAGCATGTAATTGTTTACTTCTTGATATTGTCATCTTAAGAAACTGTCAAGGTTTACAGCCACTCCAAGAGCTTCATCTAAGATTCCTTTATATCAGTAATAAAACTGGCATTCATTCCTTGCATTTCTTTACCAATAAAAAAAAAAGGCACCATATGTTGACCTGGGAGGTATAGGCATTACGTTTATAGTGCATAGAGTTATTTGAGCAAGAAATTATAGTCAAATTCCTTTTACTTTTTTTCCCAATTCATCTTTTTAGGGTTTTGACAGTTGGCAGATTTTCTTAAGTCAGGTTGAATAATGCAGTGTTTGAAACAGACCTGCAAGGGAAAACACAAGCCATTTTACTGCACACACTCAATTCTACTTTAAAAACAAAAATAAACAGAAAATCTAAACCTTTCAACTTGTTCTTAAAAACATCTTTGACACAGTGAAATATCTTGATTGCTCAGCTTCCCCCCTTTACAAATATCTCAGGAAGGTTTAAGTATGGAAAGTTGAAAGTACTCACATTAAATCAGATGTTATTCGTTATTCAAGTCCCAATTTGTCAGATTTCTTGTAAGTTCTTTTGTGTTAGTACTATAGTACTGAGGAATTTTAAAATACTTGTATAAATAATCTAAGGAGAAAGAATTATTCAGATATTTTGCCCAACTCCATTCATAAAAGAGCTTTTATACCCACCAAGCCATTTTGAAGGTAACTTGTATATAATAATCACCCTAATCTGGTACCAAGATGTTTTCCTACAAAGAGAGAACTTTTGGTCTTGGATTTTTATTGGAGTCTCTTTGAATGAATTATGTGAATTATATACTGGCTAAGGTTTGGGGTACTTTCAGTGGAGCACTCAAAGTAAGAGGAACAAGCTTCAATTCAGCGCCTTCAGGCAAAAATACAAATTTATGTACAACTGGAGTTTGAGCAAAGAGCATGTGGTTCAAACCTCAAAAATTCTTGTGTAGTTGTGAGAACTGGCTGTGAG
Source organism: Bubalus bubalis (assembly GCF_019923935.1). Taxonomy (NCBI): domain Eukaryota; kingdom Metazoa; phylum Chordata; class Mammalia; order Artiodactyla; family Bovidae; genus Bubalus; species Bubalus bubalis. Next base: position 8,124,187 of record NC_059179.1, read on the forward strand.
AAACCCAGGTAAAAATAAGGCACATTTTATGCAAATGTACAAACAGGGTATGTACTACTTAATCTCTCTCTCACTGTACAACAAGTGCCTTTTCTATCTTATGTTTCCAGTAACGTCTCCATTTTTGTGATTTTAGAGAACCTTGGGCATAGAAGTAGGGTAAGAGGCCCAGGGTGAGTGTAAATTGATATTGCCTTAGCTGTGAGGGTAGTGAAGGTGAAATCACAACCAGGAATGACACTTAGAAAAACATGATAATGATATGCTTTCAGGTATGGGAATTGAGTAAGCCATGGGTATTGAATGAATGTATTAGAAATTCCTATCCTTCAGGGCATTTGAAAATGGATGGTAAAAGCTCCTTTGTTTATGCAATCTTAAAATATTTAGACAAAATGTGAAATTCAAACAACACTGTTTGGTGTTACAGAAATCAAATATAACAACTGATTTTTTTTTCCTACCCATGGTATCTGGAATGCCTGTAATTGGATATATGCAATCAAAGTGACTATTTTCATATCACAATAAAAAAAAAAAACCTTGAACTTATTTAAGGCATGAATGGGCTTCCCAGGTGGCAGTAACGGTGAAGAACTCACCTGCCAATACAGGTGACATAAGAGATGAGGGTCCGATCCACGAGTAGGGAAGAGCCCCTGGAGGAGGAAATGGCAACCCACTCCAGTATTCTTGCCTGCAGAACCCTTTGGACAGAGGAACCTGGCAGGCTACAGTCCATAGTGTCACAAAGAGACACAACTCAAGTGACTTAACTTGCACACAAGTCATGAATAATCCAAGGCATCTGTTAGATGCTATCAATATTATTTTTATATATTTGCATATTCTCATTCCTCAGAGGAAGAATCAATGTTATATAAGATAAAAGTAAACTACTAGTACAGATTTTCTGTAAAGTAACATGGATTTCCCACCCCATCCCCCATATCACTACGGTTTTTGCTCTAAAAAAATATTCTTCTTGGTGCTATCAGATCTTCCTCCTGGCATGACCATAATAACAAATGGTATACATTTATTTAGTCTCAGAAGAATTCCAGAAGATTTTTCCCAGGTGAAAAACAAACAGCTTGCTTCAAACTACCATAGTTCTTTTAGCTGGATTACTATGAACAATCTTATGATTTAGAGCATATGTCAATCGGTAGCTTTAATAAAATACATATTTTGGATTAAAGACATGAAAGTAAGACTCGAAACCATACAACTCCTAGAAGGAAACGTAAGTGGTAAATGCCTTGAAATCGGTCTGGGAGATGATTCTGTGGACTTAACGCCAAAAGCAAAGGCAACAGAAGCAAAAACCAGTAAGTGTGGCTATATCAAACTAAAAACTTTCTGCAGAGTAAAGAAAGCCAACAAAATGAAAAGGCAACCTTCAGAATGGGGAAAGAAATTACTTGCAAATCATGTATCTGATGAGTTAAAGACCAACCTAGGCAGCATATTAAAAAGCAGAGACATTACTTTGCCAACAAAGGTCCGTCTAGTTAAAGCTATGGTTTTTCCAGTAGTCACGTATGGATGTGAAAGTTGGACTATAAAGAAAGCTGAGAGCCAAAGAATTAATGCTTTTGAAGTGTGGTGTTGGAGAAGACTCTTGAGAGTCCCTTGGACTGCAAGGAGATCCAACCAGTCCATCCTAAAGGAAATCAGTCCTGAATACTCGTTGGAAGGACTGATGCTGAAGCTGAAACTCCAATACTTTGGCCACCTGATGCAAAGAACTGACTCATTTGAAAAGACCTGATATTGGAAAAGATGGAGGGTAGGAGGAAAAGGGGATGAGAGAGGATGAGATGGTTGGATGGCATCACCGACTCTATGAACATGAGTTTGAGTAAGCTCCGGGAGTTGGTGATGGACAGGGAAACCTGGCATGCTGCAGTCCATGGGGTCGCAAAGAGTCGGAAACAGCCGAGCAAATTAACTGAACTGAATATCCAATATATATAAAGAACTCATACAACTCAATATCAACAAATAAAACAAACAATTTGATTAGAAAGTGGCCAGAGCATTTGAATAGACATTTCCCAAAGACATATTGATAGCCAAAAGGCACATGATAAGATCTGCAACATCACTTAATCATTAGGAAAATGAAAATCAAAATCACAGTGAGATATCACCTCTCACCTATTAGAATGGCTGTTTGCAAACAGACAAGAAATAAACAAGTGCTGGCAAGGATTGAAGAAAAGGAAAACCTCATCCATTTTTGGTGGGAACATAAAGTGGTGTAGCCATTATGGGGAACAGTATGGAAGTTCTCAAAAAATTAAGACTCTTAGTACTCTCTGGTCCAGCAATTCCACTTCTGGATATTTATTCAAGAAATAAACAACACTAATGCCCAAAGAGATATGAACCCACATGTTAACATCCACATTACTAATATTTACAATAGCCAAGACAGAAACAATATGCGTATCCATTGATGAATAGGTAAAGAAAATGAGGTGTACATATAAATAATACTACTTTCGTAAAAAAGGAGGAAATGCTGCCGTTTGCTACAACATGGATGAACACTGAGGGCAGTACGCTAAGTGAAACAAGTCAGACAGAGAAAGACAAGCGCCATTATGATCTCACTTATATGTGGAATCTTAAAAAAAAAAAAAGATCTCAAATACCGAGAACAGATTGGTGGCTGCCAGAAGTTGAGGATGGGGCAGTGAAGGGTGGGTAGAATGAGTGAAAGAGGTCATATGGTACAAACTTCCAATTTTAAAATAAGTCCTGGGGTTGTAATGTACACGTAGTAACTAGAATCAATACTATGTTGCATATTTAAAAGCTGCTAAGCAGAACTCAAAAGTTCTAATACAAGAAAAGAAATTTTGTAATGATATATGGTGATGGATATTAACTGGATGGATATTGTGGAGATCGTTTTGCAATATATTCACATATTGAATCATGTATATCTAAAACTAATATAATGTTATACATTCATTATACTTCAATATAAAAAAAAATCATATCCTACTTAAAAAACAGAAAAGCCAACCCACAGGTGCTTGGGTCACATTCATTAGCAGAGGAAGTCACTGGAATTTATTCAAGGCCCGATACAATTTCAAAAAGTTATTCTCGTGAAAAAGAAAAGACTCATGTACACTGAGGAGCTCTTGAATGTTACCTAAAGTTTGTGATGAGTGTGCGATTAAAAATGTACTAAAATCCTAGGCAGCTTTCAGGCTGATCTAGGGAGAAAGATGGGAGAGATCATCAACATTTTCAATCATGAAAGAAAGTGGTATTGGGGGAAAGAGGTAAGTGGGGGAAAAGCCAGGTAAGTGAGAAGGAAAAATGTGTGGCTAGACAAGCGATTAAATAGGAAGGGGAACTTCCTCAGACTTAAAAGACTACTGCACCCAAGTAGATTAATCAATTTTGAAAGCTACTCCAAATGGTCACCACTGGCAAAACAATGGTTACAAAAAATATAGATAAGAGACGACACAATTTTGAATTCTGGTAGACAAGTGGATCTGGAAAACCAAATAAGGACATTAAAAAAAAATCACATGTAAAGAGTGAGATAGCACTGATTGTGGTCATTCGATAAAACTAATACAATGGAATCTAATTAGAGTTATAAAGTGATCAGCTTGAGAGTATAACTTAAATTTAAAATAGTGTTTAAGACTCCAGTTGGTAAGGACAATCTCCCTTGGCAGTACAGAAGATGGCAGGCACAAAGGGTCCTAAATGACAAATGACCTTTATTTACACCTTATAATTCTCACACAACATTCAGAGGTTAATAGATAACATTCCTTAGGCATGCACAAAATCTCTGCACCTATAAATGCAGAGATGTATTTGCACATCATTAACCATAGACTCTTCTCAATGCATCCTCCACACCAAGGGGGCATGATGAACACACACATAAACACACTCACACACATGAGACATCTGAGTCTGAATTAAAGAACATGATCCATTGCTCATTCCCTTTAATGATGGATAAAATTCTTACCCCCAAATAGTGAGGAGTATCATTTGCATTCAACACTTAGTTCCTTGCTGCTGAACAGATGCATAATGTCTATTTACATTTATCAAACATGAGAACAACAGAGGCGAGTACAACCGAACAGCATTTTATAGGAACCTAGTAAGAAAATTGACTTGCATGAAGCCAAGCAATCACCTTACAAAAAAATCTCTTGGGCTATAAAATTCATTTAAATATTCTATTCAGTTTAAAGTATTTCTTTAATAACAATTTAATATTTCACAAGATTAAGCACCATCTCACTATCAATTGTTTGCCTTTGGAAGTTTTAGTTAGATTAAATGAGCAACATATAAAAATATTTTGTATCAGTTAGGTATTTTAAAACCTTAAAAAATTATTCACAATTCAGAGAAAGCTTATTTTAATCCAAAGGTGCCATCATGGCCCATTTTTGCCCTAGAAGTAACATATTTCTCATCAAAATGAAGCATGATAGCAAAATCTGTTCACCTAATGGAGTCATCACCGCTCTTTTTTCTAGTTAAGACACTTTTTCAGTGAGTTTAAGTTCTGGCAAAATCTGTTACGGTTCATTGGGCTTCATTATCCCTTGAGTCACATAATTAAATGATCACATGAAATAAAAACATGGCAGTGCCTATCAATCAAAAGAGTTCTGTGTTCTCAGACATCAAGAATCAAAATGTCAAGAAAGATTGATTTTATAAGGGCCCCAGTTGCCACTGATGTGACAGCGATTTCAGTGACTAAAAAGGTAATTCACTAACAAGACCTGTAAGAATTTGTGACTCTAGCTGGCCATGCCTTCTTCAGTTCTTTACAACTCAAGTTTTAATGTCATATTGTCAATTACGTGCCATACTTCTGAGAGGAAAAAAGCAATATATAAAACCATCAGTGACACTCAGATAAAATTAACAATAGCAACTTAATTGTCATTTTGCCAACAGGATTGTTTTAATGACACAACCTAATCAAAATAACATGATTGCAATCATTCACAGGATACTATGTCAGAAGAACTTTTCAAACCTTAAATACACATTTCTGCCTGAAGATGCTCTAGACCTTCCATTGTCGGCTTTGGCTTCCAGCTCTGTTTGTTACACATTCATTACATCCTGTACTCAGGAAGAAGGAATATTTAAAACAAACTTCTTTTCCTTCTAACTATTGCAGCTGCTTCTACCAAGCAATAAAAGTTGCTAGAGAAATCATATATACACATACATGTAAAATTAGGGAAACAAGCTGCTTTATTGCCTCGACTTAAAATAAGCTCAATCAGTAGAAAAGAAAAACGTTATAATATACAGCTTGATGAGCAGCTGAAGACAAGAATATACTCAGACGCAATTCTAGAATTCAGGATATCTTACTCAGGGTTTGAATGAGACGAAAGACATTTCTCCTCTTAATTTTTCTAAACCACTGAATGAATAAGTGAAGTTTATGTGGGGAATGCAACCCAAAATAGACAGATACATAAAATGTACTTAAATATGATTCTGAGACTTTAAGGCAGAAAATGCAACATCTTGCTCCTGTTTAATTATAATTCATAAAGTGCTATTTTATAAATGCTAATTTATGAGTTCAAGGTTAAAAGATACTTTTAATCAGTCAGCAACAAAATTTAACTCAATGTTAACAATTACTCTTTAGGATAAAAATATCAACTGTATCGCAAAGCAGTAATTAGAAGCTAGATTAATGAAATTATAAAGATTAAAATCAAGAGGCATATTATCTAACACTTCACAGGTCAAAGGAAAGAAGACACTGAAAAGTTTTTTTGTTTTTTTTTTTTTAAATAGCCTTACTTTTGACGGTCGCCGTCCGGGTACAGTTGTAAAGGATAGCCAACTCTCCAAACACTTTACCAGGACCCATTGTGCACAGCTTCACGCCTTCTTTTGTAACTTCAACCTTACCATCTAAAAAGAAGAAGGAAAACATATCATTTTGATTTTCTCTCATGTTTTATTTCATATGTTGCATTTCTAAGATGAGAGAGGAGGGCCAGGCTCATTTTCAAAAATACAAAGCAGTTACCAACTAAAACAAAATCATCCTCAAGATGCAATGCAAGAAATGCAAATCTTGTCCTAAATTATTTTTTCCTAAATTAATCATTGATAAGATTAGAAAGGAGACTAAAAGAAAACACCAAAAAAAAAAAAAAAAAAAGAAAGGGATAGAAATAAAAAAGTCAAAATGTGAAATTACTCCAAATGTGATATTAGAAAACTCTAGTAATTCCAATTTTAAAGTCGTTTTGAATTTGCAAGGAAAAATTGAGTGCATATGTTTTCTACAGCACACTTCATATTGGGAATTCTCCTCTGAGTAAGGCAGCTATTATGCAAAGGGAAATTACTTTGACCCTTGGGCATTATTCAATTGCAGCTCACAGTATCTTTTATTTTTAAACATCTTATCCAACTGGGCCAAGACTGTTTTATCTGCTTCTCAGCCCTGCAACATGGACTGTAAGGAAACCAAACTACTGAATACAAAGGTTGAGGGGAAAGAAGGAGACACTGGGACTGTCGATATTCTACAAAAGATTTGGAAAATGAAGCGCTAAAGGAGGAAAAACTAAGGAAAAAGCGTACACTGGATATATATTGGTGCCTGAAAGTAAGGAGGTGCTATTCATGAAGGAAATTTTAAATATATATATATATATTTTAAAATTCAAAGCTATGAATTCAAATGTTTCATCACCTAATATAATGGGGGAAGAAATAACAAGGCAACACAGTCTATTCTATACTTTATCTTACCCTTTATTACTCTTCCCAGTTACTTAGCCACAGGCTGCAGAAGGGAAGCCTAATGCTTGGCAGTGGCTAGTGACTGAAAGGAATTAACGCTACCAAGTTTGTCCGAATGTCAGGCCTTCATACATTGTCTCCATGAATTACCCCCTTTAATCTATATGCTTCCTGTAATATTTAACTTTCTAGAGCTTTAGCTTTACATTTACTCCTTCCTTTTTAAAAATCGACCCACTTTTACCTAAGAATAATATATTTATGAAATCACAGAATTGTTCAAATATGTAAGATAAAATCTTATATATTTAAAAACTTTAAAAAGCTGAATTCACAACTGATATAATGTGCCACACACACCAGCCGTGAAGCAAACTTAGAAGTGATTATACATTTACACAGAGTAGGAAATGGCAATCCACTCCAATATTCTCGCCCGAAAATTCCGTGGAGAGAGGAGTTTGGCAGGCTACAGTCCACAGGGTCGCAAAAAGTCAGACGTGACTGAGCAGTCACGTGTAACAACACATTTACAAAGGAATTCCAAGTATAGACTATACAGACTAAGTGGGTCACTTAAAAAAATTAAAAATAAGACAGTCAAAAGTCTACTGCATACACTCAATGGTTCCAATGCCTACCTAAGCAACTTCCCTTAAAGTACTTAGCTTCATCTTGAAGCCACCCTCTTCATTTACATTCCTTTCTTTTTCCCTCTGTGTCTAAAAACAAGATTTGTTTTAAATGGAGTCCAGGTGCATGGAAAGCAGGTGGGCCTGTATGTGGTGGTTTTGGTTTTGAGGGGACAGATGTGGGGAAACAAATAAGGAAAAAGTCAAATAGGCAGAATACTTAGCACACTTAAGCAGAGGCTTACAGCCCTCAATAAATGGCCCAGTATGGAGGTTTTTATATGCTTATAATTTGATATTAACTTTAAGAATACATTGTAATGACACTACCTCAGATCATCATTGTGAGTCCCTTCACTGTACAGCAGAAACTAACACAACAGTATAAAGCAATTATACTCTAATAAAAAATAAATAAATAAAAACAAAAAGCTCCTAATAGTGTTCTAGACATTTTCCATTATTTTGCCTGGCTAACCTCAACAATGACTAGAGGCTATTAGGACTGTTACTTGAGGTACTAAAAATAATCCAAAATGTAGTTAATTTATATCTTCTATTCCTGCTCTTTTTATTCATTTTTGCTTTTTTTTTAAAAAATGTGATACTATATTGGTATTGTTTTTACTATGCCCTATCTCCACCAGGAAAGAAAAATAAAGAAACATTCAAGTTATTTTTATCTGAACTCTGCTAAACTGTTAAAGTTGTTTGTGTGAGAGGTGTTAGAATATTGGGTTAAAGAAAGCCTGATGGTTATTTATAGTTTCACTTGACTCTTGATATCACTCCTGCCATTAGCACGAATAGTTGAAAGCTTTATCACAGCAACTTGAGTGTACTTTTTATTTTACTTCAGGTACCACATGCCCATTTATGATGTAAAATGGGCTGAGTCATGAGTCCTAAATTTTGCCACATTGAACAATAATTAACCTACCTCTTGCTTTTGGGCACTACAATTTATGTACCACTTGAGGGAGATGGTCAGTAATAACAGATCCATAGTGAAGCATCCATGCTGCTGCTAAGTCACTCAGTTGTGCCCAACTCTTTCTGACCCCATGGACTGTAGTCCACCAAACTCCTCTGTACATGGAATTCTCCAGGCAAGAATACTGCAGTGGGTTGCCATGCCCTCCTCCAGGGGATCTTCCCAACCCAAGGATCAAACTCTCATCTCTTATGTCTCCTGCATTGGCAGGCAGGTTCTTTACCACTAGCACCACCTGGAAAGCCCAAAGCATTCATACTTTTATCTATTTTTATAAGAATCAGTAGTTTCTACAAATAAAAGAAGGTATTGAATTTATAAGAAAACCCAGAGTCTCCTGACTTTATGGGCATTTTTTTTTTTTTCCAACTAATCTGTAGTTTGGGGCCATAAGGACTTTCACAAATAAGACCAATCAGTTTAGAGATTTATTACTGGCAGGCTGAGACAGAATGGTTGGCAATAAGCTAATTATGCATATGTGCTAAGTTCCAACAATCTTGGTTGGAACATGCAGGACAACTTGATGGTCATTAAAGGGAGATAGTTGTTCTGTCAAAGGTCCCATCTAGACAAGATCTTCCATCTCCTTCGTTGTCTAATACTTTTATGATTTTGTAGGTTTGAGAACACAGTTTTTACATTATGTATTCTCTCATGAGGGTTTCTATGGCTGATAGATTCAACAGAAACATTTAACATTGCGATGACTGAGCTGTGCTATGATCAGCATGGGTATATTTTCTCTAGGAGAAAATATGCATATGTTATGAAACGATTACTACAATAAGTTTAGTTAACATCTGTCATCTCACAAATACAGTTGTTGTTGTTTTTTTCCCTTGTGATGAGAATGCTTAGAACTTACTCTCTGCTTCCTTGATGGATTAAGAATACTACTATATTGAACTTGCCTAGTCATTTTAGGTTAGGAGTGTGGTCACTTGTGGAAGAAAGTAGAAATCATTAAGGCTACTATGGGCTAACTAAAGGGAAAAAGCCTTCTCCTTTCTAGGGACAGATGACAGTCTTAGATATTCTTCCTTAAGAATATGTCTTATCAGTTATTTACATATGTCTTCTTTAAGTCAGTATAAGAAGGAAAAAGACAGTCTCACTATTAGATGATAGTTTATTCTCAAATTAAAGAAGGGCGGCAGGTCAGCACCTTATCAGTTTTCTGTTTAAGTTTGATTTCAAGTCCAAAAGGATATGGTCTCTCTAGACCTAAACTCCTGTTCTTTTGATGAGGTGTTAATTTGGATTGGAAATCATTCTTTGGAAATTTAACAAAAGTTTGTGAAAAATTGCCCTGTTTTACTATTTACTATTAGGTGAGTTTGCTTTAGTTTTTGTTTGTTTGTTTTTGGTTTACCTGTATCTTATTAAAGATTGGGCTTCCCAGGTGGCGTTAGTGGTAAAGAACCCACCTGCCAATGCAGGAGACATAAGAGACTAGGGTTCCATCCCTGGGTCAAGAAGATCCCCTAGCGAAGGAATGGAAACCCAACTCCAGTATTCTTGTCTGGAAAATCCCATGGACAGAGAAGCCTGGTGAGCTACAGTCCATAGGGTTGCAGAGAGTTGGACAGGACTGAAGCCACTTAGCATGCACACACATTAGAGATTAAAGATGAGAGAAAGAGAGAGAAAGAGATAAACAGAAGTGACTTCTTCCCTAAACCATGTGTGTTTTCACAGTTTCTGTAACCATCACATCCTTATAATGCTTTACATGAGGCCAAGCTTCCCATTCACAGAAGTCACTTTTCTTACATCATCATAGCAATAATTCTTCCTAGAAGCACAAAAGTACAAGTCATCCAAATGGAATGAAACTTAGTCTGAGGTATAAGAGGCTAGTCAAGGTTGAAGCTACATGAGTGAAGACCTCTGTTTTCTCTCTTTCAATTAGGAAAATCTGATTTCCCTTCTGGTCATGACTGCTATAAATACATTAGATACAATTTTTCATTACACTAAATTACAATTGATTGTAATACATATTGAATATGAAATAAAATCATTACCAGTGTACTTAATAATCAGAGAATCAAAAATGTAAGTGAGGTATCTAGAACTAAAAATCTCACTTACAGGAACTAAAAGAAAAAAGAGAGAGAGGTTAACATGCACATTAATATACGTGAAACTCATTTTTTGTTTTGGCTTCTAACTCTGAGGTCTTGGGCTTCCCTGTGTCTCAGCTGGTAAAGAATCTGCCTACAATGTGGGAGATGTGGGTTGGGAAGATTCCCTGGAAAAGGGAATGTGTACCCACTCCAGTATTCTAGCCTGGAGAATTCCATGGTCTGTACAGTCTATGTGGTCACAAAGAGTTGGACACAACTTTTCACTTTCACTTTTTGTGAGGTCTTAGGGCATATGCACATATCCACAAAGGAAACCTACATGAAGAAAGAAAATGAAATTTAAGCAAGCCAGATACAGAATATCATCTGAACCAGCAGAATGAAAGTCTGGAATGAGCAAATTACATTACAGCATTTCTGTCCTTAGAGATATTTAAGGAGTAAGAATTTACTAAACCTACTGTAGATGATTCAGCCATTGACCAGATATGAACAGAACTCTGGAAAGACTTCACAAGACAAGCATGATTATTCTATAATCTTTCTACATCTTATGTTTTGAAATCCTAGCCCTTTAAAGTACTCAAAAGGCACTAGATAAATATCAGTGGACTAATTCAACTTCTAGTGATGAAGAAAACCAAAGACAGGACAGATAAGAGATATTCACACATAGGGAAGAAATAGGAAGTAGTCTAATCATTCCCTGAATAACAAGAGTTGAATAGATAATTTGACTGTCTCAAGTCGAGTTTATTAAGCTCAAGTCTTGCCATTCACAATGCATTTTTGTTCTATTACTTCCATGATACATGAGCACCTCATTAGTCTAATCAATGAATGGCCATGTCTTTAGTTCCTTAGAGACTGGCAAATGACAAACACTATCATCAGTGTCAGACCTGTGGGGACGCATCATATGATTTTTGTGTTTCTTATGTAAAGTATTAAGTTGGGGAGACTTTTGGACCTAACACTACGGTTCCCAAATGGGCTCACTTTTAACCCTAAGGGCTCTTTGGAAATATCTGGAGATATTTGTTTGGTTCTATGAAAGTTTTGGAACTAAGGAGGTTCTGGCATCTAGAGAGTAGAGGAACACCAAACATTCTCCAATACACATGTGAGCCCACAGCCAAGCATTACTCAGTGCAATAATGTAAGCAGTGCCAAAGTTGAGAAACCCTGAAATGAACTATGTCCTGCTGCTGCTGCTGCTAAGTCACTTCAGTTGTGTCCGACTCTGTGCGACCCCATAGACGGCAGCCCGCCAGGCTCCCCCGTCCCTGGGATTCTCCAGGGAAGAACACTGGAGTGGGTTGCCATTTCCTTCTCCAATGCAGGAAAGTGAAAAGTGAAAGTGAAGTTGCTCAGTTATGTCCGACTCTTAGCGACCCCATGGACTGCAGCCTACCAGGCTCCTCCATCCATGGGATTTTCCAGGCAAGAGTACTGGAGTGGGGTGCCATTGCCTTCTCTGTGAACTATGTCCCATGTGTACAAAATACTCTACATTTAAAGGGACAATTTTGACTTCTACTTAAAAAAAGAATCTCTACCAGATATAAATTGCAAGCCAAAAAAAGGCTAGCACCAGCTTGCAATATTTAAGTAATCCATGTTGCTATTAGAGTAGAATTAGAATAAACACACAAGGCTACTTTACTGACTTATTTTCCCCAGCGGATGTCACCTGAAATAGAAGTGATTATAAAAATTTTTGAAGCAAGACTTACAAGAGTATCCTGCTGATAGTAGAACGACATCAGCATTTTTCCAGGCATACTTGAGACTATCAGGTTCTGACTCTACTGCTGAATGGTTAAAAGATCTGGGATAAGTTATTTAACTCTCTATGTGTCAATTATCTCACTACAAATTTGGTATAATAGAACTTAATAGGTTTTGATAATTAGATAATGCATTTGCGAAGACAAAAATATATAGGTTAAAAATAGTTCTTGAGGAAACTGTACTTCTTTTTAAAGAAAAAATACTTTGATAAGCAGTTTTAAGGAAAAAGAAGCAGGGTTCAAGATTTTGGTTCATAAGATTCAGGATTGGAAAGGAGAAGAGTGATAGATGAGCAGAGGCAATAAAAAGAAAAACAGGAGCAAGAAACTGGAGATTTCAGAGAAAGGGGCAGACAGGAAAGCTTCATGTTGAGAGAGGCTTTAAGATTTTTAGTAGGAGGGATGTCTAATGTACAATATTCAGTTAGTTGTTGCCAGAATTAATGCCCTACATTTCTCTCCAAATTAATCTGCTTCACACTAATTTCCTGTGTAAAGGGCTTGGAGGAAGATAAAAGCTTGAGGAAAGATCCACTGCTTGGATACATCAATAAACAGAAAAGCAAGGAAATGAAGAATGAGTGATAATGGGGAGCTGGAAAGCAGGAAACCCTCCAGTAACTATGTAAACTGTGTAATTATAAGAAACTAAGGACTCAGAAATTGGCAGATATTTGAGGGGAGGACATCAGTCTTTTCACAGGATGTGAAATGGGTGCTTAATCCAATTTCACCTAAGGCTAGGAAGGTTAGAAAAGAATTCACTGTGACCAGAATGATGTTGCTTCAATCAGAGATTATGTCTCCTTTATCTAAGTTCACCTAATACCTTTTAATGGCTCTTAGGAGGCAGAAGAAGAATTCTGAAATCACAAGTTCTAAACTAATATTCTGGTTCTCACTGCTCTTGACATGCCAGACCTTTAGACATTCAGTTTCTACACCAGGGCAATGGGAATAACAGCTACCTGCTTCACAGGATTAATATGTGAAATTTATGTCAGAGTTTGGTGTGTGATCAAGCTTTCTACACATATTAGTATCCACTAAACTAATTGAAGGGCCAGTCATTTAATCCTGCAGTGACTGGTTGTAAATAGATTAGTAAATTCTCATGAATGAATAAACGGGAGTGTTAGTGAAAATGTCCACTGCTGTGATCATGCTTTAGGGAAGCCTGAAGATTTTGTTTTCTATTGCCTATGTAGTCCCGAAGAAGAATAAACAGTACAGTTGACCCTTGAGCAATTCAGGTTTGAACTGCATGGGTCCACTTAGATGTGGACATTTTTCAATAGTAAAAACTTGAGTACTATTGAAATACAGCAGAAATCTGTGGGGCTCCTGGGCATAGAAGCCTTCCCATGTCCCTCCTTTCTTGTTTGTAGGAAAAAGACTCCAGCCTCCATGACCTTCCCTGATTCCCAAAGGGCAGGTTTGAGGAATTAATCAGAGAAGGGAGTGGATGCGGAGACAAGAACAGTCAAGAAACAATAGTATAGCCTTGGGGCAGAGTCCTGGTTCCACCTCAAAGATACACATAACAATATCTTTGTGTTCTTTACAAACTAAACCCTCCAACGAGTGGAGTTAGCATTTTTCATTCCAGAGAAGACCACCTGAGACCATACAAAAGGCACCAGGGAGCTCATCAAGAGATTATCTGAGAACAGATTCAGATCAGATCAGATGAGCCGCTCCAACTCTTTACAACTCCATGAATCGCAGCACGCCAGGCCTCCCTGTGCATCACCAACTCCTGGAGTTCACTCAGACTCACGTCCATCGGGTCAGTGATGCCATCCAGCCATCTCATCCTCTGTCGTCCCCTTCTCCTCTTGCCCCCAATCCCTCCCAGCATCAGAGTCTTTTCCAATGAGTCAACTCTTCGCATGAGGTGGCCAAAGTACTGGAGTTTCAGCTTCAGCATCATTCCTTCCAAAGAAATCCCAGGGCTGATCTCCTTCAGAATGGACTGGTTGGATCTCCTTGCAGTCCAAGGGACTCTCAAGAGTCTTCTCCAACACCACAGTTCAAAAGCATCAATTAAAGGAGTGCAAACCCTGCATATGCCTAATCTGATCAACAACTCTGCCCATGAACCACTGCTATAAAACTCCTTAAGAAATCCTTCTGGGCTTGAACACACAGTTTTCAAGGGCAGGAACCTGCAGTCTCCCCCTTTGCTGGGCAAAGCAATAAAGCTATCCACTTTTGTTGCTGCTACCACTGCTGCTAAGTCGCTTCAGTCGTGTCCGACTCTGTGTGGACCATAGACTACAGCCCACCAGGCTCCCTCGTCCCTGGGATTCTCCAGGTAAGAATACTGGAGTGGGATGCCATTTCCTTCTCCAGTGCATGAAAGTGAAAAGTGAAAGTGAAGTCTCTCAATCCTGTCCAACTCTTAGAGACTCCATGGACTGCAGCCTACCAGGCTCCTCCGTCCATGGGATTTTCCAAGCAAGAGCACTGGAGTGGGGTGCAATTGCCTTCTCCCCAAAACCACAGATATGAGAGGGACAATTACAAATTTTACTTGGATTAATTTATGCTTGCTAAAGGATCAACTGTAATAAAGTGTCAACCTCCCCCTCTACTTGGTAAAAGTATTTTTGTACGGTAACTTACTCTACCCAGCAGTACAATACATTTCTCACAATGCAAATTTTTATTTCATAGCTTAGATTACTCTTGATGTGACATTTGTATTTCTATCCCCTTTAAAGTAATTATGATTCTCTAGAGCATACAGCAAGCACTTGCCTACCTTCACATTTTTAAAAAGCAGACAAAAACAAAGAATAACCACACAGCCTGAAAAATACTCTGAACAGGTATAAAAAATAAAAAAAGAACTTACTCTCTCAAAAGCAGTTGTTCAAATGGCCTGGAACAGGTTAAGAATGAGAAGATTTGGTTTGAAAGTTATTCCCAACACAAAGAAAATGAACTTTGTCCTCGTGTATCACTGAGAACAAAATAAGCTGAAACTAGGATAATATTTTAACAAGTTAAACTGAGGGTGGAATAAAACTACTGAACACCCCTCTAGATGGCAGTCAGGGGAAATGGCAAATTCAAGTCTTGCAGTAAGAGAGATTTTATCAGTTGATACATGGGTAAACAAAATGTGGAATTCTGTCAAGCCATAGTAAAGAATGAAGTACTGACTCAGGCTACAATATGAACCAACCTTGAAAACATGCTAAGTGAAAGAAGCAAGTGATAAGGGTCACATATTATTGAAGCCAAGCAGGATCCTGTGGGGCCCTCCTAGGTACAAAAGCCATTCTAAGTTTTCCATTTCTCCTAGACCCTTCCTTAGTTTCAAAAAGAGTCAACTCAAGCAGTTAATGATTAGGAAAGCAAGGGAATGAAGAAACAAAGGAAAAGCAGTCAAACAAGAAAAGTAATGAGAACTTAAACAACAGTTCAGCACTAAGCAGAGTCCTAGTTCCTCCTCAAAGGATATACGTAACAATCTAGTGTATATCTTTGAACTGTCCTGCAGAAGCTAAGACCCTTACCTCGGTGGAAGATGCTGATCAAGACGACATAGACCCTAGACTGACTGGAACTAGAAGAAAGCCATGCACCCTGCATTCCTCATCCCAAATGTTTCCACCAGGGAGTTTGGGTCTTCACCCATTAGCTGCCATTCTTCTTGCTATTTGCCTGGCAATAAATATCGTGCTTTCCTTTGCCATTGTGCTTTCCTTGGCTTTACGGTGCTGTAGATGAGTAGACCCAAGTCTGGTTCCATTTATACATAATGTCCAGAATAGGCAAATTTGTGGGGAACTGAATGTAGATGACTAGTTGCCAATGGCTGGGAGACATGAAGGACTGAAGTATGATGGTGTAGGGGTACAACATTTGTTTTACAATAATGAACATGTTCTAAATTTAGCTCTGGTGATGGATGCACACATTATAAAAATACTATTAATAAAAGCCACTGAATATCTTAAATTAGAAAATCATATGGAATGTAAATTATAAAATAAAAAGGACCTAGCACAGGAACATGGTAATGGCTCAGTTTTAAGACTGACCATTAATGCCATGGGAGAAGGCAATGGCACCCCACTCCAGTGCTCTTGCCTGGAAAATCCCATGGATGGAGGAGCCTGGTGGGCTGCAGTCCATGTGGTCGCTGAGGGTCGGACACGACTGAGTGACTTCACTTTGACTTTTCACTTTCATGCATTGGAGAAGGAAATGGCAACCCACTCCAGTGTTCTTCCCTGGAGAATCCCAGGGACGGGGGAGCCTGGTGGGCTGCCGTCTATAGGGTCGCACAGAGTCGGACATAACTGAAGCGACTCAGCAGCATTAATGCCATATATAGGATCATATTATCCCTTATGAGAATGTTGAAGAATCAGATGATTTGACCTCCATTATTTTTCAAATAGCCTTTCTCTTACTCCCTTTAGGACACTCACACCAACATTTTTCATCAAGCATGACCTCATTTTCCTTCCCAAATTACCGTCAATCCCTTCCCAACTTCACTGAATGACTAACACCACCAAAATCATCATTCAGTCATGAGATCAATGACTATAAATCCTTCTTACTGTCAGCATACTTAATCTACTCAATTATATTTATTCCATAACTAGAAGCCTTTCCTAAGCCTTTGCTCACAACATAGAGCTCCTTTCCTGGATTCTTTGCCACCAAATAAACCAGCAAAGATATTAGAATCATTTTCCTTGATTACTGTTCTCATAAAATATCCCTCTGCTATGAAATTTACAGTAGTTTTTATAGAGTCAAAAATCAAATTCCTGGTGTTGTGTATCTAGTCTTCCCACAAACTAGGACCTTTCCTAAATAAACCCGACACTCAATCTTTGTCTTTGTCAGTCTCTTTAATCTAACTTCATGGTCCAGCTCAAAAGTTCTTAACCTAATAGAATATATTATATATATATACATATATACACACACACACATATAAATATATATATATACATATATATATATATATATATATATATACACACACACACACACCGGAGAAGGCGATGGCACCCCACTCCAGTACTCTTGCTTGGAAAATCCCATGGATGGAGGAGCCTGTTAGGCTGCAGTCCATGGGGTCGCTAAGAGTCGGACACGACTGAGAGACTTCACTTTCACTTTTCACTTTCCTGCATTGAAGAAGGAAATGGCAACCCACTCCAGTGTTCTTGCCTGGATAATCCCAGGGATGGGGGAGCCTGGTGGGCTGCCATCTATGGGGTCACACAGAGTCGGACACGACTGAAGTGACTTAGCATAGCATAGAATATATATACACACATACATATATATAAACCTAATATTGGTAATGTACAGGGAGGCCTGGCATACTGCAGATCATGGGGTCACAAAGAGTTGGACATGACTGAGCGACTGAACTGAACTGAATATATATATATATATATGCATGTGTGTGTATATATAATCTTTGCTTTTACTGACCTCTGTAAAAATGAAGCATTTCCATAGTAATAGGCCATACAAGCATTAACAGTTCTTGTGACTTTGTCACCAATAAAAGTTGTATTTTATATTATAGCTGTTTCAGAAATCTTAAAAACTGTTTATACTTTCCACTCAAACTCATGGCAGTTAATAGATACATTGTTAGGTATTATTTAATGTGTTAAAAATACACATGCATTAATGAATCAAAAATGTTTATTAAATTATTTTTATATAATGTTTCCTTAGTAATTCAAAAGCAGCCAGCCTTATGTACTTTTTGTACTTTCTGAAATGAGGTCCCTAAAGAGCAGAATTCTGCAGAGATACATAGTGCAGAAAAAGATTATTCAATTAGCCAGAGGTTCTTAATCTAGATTCCTCATAGAATCTTAGCATGGTATTAATAACTATCACTAATGGCCCAGAATTTGCATGGAAAGAGAAGACAATGTAGATTAAAAACCAAAACAAACACTATTCTTGCTGGTTGGAATACTTGTTGAAGCATAACATGGATTCTGTCTCACTGTTTGGCAACTGAAGTCAAATGACTCTGTGGACATCTGGTTTACCTCTCATTGTAGACTGCTAACTTACTAGTGTATATTTGGCCATAGGAAAGAAAGAGGAAGTGGTAGCTCTTCTAGCACAAATCCAGTAAGATAAAGGAAGACATACTAGATATACTGCTTATATGGAAACTAAAAATAGAGGCTTTATCTTGAATGTTAAACAAAAAAAACACTTTGCCTTAATACATTTTTGTTAATCACCCTTCTAGTCTATTATACCCAACTAACTGTATTCCAGACATAGGACTGGAAAAGGTCAGTTTTCATTCCAATCCCAAAGAAGGGCAATGCCAAAGAATTTTCAAACTACTGCACAATTGCACTCATTTTACATGCTAGCAAGGTAATGCTCAAAATCCTTCAAGCTAGGTTTCAAAAGTACTTGAATAGCAAACTTCCAGATGTACAAGCTGGATTCAGAAAAGGCAGAGGAACCAGAGATCAAAATGCTGCTGTTCATTGAATTATAAGGACTTATGCCAGCATGCCCCAACTCCCAGGACTGTTGTAGTCAGTGCCCCTGACCCTGTGGCAGGCCACTGTCAACCCACACCTCTGCCAGAGACTCCTGGACACTCACAGGAAAGTCAAGCTCAGTCTCTTCTGGGGTCACTGCTCCTTTCTCCTCTGTCCTGGTGCACATAAGGTTTTCTTGTGCCCTCCAAGAGTCTGTTATCTTAGTCCTGTGGAAGTTCTGCAATGAAATCCTACTGACCTTCCAAGTCAAATTCCCTGGGGGTTCTCAGTCCCTTCACCAGAACCCCAGATTGGAAAATCTGTTGTAGGCCCTGGAACTTTTGCAACAGTGTGAGAACTTCCTTTGTATAACTGTTCTCCAGTTTGTGGGTCGTCTGCTCGGCAGCTCTATAGTGGAATTAAAGGCGACTTCCTGCAAGAGGACTAAATCAAATGTCTTGTGTTTAAACAGTGGAAGTGAGAAATAGATTCAAGAGATTAGATCTGATAGACAGAGTACCTGAAGAACTATGTACAGAGGTTGTAACATTGTACAGGAGGCAGTGATCAAACCCATCCCCAAGAAAAACAAATGCACTAAAGCAAAATAGTTGTCTGAGGAGGCCTTACAAATAGAGGAGAAAAGAAGAGAAGTGAAAGGAAAGGAGAAGAGGAAAGATATACTCATTTTAATGCAGAGTTCCAGAGAACAGCAAGGAGAGATAAGAAAGCCTTCGTAAGTGAAGAATACAATGGAATAGAGGAAAACAATAGGATGGGGAAGACTAGAGATCTCTTCAAGATTTTTAGAGATACTAAGGGCATACTTCATACAAAGATGGGCACAATAAAGGACAGAAATTGTATGGAACTAACAGAGCAGAAGATATTAAGAAGAGGTGGCAAGAATACACAGAAGAACTATACAAAAAAGATCTTCATGACCCAGATAACCATGACGGCGTGATCACTCACCTAGAGCCAGACATCTTGGAGTGATAAGTCAAGTGGGCCTTAGGAAGCATCACTATGAACAAAGCTAGTGGAGGTGATAGAATTCCAGCTGAGCTACTTCAAATCCTAAAAGATAATACTGTAAAGTGTTGCACTCAACATGCCAGGAAATTTGGAACACTCAGCAGTGGCCACAGGACTGGAAAAGGTCAGTTTTCATTCCAATTCCAAAGAAGGGCAATGCCAAAGAACATTCGAACTACCTACAATCGCACTCATTTCACATGCTAGCAAAGTAATGCTCAAAATTCTCCAAGCAAGGCTTCAAGAGTACGTGAAACAAGAACTTCCAAATGTTCGAGTTGGACTTAGAAAAGGCAGAGAAACCAGAGATCAAATTGCCAACATCCAGTAGGTCACAGAAAGCAAGAGAATTCCAGAAAAATATCTACTTCAGCTTCATTGACTGTGCAAAAGTTTTGACTGTGTGGATCACAGCAAACTGGACTATTCTTCAAGAGACAGGAATACAATACCACCTTACCTTACCTGCCTCCTGCAAAACATGTATTCAGGTCAAGAAGCAACAGTTAGAGCTGGACATGGAACAAGAAACTGGTTCAAATTGGAAAAGGAGTACGTCAAGCCTACATATTGTCACCCTGCTCATTTAACTTATATGTAGAGTACATCATGTGAAATTCCAGGCTGGATGAAGCTCAAGAAACAAGACAGCTGGGAGAAATATTAATAACCTCAGATATGCAGATGATGCCACCCTTATGGCAGAAAGTGAAGAGAAACTAAATAACCTCTTGATGAAGGTAAAAGAGGAGAGAGAAAAAGCTGATTGGAAACTCAACATTCAAAAACCAAAGATCATGGCATCTGGTCCCATCACTTCATGGCCAATAGATGGGGAATCAATGGAAACAGTAACACTCTATTTTCTTGAGCTCCAAAAATCACTGCAGATGGTGATGAAATTAAAAGAAGCTTGCTCCCTGGAAAAAAAGCTATGACCAACCTAGACAGAATATTAAAAAGCAGAGACATTACTTTGCTGACAAAGGTTCATATAGTCAAAGCTTGGTTTTTCCAGTAGTCATGTATGGATGTGAGAGTTGAACCATAAAGAAGGCTGAGCACCAAATAATTGGTGCTTTTGAACTATGTTGTTGGAGAAGACTCTTGATTGAGAGTCCTGTGGACTGCAAGGAATCAAAACCAGTCAATCCCAAAGGAAATTAATCCTGAATATTCTTTGGAGGAACTGATGTTGAAGCTGAAGCTCCAATACTATGGCCACCTGATATGAAGAGCCAACTCACTGGAAAAGACCTTGATGCTGAGACAGATTGAAGGCAGGAAGAGAAAGGGAGGACAGAGGGTGAGATGGTTGGATGGCATCACAAACTCAATGGACTGAATTTGAGCAAGCTCCTGGAGACGGTGAAAGACATGGAAGCCAGGTGTGCTGCAGTCCATGGGGTCACAAAGAGTCGGACACGACTGAGCAACTGATCAACAATAACACTGGATCATAAGAGAAAGCAAGGGAATTCCAGAAAAACATCTACTTATGCTTCATTGACTATGCTAAAGCCTTTGACCTTATGGATCACAGCAAACTGAGGAGAATTCTTAAAGAGATGGGTGCACCAGACCACGTTAACTGTCTCCTGAGAAACCTGTATGGAGGTCAAGAAGCAACAGTTAGAATTGGACATGGAACAGACTGGTTCAAAACTGGGAAATGAATACAAGAAGGCTATATGTCATCACCCTTCTTATTTAACTTATATGCAGAGTACATCATGTGAAATGTCAGGCTGGATGGACCACCAGCTGGAATCAAGATTCGTGGCAGAAATATCAACAACCTCAGATAGGCAGATGATAGCACTCCAATAGCAGAAAGTGAAGAGGAACTTAAGAGCCTCTTGATGAAGGTGAAAGAGGAGAGTGAAAAAACTGGCTTGAAACTCAACACTCAAAAACAAGATAATGGCATCTGGTCTCATCATTTTATGGCAAATAAATGGGGAAAATGTTTAAGCAGTGACATATTTTCTCTTCTTGGTCTCTAAAAATCACAGAGAATGGTGACTGCAGCCATAAAATTAAAAGATGCTTGCTTCTTGAAAGGAAAGCTATGACAAACGTAGACAGCACATTAAAAAGCAGAGACATCACTTTGCCAACAAAGGTCCATAGAGTAAAAGCTATGGTTTTTCCAGTGCTTATATATGGATGTGAGAGTTGGACCATAAAGAAGCTTGAGTGCCAAGGAATTGATGCTTTTGAATTGTGGTGCTGGAGTAGACTCTTGAGAGTCTCTTGGACAGCAAGGAGATCAAACCAATAAATCCTAAAGGAAATTCACCCTGAATGTTCATTAGAAGGACTGATGCTAAAGCTGAAGCTCCAATACTTGGGTCACCTGATGTGAAGAGCCAACTCATTGGAAAAAATCCTGATGCTGGGGAAGATTGAGGGCAGGAGGAGAAGGGGGAAATAGAGGATAAGATGTTTGGATAGTATCACCAAGTCAATGGACATGAGTTTCAGCAAACTCCGAGGGACAGTGAAGGATCAGGAAGCCTGGTGTGCTGTAGTCCATCGAGTCACAAAGAATTGGACATGACTTAGCAACTGAACAACAACTCTAGTACGGAGAAACTTGTATTAATTCAAAGAAACCCAATAGATTTAAAATACTTAAAAGGATGACCCAGAGGGATGGGATGGGGAGGGAGGAGGAAGGGGGGTTCAGGATGGGGAACACATGTACACCCATGGCAGATTCATGTCAATGTACGGCAAAACCAATACAATATTGTAAAGTAAAATAAATAAATAAATAAAAATTAAAATTTAAAAAACATAAAAAATAAATAAAATAAAATACTTAAAGGATGTAAAGTTCTATCTAATCTTGAGCAGCAACTAAAGAAAGTAATTCCCATAAAATATTATTCCTAAAGACAGCAATGTCCATGAATGATTTGTCTCTATCTAAAAATGTCCTGATTCACTTATGTTCTAAATTCAAGCACCTCTAAATGACATTAATGTCCATATTTCTGTTTTTCTAGATTTTAGTTCATCCACCAACTTGAGAACTTTTCATTTGAGCAACTAGTTTCCTTTCTTTGTATAAACTCTCCCAGCACACCCATACCCCAGAGAAGTAAATAAAAGGAATTTTCACTCTGCCTCAAGACAGGCTAATGATTACCAGCAGATCCAAAGTAAAA
Source organism: Bubalus bubalis (assembly GCF_019923935.1). Lineage (NCBI taxonomy): Eukaryota > Metazoa > Chordata > Mammalia > Artiodactyla > Bovidae > Bubalus > Bubalus bubalis. The sequence continues at coordinate 8,147,223 of NC_059179.1, forward strand.
ATTATTGTGTTTTATCTTATGAAGATTATAAAATAGATGTTAACTGACAATGTGCTTCTGTTCATGACATAGGTTTTTCATGAAAACTAGGATATAAAGGATTTCCCTGGCAGTCCAGTGGTTGGGAATCTGCCAGCCAATGCAGGAAACAAGAGTTTGATCCCTGGTCTGGGAAATGGGATCCCATATGCCTCGAAGCGACTGGACCTGTGGGCTTCAACCACTGAACCCCATGCACTTAGAGCCTGTGCTCTGCTGCAAGAGAAGCCACTGCACTGAGAAGGCTGAGACCACAACCAGCAAGTGGCCTGTTTGTTGAAACTAGAGTAAAGCCCATGTGCAGCAACAAAGAGCCCACACGTGGCAATGAAGACCCAGCCAAATATTAAACAAACGAATAAAGTGAAGAATGCCAATGGTTTTTAAAAATGGAATATAAGAATCCACCCAAATAATATCAGAAGAAAACTCTGGTATCTAACATATTAGAATGAAGAATACAAACATAGAAGACATTTGGCACAGTGTAATTTTAAATTATGTTTGAATTCTTAGAAAGCACTCTGCCTTGTATATCACTGCAGCTTCGCAGGGAAAAATAATATGAAAGTTCACTAGCCCTGGGCCTTTATTTTTAATGTTCACCTAAGAGGCTCTGAAGCCCATGGTCTCTATTGGGAAAGTATAAAGTCATGAAAGATGGCAAGGGGCCAGTCAACATCTCCAGGATTATAGAGCAAGAATAAAATTAAATCTCCTTAGTGAGACCAAGACAGAGAGCTTATATAAGTTCTTCACATTACCCACATATTTTATTCATTACAAAGCTCAGCAAAAATCAGAAGCCTTTTCCTGTGCTAATACCACCTTGTAGAAATGAGAAAATACTAAAGACATAGGACTACTTAACCCTTTTTGGGCCCTAAGCAAGTTTGACCAGAACTGAATTTTAGTTGCTACCATAAGCAGATTTTTGATGAGTGAGAAGCTTAAACAAGTCTTGGGAAATATTGTCCCAGATAAAATCATTGTATTATATATATTTACATTAGAGAAGGTAGCTTAAAAATCCACTAATAAAAATTTCCATTTTCCAAAATAGTCTTTGGTATATATCAGCTAGAGATGTATGGTTTTAATACACAAAGAAGATAATGACATAAGAGACAGAGCTGAGTTGTTTTTGTTGTTGTTTATTTGCTGTGAAAAAGTATTACAAGCTGGCACTCAACCAATATATTTGATAAATAAAGATCAGCTCTTCCAGCTCTACAGGTAGAAAGTGCAGAAACTGCACAATTCTAAGAATGAACCTGGTTGAATTTTAGAGGAAAGTAATACTATTCCCTTTATGTGGGTAACATGACAATATCAAAACAAATTAAAAGCCGGAACAGATGCAAAGTTCACAGAGACAATCCATACTTGTAGTGAGATACACTTAGAAGAACAGACCACAGAACAAATAAAAACCTCTACCTGATGGGAAAATATGAATGTCAACTTGTTGAAAGAGTTCATGTTTTCCATAGGCAATAAACATTTTCTAGTCCCTTTCTGTGCCCAGCAGAAACATGTGATACCCTCAAAGGTATTGGATCTTGAGTTGAATAATGATTACCTATCCAAATTAACAAGGAGCCATTTATACTCTTAGGCTCAGTGGCAAAGAATCCTCTTTTGCAGGAGACTGCCTGCAATGTGGGAGATGCAGGTTCGATCCTCACATCGGGAAGATCCCCTGAAGAAGGAAATGGCAATCCAGTCCAGTATTCCTTGCATGGGGAATCCCACAGACAGAGAAGCCTGGAGGGCTACAATTCATGGGGTCACAAGAGTCAGACATGACTTAGCAACAAAACCACCATCACCACCAATTATAAACTTAAGCTTCATGGTTATGTGCCAGAAGAGAAAGAAATATCCACCAGACTATTCTAAACAGACATATCATATAACTTTTAAAATTCCAGCTAGGCATCTGTAGATGAGTCTTCCAAAGTTATTGGAGACATGGACTGAGTTAGTTATAACTTTGTTAGATAAAATTCAAGCCTCATGTATATTAGCTAGCTATGGAGTAAATAGGACATGAACATTTTATTAGAGAAGATATAGGGGAAAATCCAAGAAAAGTTGCAGAAGGAGGAAAATGGAAATGAGGATGGATCAGTGAATTGAGGACTAAAAGGAGACTTTTAGTCTCCTTTTCCATCCTAAGGAAATAGGATGCATAATAGCAAGAAGAAAGTGTGGTAGGTTAATGCATCAAAGATAACATTAGTATTTGATTACCTGGAGTTTCATGTTGGCCATTAGGAGAATTCTTATGTATCTCCTGAAAACTGATCAGAAATGAACCTACAGGGATGCTAGCTCTTGTGGATACTTCTTCATGGAATTCCTTCTGCGTGGATCACAAATAGCTTAGTTGTATTGGCCAAATAAGTATTCATAGTGATTGGGGTAGTGAGAGGAGTTGGGTGGGAGTAATAGTTACTATCAGGGGCCCAGTTCCTTATCTGCTCTCTAAATCCCAAAGTTGTTTCCTCATTTGACTTCAAAACCCAACCTGAACTAATGTGAGGCTATTTATAGTCTTTATTTGACCTAAAATAACATGTACACATTTTTCTGCAGAAATGTGATTGTGTTTGATTATAGGTGCTGCTCTCCACACTCAATTGGGGTTATTATATAATATGCAATATATGTACAACATTCCTTTTCTAAAGTGTGAAAAGTTATGAATTCTGAAACATCTGACCCCAAGGGTTCAGAAAAAGCCCTTGCAGATGGGTAGTATTAACACTTTACTCTGGATAAAACGTCTCCCTTTATTATGAGTGGGGCCTTGTGTAACAGTCACGTAGGGAAAGCACATACATAAAAAAGTATTTCTTACTCTCTTGGATTTTACGATAAGATTGTCCAGATGGACCTAAGAAAATGTCTATGGTGAGGGGGTCTTCCTTTCCAAAGCATAAGGCCCAGGTGGAGAAAATATGTAGGCCAAAACTAAATAAAAGAGGGGACCTTGGAATGAAGATCAAATCTAAAGGATGAGGACAGTTGCTTTCTTTTAAAATTCAAGGTGATAAATTTCCATTATATAATTTGATTCATGGGAAAGATTTAAACTTTATATTCCTAAATCTTAAGACAGTTTGTAGAAATCTTGTGGAAACTAACACATTTGAGAAATTGAAAAAAGAGGTTATGAAATTATTCCAAAAATAATTGGAACAGAAAATAATAAAAGTCCATGGAGAGAGAGAGAGAGCCAAGACCTAAGAAACAGAGAGAACAAGAACGCCTAGGTGAGGAAAGCCATAGTAATAAAGAATCAATTTCATTCCAAGCTTCCTAATAGTGAGGGAACTTAAACAAATACGTTACTTTTTTCTCATTGCATATATATATAGGAGTAGGAGGAACTCTTTTGGAGAAAAAAAAAAAATCCTGGCTTTGGATGGTGGGAGAGAAAAAAAAAGACAGCATGAGCATCATTGTACAACTAGCTGGCACCTTCTACAGCAGATTCACCAGGCAGAATGATTAAATACATGAATATTCTGTTACGAATTACTAAATATCCACTTTTATTGAACTATTAATATTTAAATGAGAAAACATTTCAGACTACTACTCAATTGAAAGAAAACCCAGGACATTTAAATCAATGAACATTTACCACTTAAGGGCAGGGGGACAATCTTTTCAAAAGTCTATGGTAGTTTCAAGTGTCCAACACAAAATTGATAAATAAACATTTGCTGAATGAATGTTTGGGCAGGGTTTCAGGGTTAAGGTGAAGATTTTTTCTTTAGAGAGATGAGCAATTTTTTTTTTTTTTCCACTAAAATGAATGTTTTAGTGATGAAGAAGAGCTACAAGTCTATTTTTAACTGCCTTATTCAGTTAGCATGGCAGGCAGTTGTAGACAGTGGACAATTGTGTATTCAGCCACACAAAGCATTTTAAGACCTATGAGTCTTCCCCAAACATAATGCTATAAAATGTCCTTTTGCTAAAAATACTGGAATCAAGTAATTATCTACTTTTGAATTTTAATGAATAGGCCATCTGTTCATTCAAATTGAAAAAATGAAATTTTTCTACAAATTAACTACTTGATGAGATGTCTCTGGTGACTAAATCTTCTGTACTGTTTTTTGTTAGGTTTAACCTAAAGGTGACACTTAGCATATTATTCCAAGTTTTATAAACTACAATATGGAAAAAAAAATTTTTTTCTGATCATATAATCATCACAGTTGTCTGTTTCCTTGACAGGCTATGTTATCAAAGGCTAATTTTTATTACCATAATTTCCACAAACACTATATTAAAATGAATCACCAGGAAGAAAAAATCTGCACATTTTCATCAGTGATGCTTATGACAAAGTTTTCATTCTAAACATTCTGATTTATGGATTATCACCATAATGATAAACAGCAAATGTTTTCAATCTCCTTTTCCTCCTTTCGAAGAACGTTGTGTTTTCTTTGTGCTGAGCTCTCCAATACAGTAGCCATTTTCCACATAAGCAATTTGAATATAATTAAAACTAAATAAAATTTAAATGTTGTTTCCTCAGTTGCTAACCATGTATCAAAGGCTACATGTTTCCACCACATTGAATAGTACACAATCTTTCTATCCTTTCCAAAGGTTCTGGTGGATATCACCGAAACATCCTTCCTGCTCTATTAAAAACAATACAACAGGTTGAAAAGGCAGTTGCTTACGCTAAGCCTTGTGTCACCAAATGAGCTCAGCTCTCACAAGCCACTGAATCTTAACACAGCCAGTCAAGAAGCACTTGACAGCTTCTGTTAGGTGATCAGCCTGCTGCTGCTGCTGCTGCTGCTGCTAAGTAGACCTTGCTATTTCCATTAGAAAAGTAACCTTGCAATAACCAATGCAGAAAAAATCTTTAACTTTGTATAGCTCCTCGGAGCACCTTTGTAGCTGCTAGATGGGATTCTGCCCAACACAAATGTTTGCTCAAGTAAACTTCTTAAAAATACGAACATGCCTCAGTTTATCTCTGAGCATGTCTTACCATCATCCCGCCAAAGAATCATTCCTTCTTTTCATCAGTGAGGACCAACTTTTCTCTTCAACTTTCAGTCAGGTCCATTTTGTCTAAAAACTCTTAAAGACATGTGCCCTGTGCCACCCTCTTCAATATAGCTCCTCAAAATATCACATCATTCTACAACTAGTTGATTTATCTAATATCTCTTTCAGTTTTTTTAAGTCTTTAGGATGAAAAAACGACAAATTGTGTACAGTTGTGGGAAACAAAAGCAAAATTGGTGGCACTTTATAAATAATGCAAAACAGCACCAAGACTTTGGCAGAAAATATACTTCAATCATACCAGCAGCTAAAGCTTTCAGTCTAATTAAAAATGAAAATGCTATTACAATCTGAAATTACATCTAAGTTATTGAATTAGTATGCCTGATATTACAGTTACAGAAAATATTCAAGATGCTGCCTTTCAGAAAAAAGCTTCCTTCTTCTAATTGGCCACAGATAAAGGCAGGGTTCTTACACACTATGTCTGAATTGAACCAGGACTGAACAATCTCATTTGAAATTTTAAGAAGTGGTTTTAAAAGTGTATACCCCCTGTCATGTGGGAATTCACCTATAAAGTAGAACTGGTTACAGAGATAACATAATTCAATTATTTTCTTCAAGCTTGATCTTTGCCTTTAGCTAGGGCTCCTATTTTATTCTAGCCCACAAGCCTCCAACACACATCAATACACAACAGAGTCTGTTAAGCAGGATGATGAGGTTCTTTGTCCTTGGCTTTTTTTTCCAGAACACTCCATGCTAAGACCCTCACTATTGCCCAGACCTCACTAATTTCAAGGAAATTTCTCATACTCAGTTCAGTTCAGTTGCTCAGTCGTGTCTGACTCTTTGCAACCCCATGAATCACAGCACTCCAGGCCTCCCTGTCCATCACCAACTCCTGGAGTTAACTCAAACTCACGTCCATCGAGTCAGTGATGCCATCCAGCCACCTCATCCTCTGTCATTCCCTTCTCCTCCTGCCCCCAATCACTCCCAGCATCAGGGTCTTATCCAATGAGTCAATTCTTTGCAAGAAATGGCCAAAGTATTGGAGTTTCAGCTTCAGCATCAGTCCTTCCAATGAACACCCAGGACTGATCTCCTTTAGGATGGACTGCTTGGACCTCCTTGCAGTCCAAAGGACTCTCGAGTCTTCTCCAACACCAAGTTCAAAAGCATCAATTCTTTGGCGCTCAGCCTTCTTCACAGTCCAACTCTCACACCCATACATGACCACTGGAAAAACCATAGCCTTGATTAGACGGACCTTTGTTGGCGAAGTAACATCTCTGCTTTTAAATATGCTATCTAGATTGGTCATAACTTTTCTTCCAGGGAGTAAGCGTCTTTTAATTTCATGGCTGCAATCACCATCTGCAGTGATTTTGGAGCCCAAAAAAATAAAGTCTGACACTGTTTCCACTGTTTCCCCATGTATTTCCCATGAAGTGATGGGACCAGATGCCATGATCTTAGTTTTCTGAACGTTCAGCTTTAAGCCAACTTTTTCACTTTCCTCTTTCACTTTCATCAAGAGGCTTTTTAGTTCCTCTTCACTTTCTGCCATAAGGGTGGTGTCATGTGCGTATTTGAGGTTATTTATATTTGTCCCAGAAATCTTGATTCCAGCTTGTGCTTCTTCCAGCCCAGCATTTCTCATGATGTACTCTGCGTATAAGTTAAATAAGCAGGGTGACAACATACAGCCTTGACATACTCCTTTTCCTATTTGGAACCAGTCTGTTGTTCCATGTCCAGTTCTAACTGTTGCTTCCTGACCTGCATACAGGTTTCTCAAGAGGCAGGTCAGGTGGTCTGGGATTCCTATCTCTTCAGAATCTTCCACAGTTTATTGTGATCCACACAGTCAAAGGCTTTGGCATAGTCAATAAAGCAGAAATAGATGTTTTTCTAGAACTCTCTTGCTTTTTCCATGATCCATTGGGTGTTCGCAATTTGATCTCTGGTTCCTTTGCTTTTTCTAAAACCAGCTTGAACATCCGGATGTTCACGGTTCACGTATTGCTGAAGCCTGGCTTGGAGAATTTTGAGCATTACTTTACTAGCATGTGAGATGAGTGCAATTGTGCAGTAGTTTGAGCATTCTTTGGCATTGCCTTTCTTTGGGATTGGAATGAAAACTGACCTTTTCCAGTCCTGTGGCCACTGCTGAGTTTTCCAAATTTGCTGGCATATTGAGTGTAGCACTTTCACAGCATCATCTTTCAGGATTTGAAATAGCTCCACTGGAATTCCATCACCTCCACTAGACTAGATTTGTTCGTAGTGATACTTTCTAAGGCCCACTTGACTTCACATTTACTAGGTATTTCCAATTGCCACAATAAGCAACTGGTATAATAGATCCCCCCATTTCCATCTTAATGGTTCAGTGGTAAAGAATCCACCTACCAATGCAGGAGACCTGGGTTTAATCCATGGGTCAGGAAGATCCCCTGAAGAAAGAAATAGCAAACCACTCTAGTATTCTTTCCTTGGAAATCCCATGGATGGAGGAGCCTGGCAGGCTACAGTTCATGGGTCACAAAAGAGTCAGACATTACGTAGCAACAAAACAACAACATTCCCACCCAACATGTATTTCTTCCTGAACTCCTTTTTCCCTCTTGTCATGATTCTTTACATAAGTATTTATTATACCCTTACATAAGTATCCATTATATTCCCATCATCAAAGAAATTCTGCCTTTTAAGGATTGTTTTTTTTCCCCAGCAATTAATGAACACACAAAGACTGTTCTCAGATCAAACTGGATTCACTTATTTGCAATAGGTGGATATATTTCTACTATTTTATAGAAGACAGATTGCTCAACTGCTGCTTTAACTAGACTTTAAAATATACAGTAGTTGCTAAGTGTTCTTCTCCAAGCACACCACAAATAAACTTTGAAGTAGTGTCCCAAAGACCTATGTCCCAAATTGATCCAGGTCAAGTAAACCAGGATCTAGAAGGTGGGGTGCTAACTTTTGCAGTTCTTAACATTCCCCAGGTGACTGCCATGTGCTGACAGACTTGGGCTTTAGGATCACTGCAACCAATGAAATATCTGATAAAAGAAAAGAAAGTAACCCCATAAGTGAGCTGACAAAGCCCACCTTTTTTGGGTGGGGGTGGAGAGAGAAGGGAGGACTTCTATTTTGAAAACCAAAAACAAGTTAATGTCATGGAAACTATGTATCAGAGGACCACGACAGAGTCATGGGAGCTATTAGAGCTGGTATGTTCTCACTAGAGTAAAAGCAATAGGAAAAATTTAGCGACAGAAGAAATTTAAATTTATAGAATTGTTAACAAATGTCTTCAATGAATAATGTTCTTAAAAAAAAGAAAAAAAGACGTTAAGGCAGGGACTGGCAAACATTTTTCTGTAAAGGACCAGACTAAGAGTATTTTAGGCTTTACAAGCCACACATTCCCTGTTGCAGCTACTGAACTCAGCTGTTGTGGTGTGAAAGCTCCCATAGATGGCACGTAAATGTATGAGCATGCCTGTGTTTTAATAAAACTTTATTTACAAAAAAGGCAGAGCATTGGATTTGATCTAACTGTCCTGTGCCAACTCCAGCATTAAGGGATATGGCATTTCTTAAAAACTATTATGATGAATTGTGGTTTCTGAAGATCCCTAATAATATCTCCCATCTCACAAGCTCTTCTAAAATATGCCCCTACCATTTCCTCCATCAAGAGGCGATTTCTATCCTGCAACCTTTTAGAATTTCCTATAACTGCTTTGGCAAATAGAATATGATACAGATAATGCTGGCCCAGCAGCTTCTGCTTCCCATCTCTTGGAATGCTCTCAACACAGCCCAGCCACCATGCTGTGAGATACTCAAGGTACACGGAGGATTGATGTGCAGGCACTTCAATTAAACCCCAGCTTATGGTCAGCACTGATTGCCAATCACATGATTGTGTAACTGTGCTCAGTCCCTCATCTTTGCAACCCCATGAACTATAGCCCACCAGGCTCCTCTGTCCATGGGATTTTCCAGGTAAGAATACCAGAGTGGGTTGCCATTTCCTTCTCCAGGGGATCTTCCTGACCCAGGGATTGAACTAGTATCTCCTGCATTGGCAGGCAGATTCTTTAACCACTGTGCCACCAGGGAAGCCAATCTTATCATTACATATGTGACCCACATCTGTCACTTGATTTATGTTTCTGACAGACAGTGCTACCTGGAATCGACATGTTTAGGGGAGATAAAAATTAACCCCCTTGGAAAAGTGAAAGTCACTCAGTCATGTCTGACTCTTTGCAACCCCATGGACTGTAGCCCGCCAGGCTCCTCTATCCATGGGATTCACCATGCAAGAATACTAGAGTGGGTTGCCGTTTCCTTCTCTGGGGGATGTTCCCAACCCAGGGATGGAATCTGCATCTCTTATATCTCCTGCACTGGCAGGTGGGTTCTCTACCATTAGAGTCACCTGGAAGTCCATCTTACGATTTTTAAGATCTTAAGATTTGGTTATCTTAAATATATATACTGGCCAAGCACCCATATAACTCTATTCCCAGTATCCATCTGACTACAATCACAGGAGGGATATTCCACAAGAAACACTTACTGAACCCAGGTCACCCACAGAACCACAGGAAATAGTTTTAAACCACTAAATGGTTTATCATGCTACAACATAAGAACAACTTTTTTGTTGTTGTTATTGTTCAAGGATTGAGGGCACTTTTTCAGCTAATGTAAATGCTTTTAATTAGATAGAATTTTAGCAATACACACAAGCAGACACTTTTTCATTCCTTCAAATTAAACAAATGTATTTCCTCTAAAATTCATGGATAAGTCTCACTTATGCCATATGTCCAGGTCACCCATAAGTACAATGGCCATATTAAGTAAATCCATTTAAAAAGTGTCCTAAAAGTTCTTCTTTACTCATGTTGATCATCATAAATTTAGTCATGGGTACTGTGCAGGGAAAGGCATGACCTGAGGAACTGTCTATGTTGTAGCTGGACCTTTAGCTGTTACAAAAGAAGAGTAGAGTGGAGTCAAATACTGCTATATCACTGTGATTCTGAGAAAGATCAGAAATCAGTTATGTGATCAAATTAGGTTAATCCTAATTTGAACTAATTTTTCTTTAAAACAATTAGATCCAATTAAAAAAAAAAAACTTGGTACTAAAAGTACATGGTGTTTCAGAATTGACACAGTATATTTCTAGAGTTGTTTCAAAACCTGAAACTTCCAGCACACGGCTTCATTTAGAGTGGATTCTCCCATTTTGAATGGTTGATTAACTCACCATCTATTCACACAATAATCATAATACTGAACAAATAAATCTGAGTATATTAATATACAGACTCTTTTGTCAAAAATAATGAAAAGAGTGAAAACAAATTTTACTGAAGAATTTAAGTTTTAACTAAGAATAACTCTGGATCACTTAAACTGGGAAGATTATTAAAGTGAGAAAACTAAATTCTAATGTGCTTCTGTGGATTCACTATAGAGACAGATGCTGAAATCTGAAAGAAATAGCCCAGAGGCAAGAATCAGGATTCTGAATAATACAGCTAAATACTGGAGAATATAGGAGACAAAATTATAAACCTTGCATTGAAAGGGATGAGAATAGGGAATATGACTCAGGAAAGCAATTTTCTTAGGGTCATCAAATATTAGAGTTGAAATATACATTCAAGGTCATAACATCCAATCATTTATTCTACAGATGAGAAAAACTAGATCCTAGGAATCTCAACAATGTGGTAAAGTAAAAAGGAAACCAAATTTCTGCTGGAGGAGAATCAGAACTAGAACTCAGTTCTCCTGTCTTGACTTCTTTTTGAGTTCCTGCCACTCCAGTGCTGCTGTTTTTAGAAGGATGAGGACTGATGAACGGAAGGGCAGAGTCATGCCTAGTCACCTCCCTATTTCAGAAGTAAGCACACACCTTATTACTAGGAGGATGGCCAGTGCAGAATACAAAAAGCACACTGGATGTTACGCCAGGTAAATAATGTCAACAGAATTTTGAAACAGTCCAGGTTCGATGCAGGATACAGGATGCTTGGGGCTGGTGCACTGGGACGACCCAGAGGTATGGTATGGGGAGGGAGGTGGGAGGGGGGTTCAGGATGGGGAACACATGTACACCTGTGGCGGGTTCATGTCAATGTATGGCAAAACCAATACAATATTTTAAAGTAATTAGCCTCCAATTAAAATAAATAAATTCATATTAAAAATAAAATAAAACTATATGAAAAAAAGAAACAATCATATAAAAAGTCTAAGAAAAAAGCAAGTCATACATTTTTGAAGAGAAAGAAAACTGATAAGCCTTAGATAAAACAAACATAATACTCACTTATTTCATAATTTCTCAGTCACAAATTTATAATTCCTCAGGAACATCAAGAACTCAACTGATTAAACATAAATTGAGATGGTCTAGATAGGAATAGAAGACTAGCTCTTAGGTCTTAAGTGTTTAGTTGCTTCTTTTTCTCAATACACTGCCTGGTATATTCACCATGGAACAGCAGCTGAGAATATAGAAATGAAATAGCTCTTGCTGAGGCTCAGAGTAAGAAAGGATTCAGGATTCAAGTAGCTAGTTACCAAGAATTTACTCTGGGAAATAGAGTTGTTTTAGAGTAGTCCCATGTTTCTCTTTTAAACTCTAAATAATTTTAATATTTCCAGTCCACATTTGTTGTACCCATTCTTTTTCTGACTTTATAGGCTTAAACCATCTCCTTTTCCTGATTCCATTTACCTGCTGTTGCTGCTAAGTCACTTCAGTTGTGTCCGACTCTGTGCGACCCCATAGACGGCAGCCCACCAGGCTCCGCCGTCCCTGGGATTCTCCAGGCAACAACACTGGAGTGGGTTGCCATTTCCTTCTCCAATGCATGAAAGTGAAAAGTCAAAGTGAAGTTGCTCAGTCGTGTCCATCTCTTAGCAAACTCGTGGACTGCAGCCTACCAGGCTCCTCCATCCATGGGATTTTCCAGGCAAGAGTACTGAAGTGGGGTGCCATTGCCTTCTCCATCCATTTATTTGAGGTAGAGCTAAAAACATCATTTCCCTGCAATTTCCACTTTCTTGACTGCTTTCTTTGCCCTTTTGTAAATTTTTAGGTGTTTTCTGCCTTTCCCAGAGAAGTGTCTTTAGAGACCTACTTCACAATACGCACCCTGAATCTTTATGTGCCACTTTCAGATAAACACAAGTGCTTTTTGGACTGCAGTGTTCCAGAATGGCTCCTGGATTCTTCATATTACAGCTTGGAAATCTCAGAATGTCCTGGTCTTGAGAATCTCAAAGAAGCTGCTCATGGATATTTACATCTGCATGGCTAAAATTTTAGACTGTGCTCTGCTATGAAAGATTTAAATGTCTGGAATTTTAGTGAAGCTATTTCTATACCTCTTGACTGTATTTGGAGACCCACTGATAATTTTACCCTTTAAGCAGAATACCAAGCTGAGGTCTACAGGTGGGACAGATGTTCTCCAGTCTGGAGTAGAGAACTGTGATAACAAACAGCACTATCACTGAGGCAGAAACACAGATGCTACAGGTGGAAGAGAATTAAGGCTCCTGTGTATCAGTCTAGGAATCTTAGGAGGTAATGGTTGGATTTAAAGAGAGAGACGTATTAATACATTCTAACATCTTTTTATCTCATTATTTCTTCAGTTCAGTCATGTCCAACTCTTTGTGACCCCATAGACTGCAGCATAGGCTGCAGTCCATTACCAACTCCCGGAGCTTACTCAAATTCATGTCCATCAAATTGGTGAAGCCATCCAACCATCTCATCCTCTGCTGTCCCCTTCTCCTCCGACCTTTAATCTTTCCCAGCATCAGGGTCTTTTCCAGTGACTTGGTTCTTTGCAGTAGGTGGCCAAAGTACTGGAGTTTCAGCTTCAACATCAGTCCTTCCAATGAATATTCAGGACTGATCTCCTTTAGGATTGACTGGTTGGATCTCCTTGCAGTCCAAGGGACTCTCACGAGTCTTCTCCAACATCACAGTTCAAAAGCATCAATTCTTTGGTGCTCAGCTTTCTTTATAGTCCTACTCTCACATCCATACATGACCACTGGAAAAACTATAGCTTTGACTAGACAGGCCTTTGTCGGCAAAGTAATGTCTCTGCTTTTTAGTATGCTATCTAGGTTGGTCATAGCTTTCCTTCCAAGGAGCAAGCGTCTTTTAATTTCATGGCTGCAGTCACCATCTACAGTGATTTTGGAGCCCAAAAAATAAAGTCTCTCACTGTTTCCATTTTTTCCCCATCTATTTGCCCCATCCGGGACAGGATGTCATGATCTTAGTACACCGTCTCTTGGTACAATTAAAACACACAGGTAGGAATAATCATTCACATCTGATGAAGAGACTGAGGTGTAGCGTCGTCACAGCCATCCCATGACTACGCACTTACAGCCCAGTTTCAGTGCAGGGGCCTTCGTCCTTATCTCACAGTTCCCCAGCATATGATGCTACTACACCAAGAGGCAGAGGCAGAAGATGTTTTGTGAGAGAAGAAAAATATTCTCTGAAATTACCTATTTGACGACAAATGCTGATTCCATATCTAATATGTTTCAGAATTCATATCTGAAGCTGCCAATTTGAGTAGTTTCTCATTTTTAGGGAAAAAAATCCCAATTAATTGTTGGTTCCAGGTAGTTTTTAGCTTTTCTGATTAATCAGATTTGCCCTTTACTGCAATCTGGATATTTCCCTAGAGAAAAATCAAGTCCTCTATTTAATCTGTGAAACTGTTCATTTATAATTTACGATTTGAAGTTCCACATGTACTATAAATCTGGCGATTGTAATGATAGAAGCCTTTAGAATTCCAAATGCAAGACAGCTATTGAAGGGCAGAGCCTTCAATAGGCAAATTTGAGTCAGATAAGGAATAAATATAAGCTATAAAGATAAGGATTACCCCAGCACAGGGTCAGTCAGGTGATCGAGGTCAGCATCAACCATGGTCAGTCATGTTGATAGTATGAACCCTTGATGTGAGGGTGTGTGTGTGTGCACACATGCGTGCACTCACGCACACTCAGTGGTTCAGTCTTATCTGACACTTTGCAACCCCATGGACTGTAACCCACCAGCTCCTCTGTCCATGGGATTTTCCAGGCAAGAACACTGGAATGGGGCACCATTTCCTCATCCAGAGGACCTGCCTGACCCAGGGATCAAACCTATACCTCTTGAGTCTCCTGCATTGGCAGTCTGATTCTTTGCTTCTGCGCCACTTGGGAAGCCCTGATATGATGAAAATGATACTTTATTTCTGTAGTTTTCCTTCAAAAAACATAACCTCAATCTAATGTTGAGAAAAGCAGACAAATCCAGCTGAGGAACATTCAAGAAAATATCTGATCAGTACTGTGAAACTTGTTAAAGCCAAAAAAAGCCTGAGAATCTGTCACAGCCAGGAGGAGCCTAAGCAGAGACAGGGATTAAACATAAAGTGTAATCTTCAATGGGATCTTGAATCAGAAAAACAACATTAAGTTTGTAAAACTTTTTGATATAACTATAAATTTATAGAATTTATTACCACGATAGTAGTTCTTTGAGAATAATCTAGTCCTGTTTTTTTGAAATCATATGTAATTAGACTTTGCAACATGTACAATTTTTCATATGTAGTTCGATCTTCATAATTTTATATTTGCTTCCATGGTGGCACAGTGGTAAAGAATCTGCCTGCCAATCTAAGAGATGCAGGTTTGATCCCTGTGTCAAAAATATCCCCTAGAGAAGGAAATAGCAACCCACTCAAGTATTCTTGCCTGAGAAATCCTGTAGGCTACGGAGCCTGGCAGGCTACAGACCATAGGGTCGTGAGAGTTGGACACGACTTAGTGACGAAGCATCCCCCATCAACCAACAAAACATAAATAAAAAATGGGCTCTAGTTATTAAAAATATATCAGTATTGGTTCATTCATTGTAACAAATTAGTACATTAATGTGAGATATTTATAATGGTGAAGCTGGGTGCAGCATACATGAGAACTCTCTTTGCATACACGCATGTGTGCTAAGTCACTTCAGTCATGTCCAGCTCTTTGCGACCCTGTGGACTGTAGACTGCCAGACTCCTCTGTCCATGGGATTCTGTAGGCAAGAATACTGGAGGGGATTGCCATGCCCTCCCACAGAGGATCTTCCTGACGCAGGGATCAAGCCTGCATCTCTGCACTGGCAGGTGGATTCTTTACCACTAGTGCCACCTGGGAAGTCCAGGAACACTCTGTACTAGTTTTAAAACTTTTTTGTAGAGTGAAAACTCGTCTTAAAGTTTATTTTTAAAAAGTCTGACTAGCAACCACTACGTTCCAAACAGTAATGATCATGCTAATCACCTGGGGATCTTGTTAAATGAAGACTGATTATGGTAGATTTAAGACAGACCCCAGGAGTCTGTATTTCTAAAAAGCTCCTGCTGCTGCTGCTGCTGCTAAGTCACATCAGTCGTGTCCGACTCTGTGCGACCCCATAGACGGCAGCCCACCAGGCTCTCCCGTCCCTGGGATTCTCCAGGCAAGAACACTGGAGTGGGTTGCCATTTCCTTCTCCAATGCATGACAGTGAAAAGTGAAAGTGAAGTCGCTCAGTCGCGTCCGACTCTTCGTGACCCCATGGACTGCAGCCCACCAGGCTCCCCTGTCCCTGGGAGTCTCCAGGCAAGAGTACTGGAGTGGGTGCCCTCCACTGCCGCCAGTGCCCTCTCCAAAAAGCTCCTAGGTGAGGCCAATGTTCATCCAACAATCAATCTAAGTAGCAAGGTTCGAAATCTAGTGCAAGGTTTCCCAGTCTCTGTATGATTATCATTTTGGCTGGATAATTCTCTGTTGTGGGGACTATTCTGTACATGAAACAGCATCTCTGAGTTCTACCCACTAGATGACAACAGCCTCCCTTTCTCCCAGTTATAACAACCAAAAAACAAAAAGTTTCTAGGCACTGCTAAATATTTTCTGTGGGGAAGGGAGTCACCTCCATTTGCAAGCCACTTGATTTAGAGGATTCATTAAAATGTGACTTTTAGGAGGCTACTTAGAGGGCTGTTTAAATACTTGTAATATTTTTATGCTTAGTAAGTATGTTTCAGGCTTCCAGAACACATAACTAATTATTTTATTAAGTTTAGTTACTAGGAATCATCAATTCACTACCACCATAAAATAGGACTTAATATGGTTTCTATCTTCTGGGAATTTACCATTAAGCAGAAGTTGTGTGACATGTTAGATGCATAGGAAGATAGCGAACTAAAAATATATTAGCCAGTAAATTAGGCATTTAAAATAAAAGCTGAATATAAGACTGGATGCCACAAACAATATATTTGTATGGCTTTAGACAATTTACAGAATGTTTGTACATGTGTCAACTCATCTGAGCCTGCTACGTACCCTTGGGAAGATACATTATCCTAGTTCGGGAAACAAGTTCACAGCAGTTACTTGCTCAGTATCAACAGAAAATTCAAGTAGAATAAAGATCAGATCCAAATATTCCAAATTCTAAGTCCCCATGATATCTTATATGAAAAAGTCTTCTATTAGTTAAGCCTAATAGTTAGGCTTCAAGAGGAAAGATAAGACTTTATCCAGACAGTAGAAGGGACAGAATTCTGGCAGTCAGCTTGGCTAACAAAGATACCTGAAGATAAAACATAAATAACAAAGCAATTGATAGAGAGGAAAGATAATTGGCGGTACAAGTCAGTAACAAGGCCTACCTTCTAATTTCATTTCTGGTAACTGTGACTCAGGCAACCTCTGGCAAATCAGTTCACTAACCTGAACACTACCTTCTTTACTCTTGTTATAGGGATATTAGAATTTAGGCTACAAGCCTCTAGTGGTGATTGGATGGCTTATGCCTAGGCAAGTTGAGTGCGCAGGCAAGGAAGATTGCACATGTTACTTAATCCACCAAGCATGATCTTAAGACTCCAGCAAGTCAAACTGAACGTGTCCATGTGTCTGTTGGTTCTGAGGCTCACACCCAAAATTGACAGCGGTATTAGCTCTAACTATCAATGCTGGTGTTAGATTAACATGCCCTCAGTTCCCCTGTTCCTTCTAAGAATTCATTAGGAGCCTTTTTCTTTCCCCCACAGTGTGCCCAATAAAGTCAACTTGAAATGTCTTGTTTAAGCTCAATGGATGCTAGTCACACCCTTTCCCAAGGTACCTCAGGAAAAAAAAGGAATCAGGGAGTTGCAGTTAATTTTGTTCACTGAGCACTTAACCTTTTGAAGCATGCTTATCTGGCAAGGAACTGCAGCACCAGTAGGTAGAAAAAAATACAAAAGTGCAAGTGGGGGAATTGCACAGACAGTTCTTATATACTTTAAACACAGATGTACACGCAAACCCCAAGCACAAAAATCCTTCCTTTCGTTCTTATGCTTGTCCCTTCACAGATTGGACATTGATCAACAGCAGTGGTAGCTGATAATTACTTTGTGGCTGCCATATGTCATGGACTGGGGTGAAAAGCAACTTACAGACCCTCTCAATCTTCCTAACATCCCACAAATGAGTTAGTATCTTTACTTTACAAATGATTGATGACTAGACAGGTAAATGACTCCTTGGAAGTCACAGCAAGCCAACCTGTTTAAACCTTATTATACTTTAGCACTTATCCAGTTCTACCAGCAGCCAGTTTTCATGTTTAAAGGTTCCCGTGTTAACCAGGATCCTACGAAGACAATCTTTAGAAAGTAGCTGAGGAACATAAATGGTATCTGCACAACCTACCCAAGACCAAGACGAGAGGCAACAAACTCAGGCGCCCAGCTAACTCAGGACGGCTAACTTTGTAGTGCTCAACACTAAATCCACAACAGCACCGAGCACTGGATAGTGAAATCACCTGCTAGCTCTTTGCGACTTCCCAGCATACCTCATGCTTCTTGAGGTTAACCCATTCATCACACCATCCCCACCACCCAGCATAGTTGCTGGTATGGTACTGTGATGTGCTTAGTCGCTCAGTCATGTCTGACTCTTTGTGACCCTATGGACTGTAGTCCACGAGGCACCTCTGTCCATAGGGATGGATGTGGCAAACACATAAAGAATGCAGCAAGCATAAACATGATTTCCACTGTATCCCAAACACTGGTATTTTCCAATGCAGTCTAAACCAAGAAGGGTAGGAAGTCCAAATAAGAGAGACCAAGTATACATAATAAAAAGAACAGAAATGCACATAATCTCAATGGGATAAGACTGCAGAAGAGCACAAGCAAGAGCCAGATCAATAGGCCAAACCAATAACACCCTCAGTGCTTCGTGTTTCTGTTACAGTCAGTAATGCCCCAGGAGAGGCAGGTGCTACTCACTTTACCCTTATAAGCAAAGGGTTTCCATCTGTGCTCAGGCCCTGAAGAGGCTCTGGAAATGCAAATGCAGGCCAACAATGTCCTTCAAGCCATGAAAGGTTACCAATAGAGATCAGTCAACTGTAAAATGTACACACACACACGTGATGCCATCACAAATCAAAAATATTTGTCGATTTCTCATGCCAAAGTGACCAACCCGCGTGCAATTAAATAGAAATTGGGCTATACACAGTGCATTTCCTGCTAAACTTCTCTACAGCCATTGTAATGAAAGAACATACAATTCCTGCCTTTTAAAACTACAATAATAGTACAAATCATACAAATACCTAACTGGGGGGAAAAAAGAGAAGGCATTAAAAAAAACAACAGTGATTAAAATGTTCTCTACACACAAATTAAAAGTAATCAAAGTTCATGATGAAACATCTTACAATGGACTGCTTGCTTTGTTATGCATAACTTCAGTCTTATTACATGTAAGACTGTAAGAGATTATGCTACAGACAGTTCTGCATCCATCCAGTCAGTACATCCTCCTTAGACTCATGTAGGTAAGCATTTCCCCATCCGAAAGGATTTTTTTTCCTATAAGCAAACTTCAGAAAATTAGAATCTGCAAATTGTTTCCACTTCTACTTCACATATATGGATGCAATGTACCTGAACATAATTCCAAAAAATGAGATAAGGAGTTATGAAAACACCATATGTGTTAACCTTTCATTTTAAACAGCTGATTGTCCTCAAGTCTGTTAAGCATTTTTCTCTATGGAGATATTTCCACCTAAGTGCTAAATTTCAGTCTCAGAAAAACTACGGGATTAAAAACTGCCTTACTTTCTCAGCTGGTGTTTAAGTCGCTACTGAAATTTATAGCTACTGTAATATTTGTTTAAAATGCATGTTTTGGCCAAGTGATCCCTAACTTGGAACAATTTCCACTCTCTCCTGGCTGGCAGCTGATACCTTCATCAATGCCAGAAAATGCTATTTTCTTAAGAGGTGTAGTTTGCCCCTTTGCAATTGCCACTTCGTCTTTTGACTTTGCTGTAAGCATGATGAACTGGCAGATACAGTGACTGATGGCGGCAGCCCAGACTGGACGGCAGAGAGATTAAAAGGTTGCTTGTAGTCTGTGATATGGATTTGAGGGCACACTGCCCTGAGGTTAAGTCACCCACAAACACCCTCTCTAGTGGCCGTGCCTTTCAGCAGCCAGGCACCAGCTGCAAAATTTGCTGGCTTTGTTTAAAGAGGCCCACCTGCTCTAAGAATGACAGCTGGAATGCACTGGGAAAACATTCTGGATTTGGTGTCAGAAAACCAGGGTTTGAGTTACAGCTTTGTTAGGGACTATCTGTGGAACCTAGGAAAATCCACCAAATTCCAATTCAGTTTCCTTACTTACACAGTAACAGTTTTAACACCTGCCTCATGTGTGTGATGATGGAGAGAAATGATGGTGGAGGCTTCCAACTGGTAAAGCAACACACAGATTAAGTTTTCTTCATTCCATTAGATGTCTGCGTTATCCTGCTAGGCATTATGACTGAATATTCTATTTCAAAATATACAGTAGATGCTATTTTTATCTTTAAAAAATGCTTTTGTATGTATCCCATACAACTGTCACCAGGATCAAGAGCTCCTTCACAATGTCCTCAGGGAATACACACCATGCTTGCCATCCATGCTCACAATAGGACATTAAAGGGTCCCCATATACTTTTGCTGGTATTTTACCATGAGAAAGTCAATCCTTCAGGTTGAGCCATTATTTAAAAGCCAAATCCCTGGCAGAGAAATGCAGTGATTTTCATCATTCATCACCCCTTTCAAGTGGTTTTATTTCTCAGACTCTCATATTGCATGCCAGGCATGTATTGGCCTTTCCATATGCAATCTTTAATCATTACAAACAAATCTCTTTATAAAGGAGAATCCTAAAGTTTCAAGAAGGTACTGAAAATGCTCAGTCTAGTAAAGGGGGCAATCAGGTTTCAAACTATCTGATTTCGAAGCTCACAGTCTTTTCATCTCTATAAAGGAGTCTCATTTCTCCACCTTCCTAGTAACTTTAACCAGGTTACCCAATTATAATATCTGTTCTCCTTTTTTTTACCCCTCCGTAGTCACTTCAATCATTTAATTTTCTTTGTAGGTCTAAAACAATCATTAAGACTCTACCATGTGCTATGGTCGCTTATCTGTTTTCTTGTAGATAATGTCCATACTATAAGGAAGATAAACTCATCATTTTTATCATGCCTCAAAGTCTGTTCTAAGAAGCTATACATACTATTTTCTGAGGTGATGGTTATTCTATGTATCCCAACCTGGAGAGAGTAGTGATGTTATCAGCCAGATATTTGTACATCTTTTGAAAGTATCATAAAACAGACTTAGTTAAATGACACAGGAGAGTGGAAAGGTGTCAGAAATAGGAGGGATGGACCCAGAAGATGTAATTAAAGAAGGCTAAAAAACAAAACCAACCTGTTTGCTTGCTGGATGTGGCTCTCAACTTAAGTGACAGTAATTATCTCCAACTCAGAGTGTTAAAAATACACATATATGTAAAACTATAAGCAGACATCCTCAGGTAGTTCAGCCCTGTCTGCCATAGACTTTTTTGAGAAACCATTTTCCAGTGGCACAGGTGGGTAATATGCTGCATTTCTCAGTATCAGGCAATATTCTTTGAAATTCATTAGAAATTCACATGGCACATTTCATTCATCTGTTTAAACATCTGTTGGTCTATGCTGCTCAACTTGATTTTGTGTTTTAACTCCCAAAGCTTTCCCTTCTAAATCTCCGAAGTTGTGTTTTTTCATGTCTTAGTTTTACAAAATGCCAAAAAGATAATGTACATCCTTATCAGAAATAAAGCATTAGAAACAATAATATCATCTGAAGTCTTAAAATAGTTATGGTCATTTAAATTACTGTATTAAAATGATTTACATGTGTAAGGTACACAGGCAAATAAGAGGGAGACTGATGCATTTCAGTATCACATTATTCTGGGCAACCAAAAATTACTTAGTTAAAACCACTTTTAATAAGTATATAAAGGCTAACAATAAGGATCTGAAGTCTTACCCAAACTTTGACTGGAGCACATTCCATTATTGATTTTAGCATTATAATCAAGAGGTCACCCTTCTTGGTACATGCATCCAAGCTCTGGTAAATTCACAACTGGTAAAAAGCGTTTTATCTAATTTTGCTGCTAAGGTACCAGTAGGGCATGCTGTAAATACCAGTAGTATGTGCTGTAAGAGTGAAACAGTACCTGTGCAAATGGCTATATTTTTCCATGTTTGTTTAAAAACACGTGGGCTGCCATTTACTTTGTTTTGATTCATTCTGAGAAAAGAGAATTTGAGAACGACTGCTATTGAAATATACTTAAGAAATAGAAAAAAAAGTTTCTGCCTCATTGCCATTTAAAAATTCCCTCTACCCTGTTCTGTGTCTTCTTAAATCCATATTTGTTTGGCTGGCATCCATTTATCACATGGCCAAGTGGATTACCTGTATTTTCTATTTTCTTTATGTTCTGGCGTTTGTGGCCTCACCAATGGAAGAGACTACCTTTCGGGACTAGCCAATTATTGGAGACACCAAAGGGCTAGGCTGGAAGCAGGCCTTTCATATGTAAAGAAACCAATCTTGAGCCCATACCTCTCTAATCAAACACTCATGCGCCAAGACAATATTCCCCCTATTCTAAATCAAGCCAGGATCATTTAACAAACAATTAGGAACAGCTCCTTTGCCCCAAAGCCTACCAGCATTCCTTAAACTGGCCAGTCCTAAGCTGTTGACCACATCCTGCCTTGTCTCCCCCAAGGAGGCCTCAATAAAGGCCCTGGCCTGGGCTTTGTTTTGCTCTTTTCTGCCTCATAACTAAACCTGATGCTTCTCCACTTGGACTGGCATGATTTGGCTGCACCCTTCTCATGGGAAATGTAAATAAGAAAGTCTTCCTTCAATGGCATCATTCAGTCACCTTCATGAACTAAAATCCTGAAGGTACAATCACTGATACACCTCTTATCCTCTGTAAATGTCACTGTCCCTGCCATCTGCATCGGACCACAGCCAGCTTGCCTCTCTCTCTCTCGGTAGAGATTCCTCATGCCCATTGCAGTCAATCCCTGCTCTTAACCTCATCTCCAGACAACTACTGATCTGCTTTCATAACTAAGTTTGTCTTTTCTGGACACTGCACAGAAAAAGCATCATACGATATGTAGTCTTCACATCTGGCTTCTTTCTCATATCATAATGTTTTGAGGTTCATTTATGTTGGTGCTCATTCTTTTTTATAGTTAAATACGGTTTTGTTGTATGGCTATTCAATATTTTGCTTTTCCACTGATTTTTTGATAGGTAATCGAATTGTTTCTAGTTTGTGGCTACTCTAAGTAATGCTTCTAGGAGCATTTGTATACAACACTATATTTGGACATGTTTTCATTTCTCTTGGATAGATATCTATGACCAGAACTGCTGGGCTGTATGATAAACTTAATTATTTTTGAAGCTGCCAAACTCTTTACCAAAGGGCTGTATTGCTTTCATCCATGCTAATAGTGTATAAGGGCTCCAGTTTCTCCCGCTGTCCCCAACACTTGGTCTCCTCTCTGTCTCTTTAATTGTAGCTATTCCAGTGGTATAAAGTACTTTCTTATTATGGTTTAATTTGCATTTTCCTAATGACTAGAATTTTGAGCCTCTTTTATGTGCTTATTAGCCATTCCTACACGGCCATTCATCTGTCTTCCTTGGTAAAATGTCTGTCTATTCAAGTCTTTATTTTTTTTAATTGAAATATTCACTTATTTTCTTTTCTCTCCAGTGGGAAAATTAGAATTCAGAGCTGCTGCAATATATTATATAAAGTGTCTAGCTTTCATAAAATAAAAATCATGATACATGAAATGAAATAGAAAAGCATGATCTATTCTAAGGAGGAGAAATAGTCTTGTGAACTGTCTGTAAGGGCCTTATATATTAAACTTGGCATAAAAAAGCTCTACATCAGTTATTTTGAATATGTTCATAGAACTAAAAGAAATCATGTTCAAATGATTTAAATATAACTATGACAAAAATGACTTTTCAAATAGAGAATATCAATGAAAACATAAAAATTATCAAAAAGAAAAAACAGAAAATTCATATCTGAAAAGTATAATAACTGAAATTACGAATTCACCAGACAAGCTCAACAGCAAATTCAAGATATCAGAGGAGGAGTCAGTAAACTTGAAGGCAGACCAATAAAAATTACCCATCCTGAAGAACAGAAAGGAAAATGAACATTAAAAAATGAGCAGTCTCAAAGACATTAAGGACATCCTCAAACATTCCAACATACACATAATAGGAATCCCAGGAAGGGCTGAGAAAAAGGTGGGTAGAAAAGACATTTGAAGAACTAAATAGTTATAAACTTCAAAATTTGATCAATTTAATCTACAGATACATGAATCTCATAAAACTCCAAGTAGAATAAACACAAAGACCTCCATATCTAGCCACAGAGTCAAAATTTTGAAAGACAGAGATAACTGAATGAATCCATCAAGAGAAAAACAATTCAGCATGCACTGATAACTAAAAATATGATTAACAGCGTACTTCTGTTTATAAATAATGGAGGTTAGAAAGCACTGAGATGCAAAGAAAGTGCCAAAAACAAACAAAAAATAAAACACAAAACTATTAAATGAGAATCCTGTATCCAGCAAAAATATTCCTCAAAAATATAGGTGAAATAAAGATAATCTCAGATACAAAATAAAAGGATCTGTTACTAGCAGACATGCTTTACAGTAAGTACTAACAGAAGTCCTTCGCGTTATAGGAGATGACTACAATGTAGTATATATGAGGAAATGAAGACATTAGAAAAGAGAAACTTGTAGGAAAATATAAAAGACTATTAATTTTTCCTCTTCTATCTCATAACTGATTGAAAAGACATAAAACATAATTATAAAATATATGTATATTTTATATATGATATCTTCATGTATGCTGCTGCTAAGTCACTTCAGTCGTGTCTGACTCTGTGTGACCCCATAGATGGCAGCCCACCAGGCTCCCCCGTCCCTGGGATTCTCCAGGCAAGAACACTGGAGTGGGTTGCCATGTCCTTCTCCAAAGCATGAAAGTGAAAAGGGAAAGTGAAGTTGCTCAGTCTTGTCCGAGTCTTAGCGACCGCATGGTCTGCAGCCTACCAGGCTCCTCCATCCATGGGATTTTCCAGGCAAGAGTACTGGCGTGGGGTGCCACCACTTTCTCCGATCTTCATGTATACTTGTACATAAAATACGTACCTGGGAGTGATGAGAGCAAACCTGGGCAAAAATGCCATAGACTCTTACTGCTCTTACCCAGGGTTCAGCAGCTTTCTTCAATAAAAGCTTATCAAAGTACTATGTACCTTTGAGCAATTTCCAGATTCCTGAAATGGCTACTTTGTCAATTTCGGGGGAGATTTTTGTTTTTTGTTTTATTTAGGGAAAGGATTTGCCAGGTTCCTCAGACCACCATTCTGGAAGTCCCTACACCTCTTTTTCATAGCTTCACCAGGAATAGGTTAAACCATAAGTGGTATTAAAGTTCAGCTTTCCACAAAACTTAATTTTTACAGAAAAATAAGAACCTGACCTGGGAATAAGTTAAAGAACTAAAAGTCTTGTGAATGATGTGCTTTTGAGAATCTTTCAGCTTGCCAAGGTCAAAGGTATTCCAAAGTTACCTCAAAAAGTGAAGAGTCTCAAACTATGAATGAGAATTTGCTGCAAGTTTTCAGGAATGTAAGAAATAAGGGCACCGCTTTAGCGGTTGCACGACGAGGACATATGGAGAACAGAACGCTCTTCAGAATGCAATAGGAGGTTCAGCACTCAGAAAGCAGCTCTCCAACTCAGAATCAATTTTAGAAGTCATCCTCTCAAGCAAGTTGTTCACTGCCCTCTACTTCGGTGTGTGTGCCCGTAGCTTCGCTCTGTCTCTGCTGTTCCTGTGCTCTCTCCATCAGTTAATAGGACTTCATTCATATTTGTTCTACTCCACGGATTCCATTAACTCATGACTTTCACTGGCTCATGCCTTCTTTATTTTCCTTTTTCATGTCTCTGTCATTCTTTCCCACCTGGTGTTTGTGACGTTTCAATACTCCACGTCCAAGCTCCACAAAAAATGAGTTTTATAGTACAGTGTTTCTCAAAATCTAATGTGCATCAACTTAGAATTTCAGTAAAATGAACATTTTTGATTTGGAAAGTCTGGGGTGGGACTGAAGATTCTGCAAGGTGATACTGGTGTTGCTTGTACAAGGAATCATGCTTTCATGATCAAGGCTGTAGTCAGCGCTCAGAAAAAGGTTCAGCTACTGGGTGGAGCTCTTGGAACAATGCCTTACGGCTTTTGCATCACAGATTAACCCGCCATCAATCAGCTCTGAGCCAAGTCATAGGACTATGTGGTACAAACCATGGTACTCTAGGTATAAAAATACCCATGGCTCTAGAGGTGGCAGTCTATAGAATCTGGTACAAACAAATGTTAATGTTTTACTAAATGGTTCTTCTTTTTATCTTTGCTGATCAAGGTGAGTAACTCACTTTCGAACTTAATGCGTCTGTAGAGGGCTATTGGCCAGGTCTCCATGGTACCAACATCTCCCAAGGAAAACACAGTGTTAGCTTTTGTATAAATGGCACTATTTAGCTGTGGGTTTTTCTTTCTTTCTCAGTCTCTCTTCTCTCTCTTGCTATTTGTTTTCATGTTGGAACTAGCTGTCTAATGAAAACAATTATAGATTCTCAAATTAATTTACTCTTAGAGATAACAGCTGTAAGGGAATAAATGAACAACAGTATTCTGAAATCCACAGGACATGACAAAGCAGGAAAACAGGAACAGAGAAGCATATATTCCATGGGATTTAAAAAAACAATCACAAAACAAACAGAGAAAATATTTGAGATGAAGAAAGACAGGGAGAAATGAAAGGTAAGAACAGAAAAAGTAAAAAGAGATGCATTGAGAAAGAGGATTACCTGCTTGCCCTCTTTACTCCCAGCCTATTTTCTGTAAGTTCATATATGGACAAATTAACTGTATTTTTATATCTGTACAGAATGAGAATATATGAAAACAAAACAAATCTCCCCAAGAACAGAAGATAATATGGATGATAAACATGCATATGAAAACTTTTTATACATTTTGTCTGTTAGAAATGGAACTGAATTTAAAGTATTTCATACCTACTTTGTCAGTTGGCAATTAGAATTCTACAATTTTAAGATAATTATTAATATATAGAGTCCTTTGTACACTATTCAGTACCTACTCACTTTAAGCATAGCGCTCTCTATCTCTGTTCATCAATTTATCTTTATATTATTTATCACTATAGTTTATAATGCTCGTTCATCCTTTTAAATAAATTTTTATTAAAGTAAAGATGTTTTACAATGTTGTGAAAGTTTCTACTGTGCAGCAAAATGAATCAGCTATCAGTTCAGTTCAGTTCAGTTCAGTCACTCAGTCGTGTCCAACTCTTTGAGACCCCATGAATCGCAGCACACCAGGCCTCCCTGTCCATCACCAACTCCCGGAGTGCACTCAAACGCATGTCCATCGAGTCGGTGATGCCATCCAGCCATCTCATCCTCTGTCGTCCCCTTCTCCTCCTGCTCCCAATTTCCCCCAGCATAAGAGTCTTTTCCAATGAGTCAACTCTTCACATGAGGTGGCCAAAGTACTGGAGTTTCAGCTTTAACATCATTCCTTCCAAAGAAATCCCAAAGCTGATCTCCTTCAGAATGGACTGGTTGGATCTCCTTGCAGTCCAAGGGACTCTCAAGAATCTTCTCCAACACCACAGTTCAAAAGCATCAGTTCTTCGGTGCTCAGCTTTCTTCACAGTCCAACTCTCGCATCCATACATGACCATTGGAAAAACCATAGCCTTGACTAGACGGACCTTAGTTGGCAAAGTAATGTCTCTGCTTTTGAATATGCTATCTAGGTTGGTCATAACTTTCCTTCCAAGGAGTAAGTGTCTTTTAATTTCATGGCTGCAGTCACCATCTGCAGTGATTTTGGAGCCCCAAAAAATAAAGTCTGACACTGTTTCCACTGTTTCCCCAGCTATTTCCCATGAAGTGATGGGACCCAGATGCCATGATCTTCGTTTTCTGAATGTTGAGCTTTAAGCCAACTTTTTCACTCTCCTCTTTCACTTTCATCAGTAGGCTTTTTAGTTCCTCTTCCCTTTCTGCCATAAGGGTGGTGTCATCTGCATATCTGAGGTTATTGATATTTCTCCTGGCAATCTTGATTCCAGCTTGTGCTTCTTCCAGCCCAGCCTTTCTCATGATGAATCAGCCATACATATGCATATGCTGCTGCTAAGTCACTTCAGTCGTGTCCAGCTCTGTGTGACTCCCTGGTGGCAGCCCACCAGGCTCCCCCATCCCTGGGATTCTCCAGGCAAGAACACTGGAGTGGGTTGCCATTTCCTTCTCCAATGCATGAAAGTGAAAAAGGGAAAGTGAAGTCGCTCAGTCATGTCCGACTCTTAGCAACCCCATGGACTGCAGCCTACCAGGCTCCTCCGTCCATGGGATTTTCCAGGCAAGAGTACCGTACCCTCCCTTTTGGACTTCCTTCCCGTTCAGGTCACCATAGTGCCTTAAGTAGAGTTTCCTGTGCTATATGGTAGGCTCTCATTAGTCATCTCTTGTATACATAGTATCAGTAGTATATATGTGTCAATTCTAATCTCCCATAAATACAAAGTAAAATTACACAGTTTTAAAATGAAATGAAATTGTAATTTATAGAGACATGGATGGACCTGCTACTGCTAAGTCGCTTCAGTCGGGTCCGAAGAGTGAAGTCAGAAAGGGAGAAACAAATGCCATATCTTAATGCATACATGTGGAATCTAGAAAAATGCCCCTTCATCTTTTAGTTAAATTAATGAGATGGGCCAAACATTGCACCACTGCAAACAGAAAAGGACTCATTCATTTTTATGCCCTGGTGCCTGATGCAGTGCTTGGCTAAACACCCACCCCTAATCCAGTGTGGATCTGAGTCCTCAGAGACTTTTCTATAAAACAAGGGGCCTATACAAGGTGTGCCCTAAGGTCCCCTTCTTCATTACATTTAAAATGCAGATTTAGCCTGAAAGCTTAAAGAAAATTGAGAATGACCTATTTAATCACCATGAGGAAACACATACAGCTGAAGTATCATTTTCCTGCTCACACATGGCAGCAATACAAAGAGTGTTTGCACCAATGATAAGCATCTCCTCTGAAACCTCAAAGCCAGAAACATATATTCCATCTATGTCCCATGATCAGCAAGCATAAGGCTGGCATATTTTCTTTGGAATGTAGAAAGTATTTACAGCCATGCTGGGCTTGGCAGAAGTTGAAGCTAGCCAAGGCCTGGTTCTGATCATTTACAGCTGCTTCCCAGTCTGCTGTCATCCAACCAGACTCTAATGAACCCTAAGCCAGGCCTGCCTGCTGCGGCTTCCGAAAGGGGTGGAGGTAGCAACGCCTCTATTAAATCAGCCTTCTAGTTAGTGAATGAGAATATTGTTGCTGGAGTGTTCTCATCAACTAAACTAAACACAACTAAAGAAAACCTCTCCCTCCATCTCTGATGGATTAATTATAAGACAACAGTAATCTCTTTTGGACGAATGAAAAGATGTGGGATAACAGAGCTATGTTTTTCAATGGACAATGGTGGTTACAATGGAAGAAACAACACAGATCACAGAGCTGTGGACAAGTTTTCTTTAGAACTGCAACAATTTCAATAAGCACAGTCTACAGAAGTAACGAGTAAATACTTCTAATAGGGTGGATTTCAGAATATTCCTGAAGAGATTAGCATAAAGATCAAAGTGAAATAATACATGACCTTTCACAATATGATCATGAATTTGATATACAGTTAGAAACGTAAGAAAATCATATTACAATATAATCTTCCCTAAATCACAAGCTCTACAACATGCAACAAAAGACCTGATGTATAATTGATGTCAAGATGAATATCTGATGAATTATGGAAGGAAGGAAGGCAGGAAGGAAGGGAGGGAGGAAAGGGAGGAAAAAAAAAAAAGAAGGAATGTATTCTGCTCAAAAATGTAAAACCACAACTAGAATATAGTAAAGAGTCAACAAGGAAAATCATCTTAACAATTCATATCCACCTTCCTTACAATAATCTTGTTTGAATTGTCATGGAACAAAACAGCAAGAAAAATCTAGCTGGGGTATTCTGAGAGGGAATTAATCCTTGACTTTGCTAGACACATCCATTTTGCTACTGAGACTAGCCTAATGTATAAAAACAAAGACGGCAATAGAATGTCATTCTAAAGCACCCTTGAAATCTGAACGCATTAAAATAGATGTATTTGGAGAAACATGTGAGCCTTTCATCACGTATTAATGGCAACAGGATCATATTAGGGCCTGTTTAAAGGGTTCCACAGTTATTCTTATTTAAAGGCTTGTGAAAGATGAAAAACAGTGCCCATATAGCAATATGTTGTAAACATAACCTCATGGATCTAATAAATGCTGCCCTCCAAAGCAGTCTTGACAGAGGGTGGTTATTTTTAGGCATTAGCTAAAAGCATTTTAACATAGGATTAAGATACTGCAGTGGCCTATACATTTTTAAAAGCTAAGAAATCCTTGAAAAATGTTTCTTTTATTTTTTCTTGGGAAAGTAATAGAAAAATACCATGTTCAAAAGATCTATATTTCATAAAACAAGAGAAAATTATAAAATATGTGTAGGAAAGTATAACATGAATATTTACTTTATATGCATTTATAAATAAAATGAATGACACCAGAATGGCTAAAAGAGAATGATTTAGATCTACTTATGCGACCTGTGGCAAATACTTTGTTTGTCTGGGCTTCCAGCTCTTCCATGCTAAAAGAAAGAGAAGGCTGGCTATGTTTTATCTAAGGCTATTTCCAACAATAAAACGCTATGGTCTCAAATATCTGCAATTTGATATTTCAAATAAGGTACCATAATGGTACCAAAAGAAGAAGAGTCTTGGTAATATTTTTGGAAAGCACAGACTCAAGACAAATGCAGCATAGAAATCTCTAAGATGACACAGATCCAAATGTAGCAAACATAATAAGGTAGTATAATTTAATATGATGACCGTAGTTCAATTTATTCCCTATTTTTGCCCCGAGTGAAACCACTGTAGGTTTATTTCTAGAATCTGCTTTTGAATAGCAAATTGTAAGTCAAAAATAATTACAGAATATTAAATATCCCAATGGCCTCTGTGAACTATGTCCTAAAATATTCTTCTCAGCTTTCCAGAAAAATCGTCAGGAGAGTTGGAATAATGGGGAGCTTATTGCTGCTCAATTGTTATGATACAGATGTAGCTTTACTTACATTACTCATTGTTATTGGTATTCTGTATATCAATATACTGAGCCAGTTAAGAGGAACATTTTCTCAAAAATTAAAGAACAAATTCAGTCCGCTGGAATTACTTCAGTAGATAAGAACCACTAGGAATCTTCATGGTGAACAGAAGGTTTTGTGGGAAGATATCTGGTGATAAAAATCATCAGGATGAACCAGAAATAGGGAGAAGGAGATAGATGCCTATTTGTGGAAAAGGCCAGAATAAGGAAGACAGAGTTATGAAGAAAGCAAATATCTCTTGTTCAACACTAGTAGAAAGATGGTAGACTTAAAAAAAAAAAAAATAATAGAGAAGAAGAGCAAAATTTGCATTCTGAGTTAGAAATTCTGGAGTTATTAGTACAAGATAGAGAATCCATAATTAATACAGCACAGCCTGGAGGGACATACATGCCAGGTATACAAAATAATTTCTAAGCCAGTCAAACCGGTGTCACTTTGGAGAATCTATTCTTTACCTGGCAAGAAGCAAAACCAAGACACTGCATTTGATAAGAGAACTTTAACTCTGCTTGAAGAAGGGCATGAATAGTTATTCTTTCTTCCTGATTAATGTACTCTTCCAGTCAACACTGTTTAGCGTCTATGTTGAACTGGCATATTAATGCTTTTACAGTTAGTTTCTAAAACCCTTTTTCAAGAAAAAAAAAAAACTGTTTCAGTAGAGATTAAGTATTTGTGTACTTTGTAAAACATCTTTATTTTCCAATCATTTTCCATCAAATCAGAAGCAGTGCCTGAATAATTCCTTGAAGTAAATCCTAGCCTGGCCCAGAGCTGGAATCAAAGGAGAAGGCAACCACGACACTGATATGGCCGCGAGGTGGCAGCAGGCACATCTGTGGTCCTCTGAAAGGCCGGGTTACAGTGGATTTAAAAACAAAACAAACTTGAAAGGCAGGGGAATTTCAGCAGCCAAATCTCAGGAAGATGCTTGGAAATTGACCAGATTAGAGATGAAGAAAAGACAGAAACAAGGGACTAGAAACAGGGAACAATACTGCAACTTATGCTGTCAGGGTTACTGAAGTTGGAGTTGACTATGCTTGGGCTTCCCTGGTTCATCAAAGCATGTGGATATCAACACTGGCACAGCTTTTCTCCCCTTCTGTGCTACCCATGGAGCAGAATGCCCAGGATTCAGCCCAGCTGTGGTATCCCACGGTACCTCCCTTCCATAGAGGGGCCTCACACTGCAACCCTTTTCTAATGACAGAGACCAAATGATCTCCGATGCAAACCAGAACATTTTTGCATGTGAAACTAAGTGCTCTTAATCATCCCACCAGGGCATTAGACACAACCCCGGCTGTTAAGGCAAATAAAGACATATGCTCAGTCATCCAGTTCCTAACTCTTTCCTTCATGCGTGTGCATGCACACTCAGTCCTGTCCGACTCTTTGCGACCCATGAACTGGGGCCCGGCGGACTTCTCTGTCTATGGAATTTTCCAGCCAAGAATACTGAAGCAGGTTGCCATTTCCTACTCCAGGGAATCTTCCCAACCCTGGGACTGAATCTGTATCTCTTGCACCTCCTGCATTGGCAAGCAGATCCTTTATCACCGCGCCACCTGAGAAGCCCCCTTTCCTTCATGAGAACTTTGCAAGTCCTCAGAGCCCTGGTAGGTAGGTGAATTGAACTAGCCTTTTCATTTCTTCCATTCAAGAGTGCCAGCACACAGTACACAAACTCTCAACAGGAATTCGCAAATTGAATAATAGCAGCTAATGATTTGTTAGTATACTCAAAGGACATTTAATTCAATACACAAACTGTGTGACTTTACAGATGAGGAAAACTCAGATTCAGAGAGGTTAGGAATCACTATCAGCATAGCAGAAAGTGGCAGAACCAGAGTCCCAGGGACTCCCCAAGACTATGCTGCTGCTGCTGCTGCTAAGTCCCTTCAGTCGTGTCCAACTCTGTGCGACCCCATAGACGGCAGCCCGCAAGGCTCCCCTGTCCCTGGGATTCTCCAGGCAAGAACATTGGATTGGGTTGCCATTTCCTTCTCCAATGTATGAAAGTGAAAGGTGAAAGTGAAGTCGCTCAGTAGCGACCCCATGGACCACAGCCTACCAGGCTCCTCCATCCATGGGATTTTCCAGGCAAGAGTACTGGAGTGGGGTGCCATTGCCTTCTCCGACCAAGACTATGGTTGGCCTCAAAAAAAAGTATTATTGGTTTTCTCTCTGAACAAGAACCCAGTGAATCTCGACTCTAACCTTTGGCATCTTTTTTTTTTCCCGCATCACAGAATTTATCATGTATCTTTTACCTATCAGATGCCTCTGGTATAAATGTCACTGCACGGTCCCTTATAGGATATAGTCTCTAAGTTTAAAAATTTTATTCACTGCACAAAAGAGAGAACTTAGCATTCCTCTGTTATCTGACATTCTCAACTTCATTAAAAGCCCTTAGAATGTGCTGTTTTTTCTTTAGGTAAAACTGATCTCCATTTACCTGCTCCTCATGAGAAAAAATTGATTACCCCAATCCCATGCAAGGCAGTCAGTCAATAAATGTTGAAATACAATAATAATAATGACCAGAAAGCTCCATATTCTTCCTTACCCCTGCAGGTTGCCATGGTTACCACTAAAATCTTATTTTGTTTCACTGGTTGGTCCCTCTATTCTTTTACATAAGATTCCTCAGGGTTTACTGTTTTCCCCTCCTCTCTCCTTTCACTTCCTTAGGATCAGTGACTGCCTCCTGTACAACACACCTGTGTTATGTACCTGTGACTATTTCAATGTAAACTGAAGGACATTTTTTCTCAGGACACTTGAAGAATCAAATTATATGAATGAGTTTAAAGGACAGAAATGTGAGAACACTGTGATAAAAATCACAACACTCTACCTTTCCAACTGGGTCAAATTGCAAAAGGATGTGAAAAAATAGAATTTGTATGACTAAGTTGCTGTGGTTTCCTGATAGAATAAAAAATACTTCTTCTTTAGAAGAAATGCTTGTATTAGATATATTTGAATACTGAGAAGACATATTTCAGTACTGAAAAAATGTTTCTCCCCCAAAACAATCAAAAGGAGCTCCTGTTCTGTGTATGTTTCTGTGACCCAAAAAGGTACTTTCTCATTAAGTACACATGAAATTTTCCTCTTGGATTGTTACTCTGGTGTCAGCTTATCTTGAAGCTGGGCTTCCACTTCTCAGCCCCCCCAAATGATCCATTGTTGTTCCCTGAAATAGTCAGTGCACTAGAGAATATGTCTGCCATGTTCAAAAGCCCTCCACTCTAGTTTTCTATGAAGCTGTAGCTTGGAAACATTTCTGAAAGTTGCATATCCTGGTGTTAAGGTAGTTCTGGCTGCTTTCAGCAATCCCATTCATCCTACACCAACAGTTATTGGCTATTTTGTCATTCATTTCCTGTATCAGTCCAGCCTAGAGACTTGGTTGCCTGCCTTAGAATTCATCTTTTCTAATCTCGTTTTGTAACTTAATATTTATCAGATGATGAGGCTTCCAAGAACTAGGCATAGTGTTTGAAGTTAGACCTTTAGGCTACAAGCAAACAATGTCCACTTTATAGCTCAGGTTGAGATATCTTAACTGCAGAGCCATGATGAATGTTCTCTTTCTAGATGTTACATTATGTAAAATTGCTGCTATTTAGCCATTTTGATCTACATAAATGATGGTATCATATAATTTAGCCTAGAGCTGAGCAAGAGAAGAGATGTTCCCTGTGTGAGTTTTGGCATATGCACAACTCCTTAGCCCCTGGAGAAGGGCACGGCAATCTGCTCCAGTATTCTTGCCTGGAGAATCCCATGGACAGAGGAGCCTGGTGGGCTACAGTTCATGGGGTCACGAAGAGTTGGACACAACTGAGAAACTAACACTTTAGTCCTATCTTTCTACACAAAGTGAGATTCTTGAGCCTCAGTAAAAAATTGGAGGCACTATCAAATTCTTGCTGGAGAACACTAAA
Source organism: Bubalus bubalis (assembly GCF_019923935.1). NCBI lineage: Eukaryota > Metazoa > Chordata > Mammalia > Artiodactyla > Bovidae > Bubalus > Bubalus bubalis. The sequence continues at coordinate 8,182,246 of NC_059179.1, forward strand.
TTATTCAAAGGCAGGTGGATAAATCACAAATGAATTAACTGTGCTTCCTCCTGTTCCTCTATCTCACTTACAGTTGCCAGAAGGCAGCATAAAGAAAACACAGAAAAGTCAACATTACGACCAGCTACTCACAGGACCTGCAGAGGGCAAGGAAGACAGAAAGGTGAAACTAAACTGCTTTCTTTGGGAGCAGGAAGGTTAATCTAAAACATGGGTTTCTCATCAGGCTTTGCAAGGCTCCCAAGCCAAGAAATATGTGAGGATGGGAGATAGAAAAATGAATGGGCTAATATTTTCCAAGTCTCATTGAACTAAGAGATACTGAATAGCTATTATATCTTAGGCCATGTGCAGTACTGCATCTCTGTTTATCATGGCCCTCACACAGCTACTAAATAAAACTATAATTTGATCAAATAAGAGAGGTGTCACTGGGAGAGAATCAGACAGCAGAAATGTCACTGGGGGACATGAGGACCCACTGAGATGTGAGGTCTCTCTGTATCAGTAACTCATATTTGATAATGAAGTACAGAAGACTCAGTTCTGCATGTTTCATGGTTCTTCGCATGACTAACCCCCTACAATTCTCTGGCTTGCTTTATTATTTTATGACCTTAATGATAGCAGTGGTGGATCTTACACTTAAAAGAATTGGCAAGTAATTTTCTTGTGCACCTTCTCCATAGCAGAATATTGTGCATTGCCTCTAAGAAGTCGTGTGTCCCTCATTATGTTATTAAACCCTCTGTGTTTGACATTCTTACCCATAAAACAAAGAGGCTAAATGACAAAACAATCTTAAAGTCCCTTCCAGTGGAAAGATGGCAGGATTACCAGATTCAGGGGAACTTTTGTAATCAACTCTATATGCCTGAAAGTAGTGAGGTTGAGACACTGTGGTTGAGCTTTTTTCCCAAATGTGAATAAACATCACTTGGGAATATGTGAGATGATTTTAGGTGGGACATGAATATGCTTTTTTCAGTAATTATTGGTTTTGTTTTAAACTTCCATTATGGCAATTGATACTGGATTTCTGTTTGTGATAGAAATAAATTTATGGAAACAAATTAGGGTTAAAAGTAAAATACGTTAAGAAAAAGTAGTGAGTAAATGTTGGTATGCTGTTTGAAAGGTGGTGGTGAATGGCTGAGGTCTGGGTAACAATGCAGGGATGATTCTCAATGAGCAAACTGGGGTCAAATTAATCTCTTTTAAGTGGCATTATTTTATGAAATTTTAAAAAACAGATCTATATTTTTAGAACTTGCTGAACCTATGTCTAAAATTTGTTCATGAAGTATTCTTCATTGGATGCCTGAATTCTGAGAATCAGATCCTTTTTCAAAGCCATTTTTGAATTTGCAGGTGTCCTGACCTTCTTCAAAGCCATGGTCAAAGAATTGGTAAGGACAGAGGCCTAGAGGTCAAGGCCAGAAGGGCAGAAAATTGATGTGACCCTCTTTAGCCCAGGAAGAACCCCCTGTCACCCATATCTTCTTACACCATCACAGATTCTTTGGAGCCTGTATCTGCTTGGCACTGCTCAAAGCCTTTTATATGCATTATCTTGTTTCCTTTTACTAATTCTATAACATAAATATGTTATCCTCATCTTATGAGGAACAAGATTAAGTATTGTAGTCAATGACATGGCTCAAAACTGGCTGAGGCAGGGTTAAAGCCTAGATCTCTATCGCTGCAAACCAAGGCACTACTTTGGACCTTTTATAAAAGGATGTTTTTGAGAGAAAGCTAACTGTTTCTGATCTAGATCCAGAAATTTCAATTATACTTGGAAAGTACTTCAAAATATGTAGCTGTTAGGTACAATACTCCACTCTAAAGTAAGTGACAAAATCCTGCTATTACCAAAAAAGGGCAGGGGTGGTTGCTTTAAATGATCCTGAGTTTTCATCCTAATTTTTCCTGTGCTAAAGCTTCAAGCAGTTTATTTCAATGGACTTAGGTATAAACTGAATTATTTGACTAGAAAGCCAATTTTCTCCTAAAACTGTTTCATTCTTCACCATTCAATTCACAACATGGGAAGTTAACTCACAAGTTCAGTTCAGTTCAGTTCAATTCAGTCGCTCAGTCATGTCCGACTCTTTGCAACCCCATAGACTGCAACACACCAGGCCTCCCTGTCCATCACCAACTCCGAGTTCACTCAAACTCATGTCCACAAACTCACGAGTCGGTGATGCCATCCAGCCACCTCATCCTCTGTTGTCCCCTTCTCCTCTTCCCTTCAATCTTTCCCAGCATCAGGGTCTTTTCAAATGAGTCAGCTTTGGGCATCAGGTGGCCAAAGAATTGGAGTTTCCACTTCAACATCAGTCCTTCCAATGAACATTCAGGACTGATTTCCTTTAGGATGGACTTGTTGGATCTCCTTGCAGTCCAATGGACTCTCAAGAGTCTTCTCTAACACTACAGTTCAAAAGCATCAATTCTTTGGCTCTCAGCTTTCTTTACAGTCCAACTCTCACATCCATACATGGCTATCGGAAAAACCATAGCCTTGACTAGACAGACCTTTGCTGGCATAGTAATGTTTTTGCTTTTTAATATGCTGTCTAGATTGGTCGTAACTTTCCTTCCAAGGAGTAAGCGTCTTTTAAGTTCATGGCTGCAGTCACCATCTGCAGTGATTTTGGAGCCCAAAAAAATAAAGTCTGTGACTGTTTCCACTATATCTCCATCTACTTGCCATGAAGTGATGGGACCAGATGCCATGATCTTAGTTTTCTGAATGCTGAGCTTTAAGCAAACTTTTTCACTCTCCTCTTTCACTTTCACAAGTGCTTTTTTACTCAGAAGAGCTTTTTATTAAGATCTTCTAAGGTTTTGCTCACCTAATGCAACCATTTCCTGATTTCATTTTACAACAATACTTTTGATAATGATGCTTAATAAACTCTGAGGACAAAGAAATCTGCATGTTCATGGGTATACACACACACACACTGGAAGCACTGGCTCACCAGTTTAGGCCACCAATAATCTAATTTCCTCCAAATGCAAAGAACCTACGACTACAATATTGCAGTGAGTATGAAGTCTGAACCATGAAGTCCTGAAACAATAGAATTGGGACTAAGAAACAAGGGAGGGGGCAATTTCTCTAGGCATAGTTTAGATTTGGTAATTTGTGTTGGGAAAGATATCTTATGCATCTTTGGTTGATGTCCTCTGATGTAATTTCCTACAGCCTATTCAAATGTCTCAAGAGAAGTTGTTCTTAGGTGAATTGAGATTAACAATGTCCTCCTATTGGTCTGGGAAACCTTATAAAAAATGTGTAAGTCCTAATCAGTAGAGAGTTCTCCCATCTTAGGGGATATATGTTAGCACTATGATATGTATACATGAATATATTACATATATGTGATCATACATGTGAAGTTCTAAACAATATGTGATCATACATGTGAAGTTCTAAACACTGGCCTGGCACACCCTACTTATTCAATAAATGGATCTATGACTGAGACAGCATAGTGACAAGGTCATAGTCTCTAAGGTCAGACTACCTAGACTATTTATCATATAAATAATATATGATTTATGTTGACTAGGGCTTCCCTGGTAGCTCAGCTGATAAAGATTCTGCCTGCAATGTGGGAGACCTAGGTTAAATCCCTGGGTTGGGAAGATCCCCTGGAGAAGGGAAAGCCTACCCATTGTAGTATTCTGGCCTGGGAGAATTCTATCCACTGTATAGTACATGGGGTTGCAAAGAGTCGGACACGACTGAGCAACTTTCACTATGTTGGCTATGTGACCTTGGGCAAGTCAACTAACCTCTCTGCTCCTTGTCTATAAATGAAAATACTGGTAAAACTTGTTTCCTAAGGTGACTAAGTTAATGCCTGTGATTAAAATAATGTCTATCATTTAGGGGAAACTCAAAGAATGTCCGTAACTATTAACTGGTATAATTCAGAATGAAATTAAATCTTTATATTACTCAAATAATTAGACTGCTTTTAAATTTAAGGTTTCTCTGCCTGAGCAAAGATAAAATTATAGATATTTAAAAACCAAATAAAAATTATTAAAAAGAATTATGTATGTGAATGTGGAACCATAATATTGTCTTTAAGTAATCCTGAAAGGATGTTGTAAATGTCAAAAATAAAATCATCCAATTTGATATATTTTATAGTAAATCTCTAAAAGGTACACATTTTTATATTAATAAAACATTAACAGACATTAGAGGAGCATAGAGCTGATTTTTGTAATCACACATTTGGCATATGACTACCACAAGCATTTAAACAGATTTAGACAAAGATATACTATTCATTCCAACATTCCCCCAAATAACTCCAATTCTGAACTTTTTATTTTCATAGCTCGTCACACACCTCCTTGAAATAATAACTTATGTCTCAGATGACAGAAGAGTTAAGCCTGAAATATTAACTGTGCTATTTATTCCACATTATGGAAGATTGAGAAACAAAGACCACCTGGTCAGGATTACACCTCCCGCAACAGTTCTTTTACCTCCTTTAGCACCTTTTTTTTGATCCTCTCTGATCTACCCACCATTGGTACTATCACCACTCTGTTCAACATTTACAATGCCCCTATTGTTTGTTAGAGAAGGAAACAGAAAGATAACTAAAATGCAGAGGCAAGAGCTAACAGCGACGGGACATCTCGTTATACTGGTCAGGCTCTGTGATGAGCATTTGCTCACTTTAGCTGGAGTCTTCATAAGCTTTGAAAAATGAGGATGCCCTTTCTCAAATAAGGGATCAGCAAGTTCAAATAGCTTCTTCATGGTCACACAGTTACTATGTGCCATCGCAAAGATTCATCAACCAGTCTCTGTATCTCTCACTGCATGTCTCTGCTGAAAGTTCCTTCCTGGAAGGCTTTGGGTGTTCTGGTTATCAAACTAATAAAAGAAACCAAAACTCAGCAGAGAAAAGCTAATGAAGGAAATACACCAAAGAGGACACCAAGTATCTTTAGTCTGTAGAGCATTGAGCATACTTTCATTATTCCTATTTCTCAACTTGTCTATAATAAGCATTCACTCATTCAACAATGTGAATTACACAACTTTAGAAGAATTAAATTTAAAAAAAAAGAGAGAGAGAGAGAAAGCACTTCTAGGAGAAAGTGTTTCCTACCAAGGCTTGTTACTCTTCCTACTAGTATTTATGTCTATTTGGGGAACTCAAAGATTTTAAAAACAAAGAGAGAGAGAGAGAGAGAAAGAATCCAATCAAACAAATAAAGCAAAGTACCAGCCAAAGACATTTCAAGATCCCCTACCTGCTCCCTCCCACAACCCCCTACCCCTCACCAAAACTGCATCATTTAGTACGGAATGGCAAATAATAGGTTTATCACTCTAGCTTTGAAACAGTCTTAACACTCTGCACACCAATCAGCCAATCATCTAATTTGCTGTTATCTGAATCATAATTAAATTTCAAAAACATTCTTTTCCAAGTTTTTAACCTTTGTAAAATCTGGATTCAAACTTGGCTCACTGAGTAAGCCACCTACTTGGTAATAGCTGGACCACACCACCCTTGGTGCTGCCTCTCTCTCTGCTCTCTCAACCTTTCCTCCTGCTCTTCCTTCCATCTACACCAAACAAAGGATCCTATTCACCTATTCACTGGGACAGGATGGTCTACATGCTTATCTAGGTCAGCCCTTGGGGATGTGGACATACTCAACACAGGCATGTCTCAGAAAAGAAACTAGATTGCATGTTTTCTTCCAGCCACTGCATTCCATTCCCAGAAAGTGAACATGTTCGCTAAGAATTAGGATCATTTTCAGTTCAGTTCAGTTCAGTAGCTCAGTCGTGTCCGACTCTTTGCGACCCCATGAATCGCAGCACGCCAGGCCTCCCTGTCCATCACCAACTCCCAGAGTTCACTCAGACTCACGTCCATCGAGTCGGTGATGCCATCCAGCCATCTCATCCTCTGTCATCCCCTTCTCCTCCTGCCCCCAATCCCTCCCAGCATCAGTCTTTTCCAATGAGTCAACTCTTCCCATGAGGTGGCCAAAGTACTGGAGTTTCAGCTTTAGCATCATTCCGTCCAAAGAAATCCCAGGGCTGATCTCCTTCAGGATTGAAAAGCAGGATCATTTTAGATAGCTGGTTTTCAGAACAATGTAGCTTCAAATATTAATATATAATATTAAGGCCTGTGCTTTATTTTCCCTTTTTTTTTTTTCCTGGGGACCTACTGACATATTTTTCTGAAGATTTTTTTTTTCTCTCTCATTCTTACTCTCTCGTTTTCTCTCTAGTTAATCAGCTTGACCCCTTGGATAATAAATGTTTTATAGTAAGTTTAACCTGGTAGAACCCTTGTATGAGAATATTTCATAGTGAGATGAAAGATAAAAGAAATTATGTCAATTTAATTACACATCATTCATAGCTTCTAGGATCAGAGGATAACGTACTCTTTTTTGTTTGCATAAGTATGGAGTAATATAATTCCATGTCAAGACTAGACATTATACTTCATGTTGCCAGGTGGCACTAGTGGTAAAGAATCCAGCTGCCAATGAAGGAGGCACAAGAGACATGGGTTCAATCCCAGGGTAGGGAAGATCCCTGGAGTAGAGAATGGCAATTCACTCCAGTATTCTTGCCTGGATTATTTCATGAACAGAGAAGTCTGGAAGGCTGCAGTCCATGGGGCCACAAAGAGTCAGACACAACTGAGTGACTGAGTACACACACATATATATGTGTGTTTTGCTTTGTACTTTAATGATGATGCTATTTTTGCCCCAGAAGAAATGTTTTCTCCATAAACAATGCATTAATTGGTTTTAAATTCAGTGTCCTTCATTTAGGAAAACAATAATCCCTTGATCAGCTTCTTTGTACTACCCCAATGCCATAAAACCCAGTCATAAAATATTCAATAGCAGCATATGGGTGAAGGACTTTGTCCTACTACTGTTGATAGAAAAATATAAGTAACTCTGCTCCCAGTCACAAGATAAAGATGATCGAAAAGCAATCCAAGTTACAGCCTGGAGCCCATTGAGAAATAACTGCTAACCGTTATCTAAAGTAGAAAATATCAATATCAGAAGAGAGGAATGATGCAAGGGTCTTAGAGGAAAATTTCTCTTCTCCACACCTTCTCTCCTCCAATTATTCTCACCACACAGACACACACGTGTGCACACACACACAGGCAAACATACCCCAAAGGCAGTGGATAGAGGAATGACTGTACTATTTGGTATGTTTTTCCCTTAAGTCTTATGTCCTTATTTATTTAAACACACACAGAGGTCCTTCCTTATCAGTGCTATTTAAAAACATGTTTAAACTCTATCAACATTCAGTTATACAACATTCAAAATTAACTTGGAAAATGACCACACTGTACTTCTCAGATCTGAACACCAGTAAGAAAATCTGTGTGCCTTCTATTTACCAAGAAAGCTTAAAAATAAAAATACTATTAAAATGAACATGTAATAAAAAGTTTAAATCATTTTTAGAATCCAAAGCCTAATTTCATTGTTTCCTTAATGCTGATTTTAGACCTGCTTTACCACCAGGAGGGTTAAGTGAAATAACCCATCTGAACACATCATAACATTTATTTCTTTCCACATTTTATTCGATAAGTATTGGCAGAGTCTGAATCTACTGTTGCTCACGGTGAAATGAACTGCTGCCATGGAAATACATAAAAATGGAAGGGTCCCGGGTTTTAAAAAAAGCCAGCATAGCATAATGCTTAATTTTTGCCAAGGAGCTTAGTAGTTAATGCAATAGGTTCCTTTTAGTATACCTTCTTTCTCCATCTAGAGAATTTTAGGTCCATGGGAAAACTAAATTGGTTTTTCCTAAATGGGTTCAGTTAGAAACAGGCTTCCAACTAATATCATCTCCAGTGGGTTAAGGTTCATCAGTTTTGCTCTGGCACCATCCTGCCTGGGTACCATCTGCTGGTAAAACAAGTTAGTATGGCAATGAGGAAGATGGTATGCTATAAAGAAGAAAAGTTAGAAATGTTGGTGGACCTACACATTTTTTCTGCCTCTGGGCAGAGTTTACATTCCCAAGAAAGACAGGAATGATGAATAAGCTCTTGAACGAGCGTGGAGAGGAACAGCTGTTGACAACAAATCGATTTCATTCGTTGGTTTCAACAGAGCAGGCAGGGGTCCTGGAGCTGCTGTGAGTTGCAGTGCCTTGCCACCAGGGTACTTAAGATCATTAAGACAATTTGAGAATGGCTTCCTGGAGAAGCCAAGAGCTAGGATCACTGCAGAGAGAGGACAAAGTGGAATTCTGATCCCCAAGGCACTCCACAAGCCTTCAACAGAGAAAGGAACAAACAGCAGGGCACACAGGGAAACACAGCTTTCTGCCCTGTCTACACAACAGCCCTGTTGCCAGATGAGAAAACGCATAGGTCTTTCCAGGTCCACTGTGCAGCTTCCTTTTCAGAGCTCACTGTGGAATCTGCCATCTTCCTAAATCTCATGCAGGCACTCTAGGAGATGAAACTCAAGGGGCTTCCAAATCCATTCTCTGTGTGCAAGAGCCCAGTGGGCGCCTCCTCATCTTCCTGGATACCTTTTATGGAAGCAAAGTTACCTAATGTCAAAACACAGGAGCAGAAAAGCAGGATGAGCCGCAAGCGCAGGAAACTGCTGTCTATAACAGCCAAATATTTAGATTCTAGGAAAAGGTTTCCAAAGGCTTCATTTCCTGAATATACGAGCCAGATGTACATGTCTAGGGATCCAATTTCCGAGATGGTTTTTATCCAGTTCTTAAGCCCGCATCGTTTACATATCTCAAACAGCCTGTGTGTATAAGAGAAGAAACTAAATTCATGGTGAGGAGAACCTTTTGTAGGTGGATTTTAGTTGTAGCTATCTCTGCATTTACTTGACTAGAGTGTTTGCAGGGAATTGTTTGAAAATGCAAATGTAAAGACCTCTTCCAAATAGAAGTAACTCCTCTAAAAGCTGTAAAGGGTTTTCTCTAAAAGAAAAGAACTCCTAGAATTCTACCGTCATCTTCTTGAAGACCAAACCTTCAGTCAAGTGTCAGAAATTTGGCACAACTGTTTAGAATGATGGATGAACGGCACAAAAATAAACATTTTCCAAATGCCTTCTAATGAAGACAAATTTACAGGACATTATAATTTCCCAAAGCTTAAATAAGACTTATTTTTATTTTTTTAACCTTTAGAAGACTTCTTATCAGCTTCAGCATTAACTTGTAACTGTTATTAGAAGTCAGTGAGTACTTTGTGATTTCTTTTCCCTAACACTACTAAAAAAAAAAGAATAATAAAGCTCTGTGCTCAGCATTCTGAGTCGACTGACTCAGAAGGGTTCACTGTGCTTTTCAATACCGCCTTCTTTAAATGAAGGATAAGCTAAAAATTAAATCACCAAGAAAGAGAGTTGCTTAAAAAAAAAAAAAGAAGAAGAATGCTTTTGAAAAAGGAATCTTTAAAATGCTTAACAATCCATTTTGGGGAGGAGGTAAAAAGGAGCCCTGGAGTGAGGAAGTGGTGATGAAATAGGACTAACAAAAGGGCCAGGGAAGATGGAAAAGGAAGAAATAAACTATAAAGACATATATCTATAGAATTAGAAGGATTCATGTAAAGTGATTTATTCTGTTTCTTTGTCTGCAAGCCCATGATAACTAAAGTCAAACTTTCTCTAAGGTTGCACTTTCCAAATGGTGGCCACTAGTCAAAAGTGGCTATCCCATACTTAAATGCATTCACTGAAATCCACCTTATACTTTGCTTTGTATACTTGGTACATGGCAAGAGTGGACCATGCTCTAAGTACAAAATAGACACTGACTTTGAATACTCAGCATAAAAAGAATGTAAAACAGCTCACTAATAGTTTTTATAATAACACATTTTAGATATATTTAGTGAAATAAACAACATTACCAAAATTTATTTCACCTACTTTTCACTTATTTTTATTTCTTTAATTTTTTTACTTTTTAATGTGGCTACAAGAAAATTTCATGGCTTGCACAGATTATATTTAGATATTTGGATTTGATAGCATTGCTTTACAGGTATTAAAAAGCTATTTGAACCTATTTACCCTTGACTATTTTTTAATTTGAGAAAAACTGTAGTGGCCTGTCCCAAACTTTCTCAAATTATCATTGTTCTGTCAGCCATACTGGTTCTTCCTTGGTGAATCTAACACTTGAACTACACTGAAACATATGCGCACTCCCACCCTCACATGAGGAAAGGCATGAGGAGAGAATGGTGGATACATATTCACCTGTTCCTTAAAAAAAAAATTTAATTGAAGTATAGTTAATTTACAATGTTGTGTTAGTTTCAAGTGTCCAGCACAGTGATATATATGTGTGTGTGTGTATATCTATGTATGCATACATATATGTATGTATATAAACACACATATCTTAAGATATATGCATATATATCTGAATATATTATATTCTTGTCCATTATAGGTTACTACAAGATATTGAGTATAGTTCTCTGTGCTGTAAGTAGGTCCTTGGGGTTTACCTATTTTATATATAGTGCTGTGTATCAGTCCTGGGTGTTCATTGGTAGGACTAATGTTGAAGGTGAAACTCCAATATTTTGGCCACCTGATGCGAAGAGCTGACTCATTTGAAAAGACCCTGATGTTGGGAAAGATTGAGAGCAGGAGGAGAAGGGGATGACAGGATGAGATGGTTGGATGGCATCACCGACTCAATGGACATGGGTTTGGGTGGATTCCGGGAGTTGGTGATGGACAGGGAGGCCAGGCGTGCTGCGGTTCATGGGGTCACAAAGAGTCGGACACGACTGAGCAACTGAACTGAACTGAATGTGTTAATCCCAAACTCCTAATGTATCCCACCTCCCCACTTCCATCAGTTCTTTTATATAGTACATGCTATTGAGAAAGCAGAATAGGAGACACGCAATAGGGAAAAATGTAAATTGAAAAAATTAAGAACCAGACGGAAGAAAAAAATCTTGTCTTCAGAATTTAAACTTAAACTGAAATGCATTCACTGAAATCCACCTTATACTTTGCTCTGTATTTTCACCAGAGTGATGATCAGTTACCTGAATCATTCAGGAGTCTTCACAAAAGGCTTGAAAAATATTTGCACTTCAGTATCTTTAACTATACAGCTGGGAGTTTGGATCCGATGACTTCCTAAATCCCTTCAAGTCTGAACCTGTATTGACTGATTCTGTTTTAGGGCCTTTGAAGTAACCATTACCCTAACTGAAGACTCTCTTCTCTCCATTATCTGGGGGCTGGCTCCTTGCCAATTAGGTCTCAAAATAAAGCTTATTTCTGAAGACAGCTCTTCCCCAGCCACCTTTGTGGTCCTCCTGTCACTCTATCACGCATTCTATTTTATTTTCTCCATTGAAATTATATTGAGATGATTTTTTTTTTTGCTTTTATTTCTTTCCTTATATTTATTTCAGTTTAGTTCAGTCGCTCAGTTGTGTCCAACTCTCTGCAACCCCATGAACTGTAGCACACCAGGCTTCCCTGTTCATCACCAACTCCCAGAGTTTACTCAAACTCATGTCCACTGAGTCAGTGATGCCATCCAACCACTCATCCTTTGTTGTCCCCTTCTCCTAAGACCCTCAATTTTTCCCAGCATCAGGGTCTTTTCAAATGAGTCAGCTCTTCACATCAGGTGGCCAAAGTATTGGAGTTTCAGCTTCAACATCAGTCTTTCCAATGAACAACCAGGACTAATCTCCTTCAGAATGGACTGGTTGGATCTCCTTGCAGTCCAAGGGACTCTCAAGAGTCTTCTCCAACACCACAGTTCAAAAGCATCAATTCTTCAGTGCTCAGCCTTCTTCACAGTCCAACTCTCACATCCATACATGACTACTGGAAAAACCATAGCCTTGACTAGACAGACCTTTGTTGGCAAAGTAATGTCTCTGTTTTTCAATATGCTATCTAGGTTGGTCGTAACTTTCCTTCCAAGGAGTAAGCATCTTTTAATTTCATGGCTACAGTCACCATCTGCAGTGACTTTAGAGCCCAAAAAACAAAGTCACTCACTGTTTCCCCATCTATTTGCCATGAAGTGATGGGAGCAGATGCCATGATCTTCGTTTTCTGAATGTTGAGCTTTAAGCCAACTTTTTCACTCTCCTCTTTCACTTTCATCAAGAGGCTCTTTAGTTCCTCTTCACTTTCTACCATAAGGGTGGTGTCATCTGCATATCTGAGGTTATTGATATTTCTCCCAGCAATCTTGATTCCAGCTTGTGCTTCTTCCAGCCCAGCATTTCTCATGATGTACTCTGCATACAAGCCAAATAAGCAGGGTGACAGTATACAGCCTTGACGTACTCTTTTTCCTATTTGGAACCAGTGTATTGTTCCATGTCCAGTTCTAACTGTTGCTTCCTGACCTGCATACAGGTTTCTCAAGAGGCAGGTCAGGTGGCCTGGTATTCCCATCTCTTTCACAATTTTCCACAGTTTATTGTGATTCACACAGTCAAAGGCTTTGGCATAGTCAATAATAATTATAAATAATAATAAATATATATTATAAATTATATGTATATTATAAATTATAAATATAAATATTAATAATTGCTTATATTACTTGCTTATATTTTTATATATTTCATTGTTTGCTGTCCATTCATTCAGCTATTCATTCACCCCACAATAATATAGTCTTCATGAGAGAAAGAATCTTGTCTGTTATGCTCACTGCTCTATCTAGCTCATGGAGAAAAGTGTCTGATGCGTATAAGATGTTCAAGAAATATTAAGGGTATGAATAAATCAACCAGACCTGGTTCTTAGATATAATCAACTAAGACAGATGTTGACTGATTTAACAGAATCTACAAACTCCAGTACTTTGGCCACCTCATGTGAAGAGTTGACTCATTGGAAAAGACTCTGATGGTTGGAGGGATTGGGGGCAGGAGGAGAAGGGGACGACAGAGGATGAGATGGCTGGATGGCATCACTGACTTGATGGACGTGAGTATGAGTGAAGTCAGAGAGTTGGTGATGGACAGGGAGGCCTGGCGTGCTGCGATTCATGGGGTCACAAAGAGTCAGACACGACTGAGAGACTGAACTGAACTGAACTGAACCAACTAATTAATTTATTAACTGAAGTGAAGTCACTCAGTAGTGTCTGACTCTTTGCAATCCTGTAGACTGTAGCCTGAGTGGGTTGCCATTTCCTTCTCCATTTATTAATGTTGTTAATAATTATTAACTATAGTGAAAGTGTTAGTTGCTCACTGGTGTTCAACTCTTTGTGACTCCATGGACTGTAGCCCGCCAGGCTCCTCTGTCCATGGAATTCTCCAGGCAAGAATACTGGAGTAGGTAGCTATTCTCTTCTCGAGGGGATCTTTCCAACTCAAGGATCAATGCTGGGTCTCCTGTACTGCAGCCAGATTCTTTACCATCTGAACCACCCAGGGAGCTGTAAACTATTGACTAATTCATTTCTTAACTGATTTAATTGAATTTATTAACTAGCATATCTGTTAATGAAGGGTGGAAAGTCAAATTTGGAAAACCCGGAGAACAGAGGGAGGCCATACAGCCTTGCAGTACCCCAGTAGTCAGACTCTCACCATGAACACTGTCCAGTAAGGACACCTTTGCCTAGTACCAACATCCAATGCTCTAGATCTCCACCACTGGCTGACACCATTGGGTTTAGACATTGGTTGTCCCTGAAGTTAAAATTTTCACAGCTGCCCGTAGAAATTGCATGCTACTGTTATTTGAGCCATCACTAGAAAGTAATTCCGTATTGATCTGACTTCTTTGTGTCACAAAGTCCATACACAGAATTCTGACTGTGTGCATCTGACTATCCAAATCTAGGTTACACAGCTCACGCCTTACCTGCTTGGGAAAAGGTAATGAGAATCTAGTTTTTTTTTTTTTTCTTATATATAAGGAAAAGGATTCTGTTTTGGTGCAGTTCCAGTTTGAGTCCAAAGGCTAACCAACCAGGAGAGCACATGGTGGAAGTTGTAGACTGCAGATCACAGTCTCAAAACTCAAGAAGAGCCAATGTTTCAGGTAGAGTCAAAAGGCAGGAAAAGATCAATTTCTCAGTTCAAGGTAATCAGGCAGGAGGAATTTCCTCTTCCTCATGGTAGAGTCAGCTCTTGTCTTCAAGCCAGGGCTTCAACTGATTGGATGAGACCCACCCACATTAGGGAGGTACAATCTGCTTTACTCTACTGATCCAAATGTTAATCTCATCCTAAAGCACCTTCACAGAATTACCCAGAATAATGTTTGAACAAATATCTGAGCACCCCATGGCCCCAGTCAAGTTAATATACAAAATTAACCATCACACATGCCCAATCAGGGACAATCAATCATTCAACTCAAAGCCAGACATTTTGCCATGGCTATTCTTTACCCCACTATTTGCCTAGGAACTTGCTATAGTACTCTTTGGTGCCTTATTGGTGGTGGTGGTGGTGGGAGGGTATTCTCCTTTTGTGATTCCTGGGTTAACATGTTACCTTAAAGATGGACAAAATGGACTAGAGAGACAATGGTTCAGGATGTTCAGTTCAGCTGTTCTGTTGTGTCCCACTTTGCGACCCTATGGACCACAGCACGCCAGACTTTCCTGCCCATCATCAACTCCCGGACCTTATTCAAACTCATGTCCGTTGAGTCAGTGAAGCTATCCAACCATCTCATCCTCTGTCATCCCCATCTCCTCCCACCTTCAATCTTTCCAAGCATCAGGGTCTTTTCCAATGAGTCAGCTCTTCGCATCAGGTGGCCAAAGTATTGGAGTTTCAGATTCAACATCAGTCCTTCCAATGAATATTCAAGACTGATTTCCATTAGGATTGATTGGTTGGATTGCCTTGCAGTCTAAGGTACTCTCAAGAGTCTTCTCCAACACCACAGTTCAAAAGCATCATTTCTTTAGCACTCAGCTTTTTTTATAGTCCAACTCTCATATCCATGCATGACTACTGAAAGAACCATAGCTTTGACTAGACAGGCCTTTGTTGGCAAAGTAATGTCTCTGCTTTTTAATATGCTGTCTAGGTTGGTCACAACTTTTCTTCCAAGGAGCAAGTGTCATTTAATTTCATAGCTACATAGTGATTTTGCAGTGATTTTGGAGTCCAAGAAAATAAAGTCTGTCACTGTTTCCATTGCTTCCCCATCTATTTGCCATGAAGTGATGGGACTGGATATCATGATCTTAGTTTCTGAATGTTGAGTTTTAAGACAACTTTTTCACTCTCCTCTTGGGGAGACTCCAAAAGCTAAAGTAATTACACATCTGAAAGCTATCATTTAAATTGATCTATCAACTGCTGTCAATGGAATGACACAGAAACCACACGCCCATTTGCAAATTGAAATGTGAGCTGAACCTGAGTAAGAGACACAGTCTGCCTTCTAGGAGGAAAGGATATCTGATTCATGGCACGCTCTGCCAAGGTACAGCTGGGTGAGCCAAATGGCTCCCTGCCAGTTAACCCTGAGCAACAAGGAAAGGCAGTGGCATGTTACATAAAGGGATGAAAGGGTTGTTATAAAAAGGAGCTGACAACTGCTGTGAGATTAATTATATTCCCTTTGCCAAAACCCCATCAATATTTAAAAGCAATAAAGACAATTATTTCCTGAGTTATTCCTTGTTTTCAAGATGGTCAAAATTTGCCCTCAGAAAACCATCAAAGAAAGTCAGGAAAAACATAAAGTGCAAAAGAAATGAACCCAAATGGGAGAGCAAATGCACCCTCTAATGTGCCAGTGAGTCAAGGTCTCTGGGTGAGACGCAGTCTTACTTGTGTAACACAATGTCCTAGGTGGTCATGGATTAGTGTTATTGGAAAGGTCAACAATTTCACACTTGCACAAATGAGTTTTCAGTCATGGGCTAGTCCAGTCAAAGTTATTATCTTTGACATTAAAAAGGCACGGCTAAGAAAGCACTATAACCACACAAATGGTTGGACACGGTCCTTTAGATGGTCTCAAAGTTCTTACAAATATCTAGAATTTTAATTCTAATTTTAATTCTAATATGAATTTCTCAGTTAAAATTGAACAAATTTTAGTGAAGTGAAATTTGTGAAAAGTAAGTGAAGCACTTCCTTCGGGTATAAAATTTAAGAAGGTATCATAAAACTCAGTAATAAAGATAAATAAATAATATTTTAATGCATAAAATAATATTTAATGCATTATTATATTATATTATTATTATTACAATGCAATAAATTATTATCTCAAGAGTCCTTTGGACTGCAAGGAGATCCAAACAGTCCATCCGTAAGAAAATCAGTCTTGAATATTCATTGGAAGGACTGATGCTGAAGCTGAAATTCCAATACTTTGGCCGCCTGATGTGAAGAACTGACTCACTGGAGAAGACCCTGATGCTGGGAAAGACTGAAGGCGGGAGGAGTTGGGGACGACAGAGGATGAGGTGGTTGGATGGCCATCACCAACTCGATGGACATGAGTTTGAGTAAGCTCCAGGAGTTGGTAGACAGGGAAGCCTGGCATGCTGCAATCCATGGGGTCACAAAGAGTCGGATATGACTGAGCAACTGAACTAACTGAATGCATTAAAAAAAAATCAGCAAACTCTGGCTCACAGGCTGGCTGCCTGATTTTATAAATAAGGTTGTATTGGAATCAGAGTTGTAGCCTGTTTTTATATATTTATAATTATGATGTTATTATGTTATTTTTCAAGGAAGTCTTTTGCATTGATTTTTAGATATTGCATGAAAATATTTATCTTGAATACTGAGTTTCTGGTATGCCTTTAAAATTTGCACCCTGGATGTTTCACTTGGTTCACCCCAGTATTAGCTCTGCTATGCACCCTTTATAATCAAATGACTCCTAATGTTGTCTGGCTCGACATACTACAGTTATTCACTTTCACTCAGTATTATAATTTGCTAAGTGAATTATGCACAAGATCTATTTTGCTCTAACAACACCTCCATAAGTATGTTATTTTCCCATTTTACAGGTGAGCAAAGTTTCCTAACCAGGATAATACAGCAAAGCCAGAACATGGTAAATCAGGATGCAGTTCTCTGGAGTTTGATGCTATGGTCCATGCTATTAATCACCACTTAAAGATTTTACAGGTTTCTTACAAGGAAAACTGCTTTACATTGTTTGTGACATCATGTTTTGATACTCTTGAGGAACTTCTTTCCTTCTAGCTGTACTTGTTTACTGAATTAATGTGAAGTCATTCAGTCATGTCCGACTCTTTGCGACCACATGGACTGTAGCCCTCCAGGCTCCTTCGTCCATGGAATTGTCCAGGCACGAGTACTGGAGTGGATTGCCATTTCCTTCTCCAGGGGATCTTCCTGACCTAGAGATAGAACCCAGGTCTCCTGCATTGTAGGCAGATGCTTTACTGTCTGAGCCACCAGGGAATCCCTGAATTAATAAAAATGATCAAATATAACTTGCATCACTTTCTGGAAGAATCAAAGATGGGCGAATACTATTATCAAACACCTTGATTTGTGCAGTGCAGAAGACGGTGTTTTTGGATATAATATAATTTACTGTGGGCAGGAATCCCTCAGAAGAAATGGAGTGGCCATCATGGTCAACAAAAGAGTCCGAAATGCAGTACTTGGATGCAATCTCAAAAATGACAGAATGATCTCTGTTCGTTTCCAAGGCAAACCATTCAATATCACAGTAATCCAAGTCCATGCCCCAACCAGTAACGCTGAAGAAGCTGAAGTTGAACGGTTCTATGAAGACCTACGAGACCTTTTAGAACTAACACCCAACAAAGATGTCCTTTTCATTATAGGGGACTGGAATGCAAAAGTAGGAAGTCAAGAAACACCTGGAGTAACAGGCAAATTTGGCATTGGAATATGGAATGAAGCAGGGCAAAGACTAATAGAATTTTGCCAAGAAAATGAACTGGTCATAACAAACATCCTCTTCCCACAACACAAGAGAAGACTCTACACATTGACATCACCAGATGGTCAACACCGAAATCAAATTGATTATATTCTTTGCAGCCAAAGATGGAGAAGCTCTATACAGTCAGCAAAAACAAGACCAGGAGCTGACTGTGGCTCAGATCATGAACTCCTTATTGCCAAATTCAGACTTAAATTGAAGAAAATAGGGAAAACCACTAGACCATTCAGGTATGACCTAAATCAAATCCCTTATGATTATACACTGGAAGTGAGAAATAGATTTAAGGGCCTAGATCTGATAGATAGAGTGCCTGATGAACTATGCAATGAGGTTCGTGACATTGTACAGGAGACAGGGATCAAGACCATTCCCATAGAAAAGAAATGCAAAAAATCAAAATGGCTCTCTGGGGAGGCCTTACAAATAGCTGTGAAAAGAAGAGAAGCGAAAAGCAAAGGAGAAAAGAAAAGATATAAACATCTGAATGCAGAGTTCCAAAGAATAGCAAGAAGAGATAAGAAAGCCTTCTTGAGCGACCAATGCAAAGAAATAGAGGAAAACAACAGAATGGGAAAGACTAGGGATCTCTTTAAGAAAATCAGAGATACCAAAGGAACATTTCATGAAAAGAAGAGTTCAATAAAGGACAGAAATGGTATGGACCTAACAGAAGCAGAAGATATTAAGAAGAGATGGCAAGAATACATATAAGAACTGTACAAAAAAGATCTTCACAACCCAGATAATCACGATGGTGTGATCACTGGCCTAGAGCCAGACATCCTGGAACGTGAAGTCAAGTGGGTCTTAGGCAGCATCACTACGAACAAAGCTAGTGGAGGTGATGGAATTCCAGTGGAGCTATTTCAAATCCTGAAAGATGATGCTGTGAAAGTGCTGCACTCAATATGCCAGCAAATTTGGAAAACTCAGCAGTGGCCACAGGACTGGAAAAGGTCAGTTTTCATTCCAATCCCAAAGAAAGGCAATGCCAAAGAATGCTCAAACTACCGCACAAATGCACTCATCTCACATGCTAGTAAAGTAATGCTCAAAATTCTCCAAGCCAGGTTTCAGCAGTATGTGAACCATGAACTTCCTGATGCTCAAGCCAGTTTTAGAAAAGGCAGAGGAACCAGAGATCAAATTGCCAACGTGCGCTGGATCATAGAAAAAGCAAAAGAGTTCCAGAAAAACATCTATTTCTGCTTTATTGACTATGCCAAAGCCTTTGACTGTGTGGATCACAATAGACTGTGGAAAATTCTGAAAGAGATGGGAATACCAGACCACCTGATCTGCCTCTTGAGAAATTTATATGCAGGTCAGGAAGCAACAGTTAGAAGTGGACATGGAACAACAGACTGGTTCCAAATAGGAAAAGGAGTTCGTCAAGGCTGTATATTGTCACCCTGTTTATTTAACTTATATGCAGAGTACATCATGATAAACGCTGGGCTGGAAGAAACACAAGCTGGAATCAAGATTGCCCAAAGAAATATCAATAACCTCAGATATGCAGATGACACCACCCTTATGGCAGAAAGTGAAGAGGAACTAAAAAGCCTCTTGATGAAAGTGAAAGTGGAGACTGAAAAAGTTGGCTTAAAGCTCAACATTCAGAAAACAAAAATCATGGCATCCGGTCCCACCACTTCATGGCAAATAGATGGGGAAACAGTGGAAACAGTGTCAGATTTTATTTTTTTGTGCTCCAAAATCACTACAGATGGTGACTGCAGCCATGAAATTAAAAGACGCTTACTCCTTGGAAGGAAAATTATGACCAACCTAGATAGCATATTGAAAAGCAGAGACATTACTTTGCCAACAAAGTTTCGTCTACTCAAGGCTATGGTTTTTCCTGTGGTCATGTATGGATGTGAGAGTTGTGAAGAAAGCTGAGCGCCAAATAATTGATGCGTTTGAACTATGGTATTGGAGAAGACTCTTGAGAGTCCCTTGGACTGCAAGGAGATACAACCAGTCCACTCTGAAGGAGATCAGCCCTGGGTGTTCTTTGGAAGGAATGATATTGAAGCTGAAACTCCAGTACTTTGGCCACCTCACGCGAAGAGTTGACTCGTTGGAAAAGACTCTGATGCTGGGAGGAATTGGGGGCAGGAGGAGAAGGGGATTACAGAGGATGAGATGGATGGATGGCATCACTGACTCGATGGACGTGAGTCTGAGTGAACTCTGGGAGTTGGTGCTGGACAGGGAGGCCTGGCATGCTGCGATTCATGGGGTCACAAAGAGTCGGATACGACTGAGTGACTGATCTGATCTGAAAATTAAAGTTGAAATCCTGTTATATCTACATTTGTGAGCCTGGTCACCTGGAATTATCCTAACTTGGGCAACACAGAGTAACTTGATAGTTTAGACAAGAGAAACTTGGGGGTGGCTTTGCAAACACACTTAGTTGTGCACAGTCATGGGGACCCTGTCCTTTGTAGGGAAAAAGATATCTCTCCTCCACTACAGCTTTCCTACTCAAAGCATTTTCTACTGTTAGTTTCAACCACAATAACATCATGTTAGTCACAGCAGTGAATACGGTCAAGACTTGCATTCACATCTCAAACCCTTCTCCCTAATGTGCAGAAACACAACACACTGCTGAGGCTTATTACACCTTGGAGATCTCTTCCACTGCAGAAAAATTACCTCCACTCAGTCACCCAATTTGCCTACCCACTTTTCCTGCTTAGTTGATCATTTTTTTTCTTATTTTAATCATATCTTGATGATAGTTTTCAAGTCATCCTGCCCACAGTCCCTTTGAAGGGAAGTTGCCCAATCAACCATTCCTGTGAAAGGGACAAGCTCACTTTAGATGAGGTGACCCTGCCCTGGCTCTACCCCTCAATGTGAAGCAGGAAAAACATAAAACCTAATAGCAGTCAACACACAGAATAAGCAGTGATCTATTAAATCTGTGTGTGTGTGTGTGTGTGTGTGTGTGTGCTCAGTTATGTCTGACTCTTTGTGATCCCATGGACAGTAGCCTGCCAGGCTCCTCTGTTCATGGGATTCTCCAGGCAAGAATACTAGAGTGGGTTGTCATTTTCTTCTCCAGGGGATCATCCCGACCCAGAGATCAAAGCTGTGTCTCTTTTGTCTCTTGCATTGGCAGGCTGCTGCTGCTGCTAAGTCGAGTCAGTCATGTCCGACTCTGTGCGACCCCATAGACAGCAGCCTACCAGGCTCCGCCGTCCCTGGGATTCTCCAGGCAAGAGTACTGGAGTGGGCTGCCATTGCCTTCTCCAGCATTGGCAGGAAGATTCTTTACTACTGTGCAACCTGGCAAGTCCCCGATCTCTGAAATAGTCTGGCTTAAAATCATGGTGGAACCAACCAGAATCTTTTCCTCCAGGAATCTGATCTAAGAAATAAACCAGAGAATGAGATATTTCTCCTTAAGAAACAAATGTAAAGGAGAGATGCATGAGGATGTATGGCAGAAGAGTCTGTGGCAACCTTCTTTTGAAGTTATGACAAAAGTCAAAATGTGATCAATGCCACCTGCCCCAACCCCCCCACTTCACTTATTCATTTCATCCTTTAATTCATGTTGGTGATTTTCATCACTATGTAGATATAGATGAGGGAATGAGTCTGGTCTCCTTTGCCTCTTAATAAATTTATTAAGATGCCACCATTATGGTCCTCTTTCCGTTTTATTTAGATAGAAACTCATTTTCTAAAACTCCTACTCTTCAGAGAGTCTAAGGACTGATTTAACTGATGGTTCATACTTGGAAGAGCCAAGGCAGACCACAGTTTATTTTATTTCTGTGGGGTTTCTGCTTGTTTATGATATTTTTTTACATTTTGTTCAAACATTGACCGGGGGATCCATATAGTGGGTTTGGGAAAGAGCAAGGTCAATCATAACTTTTGTGAGTAAAACAAAACATCCATCAGAGGAAATGAGAGCATTTTTATCCAGATAGAGTTTGGAATAATTCAGAACACTCTGTAGTGGCCGCTGAAAAAGGCACCTCATGTAAAATAAATCATCCACTATGGCAAAACGCGGTCAATGCTCATGTCAACAAGGGACTGAAACATTCAAGGAAAGTAAACAGTTTTGCAAACAGCAACTGATGAGTTTCTATTATCCCCTATTTCTTTTTGACTGGCAGGAAAAACAGTGGAACAAAATCAGTCCTATTAGCTCTGAGGAGCCCTAATCTCTTTCCTCCCTGGAGCACACCACCTAACTTAGAAGACAATAAAATCCTCCCTGACACCAGATAAAAAATGATAATGTACTTTAGTGATAATGTGTGTAAGCCGCAAAAGGCAAAACCAGAGTGTGAATATTCTCTCCTAAAATTAAAAAGGACCATAAATCTTTCTTAATAGACACATTACCACTGAATAGCAAGAGGAACGTCAAAACAACACAGAAAACCATAACAAAGGATTCCATCTGACTGACGCCAACCAGAGTAGCAACCTCACCACCAGTGCCCCTCTCGTGAAAATAATTTTAATGGCATCCTAGAGCCACAATTATTAAATATGGGCATTATTTTGTCTGCTCACAGACACAAAAGAGAAAATTAAAAACTCATTATATCTGTGAAAAGAAGAGAAGCGAAAAGCAAAGGAGAAAAGGAAAGATATAAGCATCTGAATGAGTTCCAAAGAATACAAAGGAGAGATAAGAAAGCCTTCCTCGATGATCAATGCAAAGAAATAGAGGAAAACAACAGAATAGGAAAGACTAGAGATCTCTTCAAGAAAATTAGAGATACCAAGGGAACATTTCATGCAAAGATGGGCTCAATAAAGGACAGAAATGGTATGGACCTCACAGAAGCAGAAGATATTAAAAAGAGATGATAAGAGTACACAGAAGAACTGTACAAAAAAGATCTTCATGACCCAGATGATCATGATGGTGTGATCACTCACCTAGAGCCAGACATCCTGGAATGCAAAGTCAAGTGGGTCTTAGGCAGCACCACTATGAACAAAGCTAGTGGAGGTGATGGAATTCCAGTTGAGCTATTTCAAATCCTGAAAGATGATGCTGTGAAAGTGCTGCACTCAATATGTCAGCAAATTTGGAAAACTCAGCAGTGGCCACAGGACTGGAAAAGATCAGTTTTCATTCCAATCCCAAAGAAAGGCAATGCCAAAGAATGCCCAAACTACCACACAATTGCACTCATCTCACACTCTAGTAAAGTAATGCTCAAAATTCTCCACACCAGGCTTCAGCAATACGTGAACCATGAACTTCCTGATGTTCAAGCTGGTTTTAGAAAAGGCAGAGGAACCAGAGAACAAATTGCCAACATCCACTGGATCATGGAAAAAGCAAGCGAGTTCCAGAAAAACATCTATTTCTGCTTTATTGACTATGCCAAAGCCTTGGACTGTGTGGATCACAAGAAACTGTGGAAAATTCTGAAAGAGATGGGAATACCAGACCACCTGACCTGCCTCATGAGAAATCTGTATGCAGGTCAGGAAGCAACAGCTAGAACTGGACATGGAACAACAGACTGGTTCCAAATAGGAAAAGGAGTACGTCAAGGCTGTATACTGTCACCCTGCTTATTTAACTTATATGCAGAGTACATCATGAGAAACGCTGGACTGGATGAAGCACAAGCTGTAATCACGGTTGCCAGGAAAAATATCAATAACCTCAGATATGCAGATGACATCCCCCTTATTGTAGAAAGTGAAGAAGAACTAAAGAGCCTCTTGATGAAAGTGAAAAAGGAAAGTGAAAAAGTTGGCTTAAAGCTCAACA
The DNA here is from genome assembly GCF_019923935.1 of Bubalus bubalis. NCBI lineage: Eukaryota > Metazoa > Chordata > Mammalia > Artiodactyla > Bovidae > Bubalus > Bubalus bubalis. The sequence goes on from NC_059179.1 coordinate 8,206,034, forward strand.
TTCTGAAAACTAAGATCATGGCATCCGGTCCCATTACTTCATGGCAAATAGATGGGGAAAAAGTGGAAACAGTAGCTGACTTTATTTTTTGGGCTCCAAAATCACTGCAGATGGTGACTGCAGCCAGGAGATTGAGAGAGTCATTTCCTAGGCAGGTTGATAGGGAGTCTAGGGGTCCCCAAGGAGAGAGGGGTCTGGAATTCTCAAGGAGGAAGAAAGGACAAACTTTTTTTCTTTCTCCACATTCCTTAGGATTATATAACAATAATGTATCCTGCCTAAGGACAGTCTTTGGAGTCAACCTTCTGTTATCTTAAAATGTTAATTATGGGAGTAGACCTGGTCTTTACAAGGATGTATCTTGCCTGAGGACAGTGTTATCTTAAAATGTAAATTATGGGAGTAGGTCTGATGAGGTCTTTACAACCTCCAGACATTCTTTGAATTATATAACCTCATTGTTAACACTAGCAAGTGGGTACTCTTTCTGCCCCCTTCTGATGCCTATGTCAGAAGCTTTTTCTATCTCCTTTATACTTTAATAAAACTTTATTACACAAAAGCTCTTAGAGATCAAGCCTCGTCTCTGGCCCCGGATTGAATTCTTCTCCTCCGGGGGCCAAGAATCCCAGTGTCTTCGCGTGATTCAACAACAACCTTTCAAGATTAAAAGACGCTTACTCTTTGGAAGGAAAATTATGACCAACCTAGACAGCATATTAAAAAGCAGAGACATTACCTTGCCAACAAAGGTCCGTCTAGTCAAGGCTATGGTTTTTCCAGTGGTCATGTTTGGATGTGAGAGTTGGACTACAAAGAAAGCTGAGCACTGAAGAACTGATGCTTTTGAACTGTGGTGTTGGAGAAGACTCTTGAGAGTCCCTTGGACTGCAAGGAGATCCAACTAGTCCTTCCTAAAGGAAATCAGTCCTGGGTATTCATTGGAAGGACTGATGTTGAAGGTGAAACTCCAATATTTTGACCACCTGATGCAAAGAGCTGACTCATTTGAAAAGACCCTGATATTGGGAAAGACTGAAGGCAGGAGGAGAAGGGGATGACAGAGGATGAGATGGTTAGATGGCACCACCGACTCAATGGACATGAGTTTGGGTATACTCCGGGAGCTGGTGATTGACAGGGAGGCCTGGCGTGCTGCGGTTCATGGGGTCGCAAAGAGTTGGACACGACTGAGCAACTGAACTCAACTGAAAAACTCGTTCAAACTTTATATGTCATAGTGATACAACATAATAATACTTTCATCCAAAGGCAGCAATGAATGGTAGCAGTAAAGTATTCTAATTCTGACTTTGCCCTAAGAAGGCAGGGATAGAGGCATGAATTCTAGTGAATTTAAATCTGTCTTCCCCACTTGTTCTTGGATCTTGGACAACCTCTTGATCTCTCATTGCTACAATGTCTGCTCTGTAAAATGAGGATAACAGCAGAATCCAGTTCAGACAGTGTTTCTAAGAACCAAAAATCAAAACCAATTATATTTGTTTCAGGGTTTCTTAACCATGCCATGATTGACATTTTGGGTTGAACAATATTTTTTGTGGGGGTAGGGAGCTAACCTGCATACTATAGAATGTTTAACAGTATCTACCCATTAGAGATGAGTAATGATAATTTTTAAAAGTCATTAGATATTGTCAGATGTTCCCTAAGGGGCACAGTCACCCCCAGTTGATAATCAGAGCTTTAGTCCCTGGTGACTGTCAACTCTTGAATAAATGGGCATTCATCCTCTCTTCAGTTGGTATTATCTGTTGTTCAAAAGAAGAATCCTGTGGCTTTAGGTACATTAATGTAACATGTGGGAAGAAGGGAAATGTTGGTTAACTAAGTGTCATAAACTGTCTCCATACTTACATGTATACATTAACTCATGCTATCTTCAAAACTATCTTAGAAAGTCAATACTGGGGATCGTCCAAAAATCCTTCCCATGAAGAGACTGATTAATTGATGATACTTATAAATGAAAGTTGAATTGTATATAAACATGTGTGCTCTCACCTTGAACTAAGTTTCAGAACACTGATGAAACACGCATGTCCCAAATGTACATATCTGGGTATTCAGGTAGTTGCTAGGAATGTGAACCATTCTGTGAAGCTGAGGCCAAGAGATGGGCCCTACATGGATACAGCCAAGAGCCTCCCTAGTGATTCTACCAAGTCAGTTTGGATATAAAACCAGATCCTATGGTCCAGTGGAATTCACAGGGACTTTTGTACTTGGAACATACTCCACAAGATTCTGCCTTGAATGCTGGACAAATGATTATGGAGTTCTGAAACATTTTAATTCCACAAAATCAAAAGAATGCCTTGACCACAAATATCCCTACTCACCAAACACATATTGCTGAGACTAAAATCAAGGGATTAGGGATGAAGTTCCACCAGGTTTTCTATATGGCCAGCGAACAGAAATTCATTGTGAGTCCACAGGCATGCTTTTCTGAAGATGGCAATTCCAAACCTTTCACAAGGTCAAAGCAACCCATTTCAGCCCCTCATCTCTCTCTCTCTAAGCTGAATGCAGTCTTTGGATTGGACTGCTGGAAAAATGGTCACTAGAAGTGAAGAATCTTAGTTCTAGAATTATCTTGTTTCATTGTCATCTCATGTATCACCCAATAACCCATCTGTATACAGAAAATACCTTATAAATTATTCTCATATTACTATCTCTATTTCAAAAATTTACTGAGGCTCAGGGGGGTTAACTAACTTGGGTCAGATCTTGACAGGACAGTAGGCAAGCAGCAGAGTGAAGGGGCTTCCCAGGTGGCTCAGTGGGTAAAGAATCCACCTTCAATGCAGGAGAGACAAGAGACTCTAATTTGATCCCTGGGTTGGGAAGATCCCCTGGAGGAGAAATGTCAACCCACTCCAGTATTTTTGCCTGAAAAATCCCATGGACAGAGGAGCCTGGTGGCCTACAGTCCAATGGGTCACAAAGAGTCAGACACAGCTGAGTGACTAAGCAGCAGGAGCAGCAGTAGAGTGAAAGTTCATACCTAGAGCTGTTCCCCTGCGCAGGCTGCCTCCTACCGGCTGACTGGCAACACGTGGAGCTGTCTAGCTGCTTGCTAGGGGTGGTGGACAGAAATGAAAACTCACTAAGAATAGTGAGTTCCTATGGGTTTGGGATGTAAAAGGATAAACAGTGTTTGAATCGTAGCTCTCGGTTCCACTTAGGTTCTTTTCCTCAGGACTATTTGTATTCTTGGGGGAAGGATAGCAGGATAAGGAACAAAAAGTTATTCCGTGATGGGTAATGACTCTGCATAACATTAAAAAGTTCCTTGCAGAGTAAAAGCGAATCCATAAATGTTAGGAAAATCAGTTATGGAGAAACGGGAAAAATGTAATCTTTTTGAAGGATTCTGTCGGAGCAGGCAATGGCACCCCACTCCAGTACTTTTGCCTGGAAAATCCCATGGATGGAGGACCCTGGTAGGCTGAAGTCCATGGGGTCGCTAGAGTCGGACACGACTAAGCGACTTCCCTTTCACTTTTCACTTTCACGCAATGGAGAAGGAAACGGCAACCCACTCCAGTGTTCTTGCCTGGAGAATCCCAGTGACAGGGGAGCCTGGTGGGCTGCCGTCTATGGGGTCGCACAGAGTCGGACACGACTGATGCGACTTAGCAGCAGCAGCAGCAGTGCTGAATATTTCTTTTTAATTAATTAATTAATTTTAATTGGAAGCTAATTACTTTACAATATTGTAGTGGTTTTCCCATACACTGACATGAATCAGCCACAGGTGTACATGTGTTCCCCATCCTGAAACCCCCTCCCACCTCCCTCCCCTGTGCTGGGTGTGGCTAAGAAATACTGAATGAAAACTTATATCCAAAGCATATACAAGACAAATTGTCATGTAAAAGTCTTGTAATTGGCTATTGTAAATTACCCAGCCTGGTCAGCAGAATTATATTGCATCCTGGGAACATAATTTAGGTGGACAGATTTAAAAAGAAAAATATGTTGGTAGTAATAACATGGCAGTTTGGAGTCAGTCTCCATATATATTTCCAAGGATCCCTACCAGAATTGAAAATTTGCCTTTACTGGAAATGTATTTCAATTTTCCCCCAGCAAAAACCCAGGATCGTGGTGAGAAAAAGTATCTTTCAACAGGGCTGCCTTGCTGGCACTCCTTATTATAGCACCAGATCTAACTAGGTTTTTATTTTCACAGTATACTTAATTGGGCAAGAGTTTCACCAACATCTTTACTAGGCGATTTGTTTTTTATAAAATGCATTACGTGGTTATAAAATTATCAAAATAATCCAAAGAGGCATTACTGTCTGCTAAAAGAATTTAATTGGAAAAATGGAAAATTTTTTTTTCTGACACAACATTGAGAACTTAAAAAACACTCTTATCCTTTTACTGAAAAGCTAATATTCCCCTCCAGATTTCTGATTTTAATCTTCATAGGGCCTGGATAAGCTAAGCTTTAACGCAAGCCTTAAGGCTGTATAAATATTTATCATAGATAAAAAATTAAAAAAGAAATCTTAGTGATTTTAGGCATCAAAAGAGACTTATGTGGTATAATAAAAGACTCCTGGATTTAAATTCAGAGGAATTTGGGTAGTGGTCTTTGCTCTATCACCATTTGGCCCTGCAAACTTAAACAACTCTTACATGCCTTTCTGGACATGAATTTCTTCACCTGTAAAGCAAGGGGATTGGATTGGATTACTCCTAATACTCCCCCAAAGGTCTGGCAATATGTGGTGGTACTAGAGGACATTTTAAAATAAAAGGGAAGGATGTATATTTTTAATGAAAAGAAACTGTCACAATTCAAAACACTGATGGTAACTGTCATAAAAACGGCTTGAAACAAAAAATTAATTCAGGGTTTCAAAAAAGTAAATGTCAAAATACAGCATACCATTTCTTCAGCTCTTAAATTGAAGAATTAATTATTGAATGTTTGAAGATAAACAAAAAAAAAAAAAAAAAAAAAACTGAGAAAACAAAAGTGTCATTCTATCAGTCAGCTCCTGACTTTAAATCTAATATTCTTAGTTTAGATTGTGAAAATTTTGATTTAGTAGAAAAAATTGCTTCAAACCACATTCAAACACAAATTGCTTCAAAGTAATTGATATTACTTTTAGATACTCAATGTACCTTATATGAGCCCAAAATAGAATGAAACATATTAGAACATGATGGAGGAGAAGGAAAATGTCTGCATGTTTAGAAATATAAATAAAACTTAAAATGTTTAGCAGAAATGAAAAGCCAAAGCAGGTTAGTAAAATATATGAAATAATTTTGTTTCCTTCTCTCTGGCAATTCAGTAACCAGAAAGCTAAAAGCTGATCTTTCAGACATTCATCATTGCCAGGGTTTCGATCTAGCAATCAATTCAGATATTAAATCTGCCTGTGTGGGGCAGGCAAAGGGCACCAAACGATGCTGTCATAGAGCTGGTAGAGAGCATGTAGTAACCATCCTGCTGAGGCTGTTTTTGTAATGGAAAATTCATCCCTGGGAGAGGTATGATGAAATGAAATAAGCTTTATACCTAGAGGGATATGATGAGCTACGGAATTTGCAGAGCTCAGCACAAGCTGAAAACTCAGGACACCTTGTATTGTTGCTTAGTCACTCAGTTCAGTTCAGTTCAGTCGCTCAGTCATGTCCAACTCTTTGCAACCTCATGAATCACAGCACACCAGGCCTCCCTGTCCATCACCAACTCCCGGAGTTCACTCAAACTCACGTCCATCGAGTCAGTGATGCCATCCAGCCATCTCATCCTCTCTCGCCCCCTTCTCCTCCTGCCCCCAATCCCTCCCAGCATCAGGGTCTTTTCCAATGAGTCAACTCTTTGCATAAGGTGGCCAAAGTATTAGTTTCAGCTTTAGCATCAGTTCTTCCAAAGAACACCCAGGACTGATGTCCTTTAGAATGGACTAGTTGGATCTCCTTGCAGTCCAAGGGACTCTCAAGAGTCTTCTCCACCACCACAGTTCAGAAGCATCAATTCTTCAGCGCTCAGCTTTCTTCACAGTCGAACTCTCACAGCCATACATGACCACTGGAAAAATCATAGCCTTGACTAGATGGACCTTTGTTGGCAAAGTAATATCTCTGCTTTTCAATATGCTATCTAGGTTGGTCATAACTTTGCTTCCAAGGAGTAAGCGTCTTTTAATTTCATGGCTGCAATCACTGTCTGCAGTGATTTTGGAGCCCCAAAAATAAAGTCAACGACTATTTCCACTGTTTCCCCATCTATTTCCCATGAAGTGATGGGACCGGATGCCATGATCTTAGTTTTCTGAATGTTGAGCTTTAAGCCAACTTTTTCACTCTCCTCTTTCACTTTCATTAAGAGGCTTTTTATTTCCTCTTCACTTTCTGCCGTAAGGGTGGTGTCATCTACATATCTGAGGTTATTGATATTTCTCCCGGCAATCTTGATTCCAGCTTGTGTTTCTTTCAGCCCAGCGTTTCTCATGATGTACTCTGCGTACAAGACCCCATGTCCAAGGAGTGGCGGCTACACGGGCGCAGGAGGGCCGAGAGGAGCTACTCCACGTTCAAGGTCAGGAGGGGCGGCCGTGAGGAGATACCCCTCGTTCAAGGTAAGGAGCAGTGGCTGCGCTTTGCTAGAGCAGCAGTGAAGAGATACCCCACGTCCAAGGTAAGAGTAACCCAAGTATGACGGTAGGTGTTGTGAGAGAGCATCAGAGGGCAGACACACTGAAACCATAATCACAGAAAACTAGCCAATCTGATCACACGGACCACAGCCTTGTCTAACTCAATGAAACTAAGCCATGCCATGTGGGGCCACCCAAGACGGGCAGGTCATGGTGGAGAGGTCTGACAGTCACTCAGTCATGTCCAACTCTTTGTGACCTCCCATGGACTGTAGCCCTCTGTCCATGGATTTCCCAGGCAAGAATACTCGAATGAGTTGTCCTTTCCTTTGCCAGGGGATCTTCCCAACCCAGGGACTGAACCCATGTCTCCTGTATTGCAGGTGGATTCTTTACTGCTGAGCCACCTGGAAAGTCCCTCAAGACACCTTATTCAAAAAAACTATAAATTTTAAGCAGCTTACAGCTTAGCATTAAACCCTCCTGAGAGTAGGGACCCTTTGTGACCACCAGTAAAGCTGGCCCTGAAGACAGTTCAAATCCCCGCTCAGTTATCTAAGAGCTCTGCAAGAGACCCTGCACCAGCCAACTGACCACTGTCAGGTTCTTTGTGAAAAGGTTAAACCCATAAAAACGCCCTTATATGCCTGTTGTAAAAATCCTATTATCCAATAAGTCCCATCTGCTGGATAAACAGTATATCCTCAAAAAGCAATAGCTATTATCATTAGCCTGAAGGATGGATGACTCCCAATAGCAATTCCATCGTAAATCACAATGCTTTTTTCTTCTCTTACAGGTCTTAGAAAGAGATTAATCCATAAACAATGATAGCAAGAAAATTCTAAAGCAGAAAGGTGGCAGAACTCTTTTCCCCAGGTACTGACTAATTGAGTTTTTTTATGCCAACACAAAGACTTGAACATATTTTCTCTTTTGTGGTTCTTACTGTATTTCCTTCAAATGATTTACCATAAGAATATAAGAATGCTATAGAAACAGTCATGCTCTTGTTAATACAAGTTCCTGCTTTTCAAAAGTCGTAAGCGAATTGCTCCTAGAACAAGAGGATTGTAATCAATATTTTGCTGCTTTCGGGCCACCCTGGAATGTGAAAGATTGAAACATCTTGAATAATGAACCAAGAGGCAACATTCTCTTGGAAAAAGAGGTGTAATTTGCATGCAACCTATACTACATAATTTTCAAAAACACGGCATTTATACTTCTCTGTGGTAGTAAATTGAACTCTTGTTACCAGCAGTACTCTTTTATGCTCTGATTTAAACCAATGAGAAAATTAACTCATGACAAGTTCGACTCTTGAAGGTGAAGATTTCTGAATGCTTTAAAACGTCAATGTAACTTCTTTTATGGATACTTATTTGAAAGGCACTTATTAATAGACCAGAAGGAGAGAATGTGAGAGGGTAAAAAAAGAAAGGGAATGGAAGCCTCATAGGGTTTCCTTTTGCCCTATGATCCTTTTTCAATATAGGATATAATAGCTAGAACAGAAACATGGTAGAAGAAATAAAGAGTCTTTCAGAGTTTAAACTATCAGGAAACTATTTCAATATCTGAGTGGCTAAAAACACCATGGTGACACTTGGATTCATGTCGCATTTTAGGAATTCATTTGTTTGGGGCCAATTCCATGAACACTCATTTGGATTCAATAATGGAAGGCTAATAAAGAGACTACCAAGAGGTTCAATTCTGAAGATGCTGGAAGACTAGGATGATGGGCTTATTTATACTTGTCCTCGCTTCACCTGATCCAGGATGAGCTAACACCACCTTTGGTCCCTTCCTGAAATAGCATAGGCTATTACGGGTACACAGTTATTCACTTAAACTGGTTGCCTTCATACTTACATTTTAAAAATAGATAAATGAATTACTCAGTCAAAATATTCTCCTTAATATATGCACTGTCAAGCATTTTAACAGATCTCAGCTCTCTTGTCTATTTTTCCTGGCATTGATTGTTACAAGGCTTGAAAATATTAAATAAGAAAATAATTGTATGGAAGTTTTAATACTCAAGTCATCTGCAAATATGATCTTCAAATCTGGAGTACTTATTCTTCTGCCAGAATAGCATTACTTTTTCTCCTAATAACACCTAATGCATTGAATTACCCAGTCACAGCCATTTCACAAGACTACAAGGCATTCATTTTAAGCATTCATGTGTTTAATTAATAACTTTAATATGTACCAATAAAAACATCCAGTAGAACGACTTCATAAAAAGGCTTTCCCAACATCAACAACAGAGTTGAGGAAACAAAACTTTACTTACACAATATTTTTAGAAAGTATTATACACTTTTGGTTCATTTGTTTGCTTTGTTTTTATTTTCACAAGAGCAAATCACACGGAACTGGTGAGAATAGTGTTAAATGTTCTGATTCACTATTCTATCATCTTCAATGTCATTTAACAGCTATTTCCTATGTAACTGGCATCATTTTAAAAGCTGTGGGAGATTCTGGAGAAATACAAGTTAACTACCACTGTTCTCAGAGAGAGTCTAAGGACAGAAGTAGAAACAGCAATGAAAGAAGTAGAAATTGGATGAGACAAAAAGTGGTGCCAAGAAGAGTCTGATACTAGAAAGGAGAGGACCAGGTGAAGCGTGGAGGGACTAGCCCCATTAAAGAACAGCTGGGTGAGAGAGAGCAACTAGGTGGGTGAGAGAGATCAACTAGGTGGGTGAGGTTTCATTGGGAAAAATTTTAGAGATGAAACAACTCTGAATAATAATTAAACTCAGAAGATGACTTTACAGATACATTTGGCAAACAAGGAAATTGAGGTCCAGAAAGTTCACCAGAACTGCTGACAGATGAAACCTTAATACCCAAATCTATCAACTCCTGGAATATGTCCTAAGAAGTCCAGGGCTCTTCTGGTGGGTGACAACTTTTAGTGGCCCACAAAATAAGTAGAAACTTCAAGTTTATTGCTCTTCACCAAACAAGTAGTTTTGCAGACAGCTTACCCCACTAACATACATTTAGAACATTAGAAAGCAGACCTCATCCTAAATTCAGATTCCTCTGTGAAGTGGGTTCAGCAACACTCTTAGCTCTGCTTCTGAAGTGGGTTCCTATTGCCTTCTCTATTCTTTGAAGCAGGATGATAAAACAAAAATGAAACATTTTTTCAAAGAGAATTCATTTAACGGTTATATTGATGTCTTGATCAAAAAGAAGGAAGTCTTTCAGGTGGTGCTTTTTTCTTCTTTTCATTAATGTACTTCATTTACAAGTCATCACTCTCTTAACCTTTACTGCTCTTTACTTAATCAACCCAGGATTAGGTTGAAGATTAGGAGAGTGGAGTTAACAGAAGGAAGCATAAGCAACCTTTCAGAAAGCAAAGGAATTCAAGATAATTTCCACAACTTGAGTCTCATTTGATACAACTCATTTGATACAATGAGTCAAATTAATCACACAGTGGTTAGAAAGTCCATTCAAGACAAGACAAGCTGCAAAATCTATGAGGTATAAAAAAAAGGGATTACGTCCCACAAGAATGGACAAATCCCCTAGTAGGTCCAGTCATTCGAACCAGGAGCTCTGGTGCAGGACAAGTCAATCAACAGACAATAAAGCAGAACAGTTAAAAAGTGTGGATTCCAGCACTGCCTTATATCCTGCATTCAAGTCTCAGCTCTAAAAAGTTGTATTACGTGTTCTTTGACGAGGGACCTAAGCTTTGTGTGCCTCTGTTTCCTCAGCTGTAAAGTGGGGATAATAATATTACCACCTATCTCATGAGTGTGTTGTGGCAATGAGATGAATTAATTGTTATTTCTATATAAAATACTCAGACTAGTACTGACACATAGCTAAGTGTGATGTGAGTGCTTGCTGCCATTAATCTCCTCCTTCTCCTTCTCTTCCTTTCCTCCTTCTTTTTATCCTTCTCGTTCTTCTGCTCCTCCTCACTCTGTTTCTACCATGTACCCCCACATGACCTTGGAGAAGCTGACAAACCTCTTGGCTTCACAGTTTCTGCATTGTGAATGCAGGATAATAACACTGTAGGGGTACCTACTACCTCCAGGTATTAAGATTGTAATGAGATATATAAAAGTCCTTAGAATGCTACTGAACTATACAGTTAAATATGGTTAAAACAGTATTTTTTTATTATGTGACTTTTACCAAAATAAAAAAATTTTAAAGAAAGTTCTTGATAGAGCACAGATCATATATGAAGCATGGATAAAATGGAAGTTTGTACACTCACTCACACATTTGTTCTAGACTTCTTCCAGCAAATACTTTTTATATACAGTGTGTAAAGCATATTTTTAGTTAAAGGGAATACAGCAGTGAATGAAACAAACAAAAATGTGTTCTCTCATGGAGCTTACACTTAAGAGATGGTAGTTGTGTACCAGTAAATATTCTCACTATGATCAATTTGAAAACCTGTTTGCAAATTCCTGATCATTTATTTATTCCTGAATATTTTATTTATTTGAGAAGTGGTATAAGCAGGTTCCAGAACACCACTGACAGGGAAATAGACAAGAAAGAGGTAAAATGGACCGTGTGTAAATAGAGCTAAGTGCTCTGAAGGAAAATAAGGCAGGGAACAGTGATACCAAATGTCTGAGGATAAAGAGAGGGGGTGCAATTACAAATAATCTGGACAAGAAGGATTCACTGAGAAGGTGATATCTGGTCACAGACTTGACAGTGTAGAATGACCCAGGCCGTGGAAACAACACACCTTCTCAGTGACTGAAAAGCACATCAGCTGAGAATGTCAGTCTTGGTTTGTGCACAAGGTCCCTCAGACGATTTAGCCCAGCACGCTGTCACCTGTGCTTTCCTTCACAGGTATAGTCTACACACGAGTAGATAAACATTTACAGGTTGAAAATATTCCCTTCACCTAGTCTCTGAGTAACATAACCCTATACTGGTCAATGTGCATTGTCCAGAATTCTCACTCCTGGTCTCCAGGGTTAGCCTGACAGCTTCACTGTCTGAAACCTTCGGTTAAATCTGTCAAGTGAACAGAAGGATATGGAATTTATTTCAGAGCTAACACAAACAAGCAGAGAGCCTCTCAAATAAAAAGAGATGGTTTTCAAAACTTGCTCTTTATGTAAACGTCATAATGATAACCAAAGTTTCCACCAACAGAAAGCTTGATCAAGTATGGAGACACTGTGGAACTACTGGAAGGAATGTAAACAATGGTGGGAACCTAATACTGTGATGTGGAGAGACATTCATTTTATTAATGATACCACTGCAGCAACTGCGATTTCCTGAGGGTGTATCTCTTCTAATGCCTGAGTTTCCTCATCTACAAAGTGGGACTAATTACTACCTTATAGGTGAACGTGAGATTTGAATAAATTAATTCAGATAAAAGTTACTACATCACTTAATGGTAACTACATAGAATAAATAAGATCATGGCATCTGGTCCCATCACTTCATGGGAAATAGATGGGGAAACAGTGGAAACAGTGGCAGACTTTGTTTTTTTGGGCTCCAAAATCACTGCAGATGGTGATTGAAGCCATGAAATTAAAAAACGCTTACTCCTTAGAAGGAAAGTTATGACCAACTTAGATAGCATATTGAAAAGCAGAGATATTACTTTGCCAACAAAGGTCCGTCTAGTCAAGGCTGTGGTTTTTCCTGTGGTCATGTATGGATGTGAGAGTTGGACTGTGAAGAAAGCTGAGCGCCGAAGAATTGATGCTTTTGAACTGTGATGTTGGAGAAGACTCTTGCGAGTCCCTTGGACTGCAAGGAGATCCAACCAGTCCATTCTAAAGGACATCAGTCCTGGGTGTTCTTTGGAAGGAATGATGCTAAAGCTGAAACTCCAGCACTTTGGCCACCTCCAGGCGAAGAGTTGACTCATTGGAAAAGACCCTGATGCTGGGAGTGATTGGGGGCAGGAGGAGAAGGGGACGACAGAGGATGAGATGGCTGGATGGCAACACCAACTCGACAGACGTGAGTTTGAGTGAACTCCGGGAGTTGGTGATGGACAAGGAGGCCTGGCGTGCTGCGATTCATGGGGTCACAAAGAGTAGGACACAACTAAGCAACTGAACTGAACTGATAAATGGAATGCATGTGATCAATGTAAGCTATTTTCCCCTTCATCTTCATTATTATCATTATCATTATTGTTTTACTTTGGGCCAAACACTAGAAGTTAGGTTTTTTTATTAATCCCATTAAACTGAGCAATAGAAAGTTTACTAAGGTGCTTTATATTTTAAAGAGAATTAGGAGGTTGGGTAGAGATTCATGATCATACAGTCTCATTCTCAATAGCTGTTCTATAAAACAAAAACACATTTTGGCCAGTTTAAATCCAACTAGAGTCTAAGATCCATGAGGGCAAGAACCATGTCACTTGCATTTACTACTCATAGAAAGTTATTCATTATGCCGCATGAATACAACGAGGAAGCCATAGTCAACACTACGTATTAAATGCTTATTTATGTCCTGAATGTCTAATATGAATTATTTTGCACACTCCCTCCACTCCAAAGAGGGAGCTACTAATGTTATCCCATTTTACATATGAGAAAATTGAGTCCAAGAGAATTTAAATTAATTACCCCAAGTCATACAGATAAGTAGCAGTGCCAGAACTAAAACTCCTGTCTATTGAACTCCAGTCCCAAATTTTCACTGCTGTTTTTTCCTGTCTACAGTGCTCAGCTAGTAACTCCTAGGATAATGAGAAGCAATGATACACAGTTGTCACTAGACCCAGGACATGTGAATCAAGGTTGCAGGCTTCATATGAAGGTACAATAGTTGCCTCCTCTGTTAATGACCACATGTCAACAAGGTAAAATGCAGAACTCAGTGGAATCCTAAAGGCTCATTCTCAAAAGTCTGAAGGAGCCAATTAGCTTTGGTATAACAATCTCTCATACAACTCCGTGGTCAGCTAGTGCCATGGTAACACACATACCTCTTCCATAATATCAATCTCTGCCATTTCCAATCTGTACTATGTATGAATCACTCATTAAAAGACTGGAGAACATGGAGTAATGGCTTCAAAAACTCTCTCGGGAATAAAAATAGAAGCTTAGTGCTGTTGGTATGGATTCCCCACTGTTTTGAAGTAACCATTTTCAGCCTTTGGAGAAAGAATTCACAGACTCTTTGCTGTAGCATTTTAGATAATCTACTATTCCTTGCAAGTCTCTCAACTCACATTTCTTACAGAGGTAAGCATGTCTGTGGTCTGAAAGCCAAGGTAAAAACAAACCAAGCATCTCTCGTAATGACACACCAAGGACCTGGTGAAAAACGCACTCTGTTGTACCCAGTAATGGAAATTATCAGTCAAGTTATTTGGATTTTAATTAGAGAGTAGTCCAGAGCAATTATAATAACCTGGTTCTTTTGATCTTGAGAATCTCAATCCTTGTGCTGGTAGAGGCGAATTGAAATGATCTAGAAGCCAGTAAGGTGAAGTAAAGGAGCAAGATAGGCAAGGTGTAAGCAACAGGGGAGGAAGCAGATGTGGCACTCAGGGAACACATGGTCCTTTTCAGAACCTCTTCTAAAAAAAGGGGCTGCTACTCTGCTCTAGCTGATGGTTGCCAGAAGGCAAAACATCCTGGTTTTGCTTTATTTTTCAATTCTTTTCTTAAGAGAAACCATGAATTCAGATTTTATGTTAAATTTCAAAAATGTCAGAAGTTAGCAATTTTTAATTAAAAATAATAACAACAATGTGTGGGATGAATAAAAGTCATGAGCAGGATTTGGTCCATAGGCGCCTTGTTTGTGACTTCTATTCCGATATATTCTCTTATCTGCAGTGCTAGATGACGCAAGGCTACTTAGAGCTGCTGCTAAAGTTTCAGGCAAATTCCTGTCCAAGTTTGGATTAGCAAGGTCTGATTTGACTAATACCCTAGGAACACATGAAAATAATAATAGCTGATATTTACAGAGTCCCCATCATGCATGCAACACTCAGATTAATTGAGAAAAAGCCTGTAAGATGGATACTCTTATTATTATCCTCATTTTACAGATGTGGAAGCTGAGGAACTAAGCAGGTATATTATCTGCCATCTGTCCAAGGTCACACCACTATCAGGTAATAGAATTGGGTGCCCACCCAAATATATCGCTGCTGCTACTAAGTCACTTCAGTCGTGTCCGACTCTCTGCGACCCCATAGACGGCAGCCCACCAGGCTCCCCCGTCCCTGGGATTCTCCAGGCAAGAACACTGGAGTGGCTTGCCATTTCCTTCTCCAATACATGAAAGTGAAAAGTGAAAGTGAAGTCGCTCAGTCGTGTCCGACTCTTAGGGACCCCATGGACTGTAGCCCACCAGGCTCCTCCATCCATGGGATTTTCCAGGCAAGAGTACTGGAGTGGGGTGCCATTGCCTTCTCCACAAATATATCGCTACTAGGCTATAAAGTTAAGTGTATGGGAATAAAGGGCATAAAAATGAAATATATGGGCAAGGTAATGTCTTTTTGTCACTATCAAAAAAGGCATCTTAGTCAATGTGGCTTGGAATAAAATTCCATAAAAATGTTTAGATCATTGGGCCAATTTATATACTCTTGGTAATTCTTTCTAAAAATAATTTAAAGGAAGAAAAATGTATCAGTTCAGAAGAATTAGCATCATCCAATTTTTGAGTAGCAAACAAGCAAACAAAGTAACCAAATCCCCAAGAGAATAAAAACAAATATATTTTTTTTCTTTTTATTAATATGGTGGAAGACTAGATAATCACTAAAAATTGAAGCCCTGGTGATTACTCGTCACTTAGAAGACCTATCATTTATTAAACATTGAGTGAATAATAAGAAAGAAGCAATCACATTTGTATTCTGATTAGAATGAGGTAAAAACTATTAAGATATAGGCTAGAAAAAAATACAAGTTAGGCTTTGAGTCATTTCATAACAATTAATCAAATTATGAGTGGCTTAGAAAATAAATAAGGGACTTTCAACATCATTGTAGTAATATTTGCTATTTGTTGCAACCAAATTTAACTTAAAACTATGATAAACATACAGGTACCACTCAGATTCAGGTTTCCAACACTATAAAGCATTTAACCATTTAACTGTCCCTGTTGAGCATGACCTCAGTATTTTGCACATTTTCTGTGACGATTCTACAGAGTCGTGTTTTGCATACAAGGGCCCAGCTATGTGAGAATAAACTGTCATCTCTGACATGAATATATATAAGTTCTGATGTACAGTTTCAAACCAAGGTTCCATGTGGTTCCTAAAGTCAATGCATTCTCATCTTAAGAATTTCACTCCTACGATCTCCAAGATACATAGGTTTGTCCCTTCACTTCCTTCAGACTCCTGCTCAAATGTTGCCAATAAGAATTACTCTGATCACTTTATATAAAACAGTAATACCCTGACACTACCAACACTCAATTTATACTTATAAGGCTGAGCGCCGAAGAATTGATGCTTTTGAACTGTGGTGTTGGAGAAGACTCTTGAGAGTCCCTTGGACTGCAAGGAGATCCCACCAGTCCATTCTGAAGGAGATCAGCCCTGGGATTTCTTTGGAAGGAATGATGTTAAAGCTGAAACTGCAGTACTTTGGCCACCTCATGTGAAGAGTTGACTCATTGGAAAAGACTCTGATGCTGGGAGGGATTGGGGGCAGGAGGAGAAGAGGACGACAGAGGATGAGATGGCTGGATGGCATCACTGACTCCATGGACATGAGTCTGAGTGAACTCCGGGAGTTGGTGATGGACAGGGAGGCCTGGCGTGCTGCGATTCATGGGGTCGCAAAGAGTCGGACACGACTGAGCGACTGATCTGGTCTGATGTTTATCTTCTGCTTTTCTCCACTACATTGTAAACTTCATGAGAATCTATCCCTCTTGTTCAGTGCTATGTCCCCCACATATGGAATTGTACTTTGCACTTCACATTTTAATAGAATCTAACATTAATGTGGCACTTACTATGTGCCAGGCACTATTCTAGATGACTTACTAATATTAAATTATCTAATATTTCTAATGACCCCATTATTATTTTCATTTAATAGATGAAGACCCTGATGCACACAGAAGTCAAATAATCTGTCTAACATACTGTGGTGGACTGACTCTAAGACAGCCTGCAATTACTTACACCTCCTTCTATGCATGGCTTGTTTAATTCCTTTTGAGAGTGATTGTAAGAGCTATTCACTGTTTTTAATGAATAATGTGCAGGAAAAGGTGATTATGTTTCTTTATATTGAAACTTCTATCTCCCTAACAGACTCTCTTATTTCTAACTTTGATTAAAGAAGCTGCCCTATGGAGAGGCCCACATGGCAAAAAACTAAGGGTGGGTTCCACCCTACAGTTATCAATGCATTGAGATCCTCAGACCAACGAACTTCAAGGAACTGCATCCTGCCAACAGTTACATGAACTTGGAAGTAGAACCCTTCCCAGGTAAGCCTCAAATAAGCCCCTTAGCCAGGCCAACACTTTGACTGTATCCTTGTGAGAAACTCTGAAGTAGAGCATCCAGCTAAGATATTCCCAGATTTTCAACCCATAGGAACTGTGGGGTAATAAATGTGTTGCTTTAAGCCACTAAGCCTATGGTAACTTGTCAGATAGCAACAGATGACTAAAATAGTCAGACTAAGTTTTTAAAAAAGGATCCAAACCCAGGTAGCCTAGAATTTATACTTTTATGCACTATATTATTTGTACTTAGTTGCTTAGTCATGTCTGACTCTTTGCAACCCCACAGCCAGTAGCCCACCAGGTTCTGTCCACGGGGATTCTCCAAGCAAGAATACTAGAGTAGGTTGCCATGCCCGCCTCCAGGGTATCTTTCCAACCCAGGGATCAAACCCAGGTCTCCCACATTGTAGGCAGATTCTCTACCATCTGAGCCACCAGGGAAGCCCTGTTATACTATATTTCCCTTCAATAAATATTTTTGGAGTGAACGAAGGGATGGATAAATGGATGGATGAACACGGTGATAATACCTTATAGAGCCAAAGAGCCATGCACAGTTGTTTTATGAGATTACAATGATCTTGATCTTCAAATCTGCAACAAATATTATTTAAAAATATGTATGTGTGTATATATATATAAATATATATATATATCAGCAACACTCTGTCATGAACATCATTACAAAAGTCCTAAATAAAATAAGCATTAGCTAAATTAATCCAATGATTCATAAAAAGATAATACATTATAACCAATGGGGTTCACTCCAGAAATGAAATATTGAGTTACCAACTAAAATCAATTTAAAACATCAAATATCTATTTTAGTAGATACAAAAGAAGCCTTTGATAAAATTATATCTCCAGTGCACCAGCCCCAAGCTTCCTGTATCCTGCATCAAACCTGGATTGGTGCACTGGGATGACCCAGAGGGATGATATGGGGAGGGAGGTGGGAGGGGGGTTCAGGAAGGGGAACACGTGGACACCCGTGGTGGATGCATGTTGATGTATGGCAAAACCAATACAATATTGTAAAGTAAAAAAAAAATTTTTAAATAAAAAAATTATATCTCCATTCATGATTTTTCAAAACTCTCAAAAGAAATTTGGAATAAGACAAAAATCTATGTCCATTCATAATTTTTAAAATACCCTCTTAGCAAAGCAGAAATAGAAGGGTTTATCTATTTAAAAAAAACTATAGAAATTTTATGCTTCATGATAAATTTTGAAGATTTCTCCTGATATTTTGAGAATGGGTAAAGACTGTATGCTATCTCTACTTTATTCACCATTGTAGTAGCAAAAGTCTTAGTCCCTATTAAAGTGAGAGAAACACAGGTTATAAAGAAGTAAAAAATTAAAATTCTTATTATTTTCAGATTACTTGATTACATATATGTAGAAAACGCTAAAGAAACCACATAGAAACCATTAGAATTAATAAGGTGATTTGGTGAGATTTCTGGATACAAAATACAGATCTCAATTGCAACAAGGAATTAGAAAAGGAAATTTAAAATACTATTTATAAAAGATCAATACACATCCAATGCAAGATTAAATCTAACATAAAATGGGCAAGTCTGCTATTCAAAAAATTATAAACCTTCCTCTGCCAGAAAGATCCAATTTCACACACAATACCATTACTAGTTATTCACTAGCAATTTTATTAGAGATAGGACAGAGTCCATAACCAACATGACATGAAATAATAAAACATATATTCAGTTATCCATATATTTTCAATAGTTTTAGCACATGCACACAAATATTGAAAACTGTGGAAATGATGTAGGTTTTGCCTTTTTCCCTTCCATTTCTCCCATGGTAGTGTGTACCGGTTGCCTAGGAGACCGTTACTACCAGGGACAGAAGCGGCCGTGCTATCACTCTGAGCTGGGCCGAGATTTCAGCGGTAGCACGTTGGCTCTCATCCTCAGTGGAAGGGCACTATACTGTCCCACTTGGCTCGGGGCTCACTCACTTCCTAGGAGCCGCTGTACATTGTGTGTTAGTGTTTTGGCAGGAGGAAACAAGCAAAGGGTGCAATAACAGTAACCGGGGAGCAAAGACTGAACATGGCTTGTTAAAGGTGGGTCTAAGACACTGCAGGTGAAGAGACTGCAAAGTATAAAGGAGATGCTTACTAAAGCACACTTAGATGCTGCTGGCAGACAGGGATGGGTGTGCTCCTCACAGAAGCAACTTGGAAAGTAAGTAGGAAAGGGGAGGGAATTTTAACTACCATGTGCCAGCAGCTGTACTACGTATTTCCTATTTGTTTTGCATTCATTTCATCTGTTCTCTCCCTCCCTCCCTCCCACTGTGTTTCTGACAACCATACACAAAGACATGCACACTCAAGCTCATACACACAGCTACTTTTCTAGTTTTAAACACAGGTAACATGGAGTTCAAAGAGGCTAAATAATACTCTTCAGTTCACCCAATTACTCAGCAATGAAGCTGGAATGTATCTCAATCAAACCCCATGAAAATCCATACTAGGCTGCCTCCAAGCCTGGGACATGTTTCAAAATAAGGACAAACTAAAGGGAGGCAACTCATTGGAGAAGGAAATGGCAACCCACTCCAGTGTTCTTGCCTGGAGAATCCCAGGGATGGGGGAGCCTGGTGGGCTGCCATCTATTGGGTCACACAGAGTCGGACACGACTGAAGCGACTTAGCAGTAGCAGCAGCAAAGCGAGGCAAAGGATGCTACAGACACGAAAAGATGAAAGGTTATATTAGGTTCAGGAAATGAGAAGAAATGAGAAGAAACCCGATGAAGTGGAATACAGAGGGTGCAGGGGCATAGGAAGTTTAAAAAAAAAAATAACCAGCAAACAGAATCATGAACTATTTTAAATGCCATATGAGCAAGTTTATTTTTTAATGTTATTTTATAACTGTGCTGTCTAGTAGACACCCTGCATGGTAATGTGGGTTGTCTGAACTGACATGGGTCTACATATACATATATAGAGAATGTATACTGGATTTAATGTAAAAAATCTCACATAAAATAGTTTAGTAATCATTTGTCTATTAATATATGTTGGTCTGATAATAGTTTGTATGTTCTGGGTTAAATAAAATCTATTAAAAGTAATTTCACCTGATTCTTTTTACTTTTTAAATGTGGCTACTGAAAATAATTAAAATTACATTTGTGGGCTTATATTTCAATTGGTTACCAGTGGGAGGCCATGTAAAGTATAAGGAGAGGAAGACTGGGACTGGCTAACTCTTGTACTTAAACTTTTCCTCTCCTTATACACACACAAACACACACCCTCAGCTTTATGCTACTTTGTTATTTTTTTTACACCAAGCCTCCATAGGAACAGGCACCCAGGATTCTTCCCCTAAGAGAAAAAAAAGGCGGTTTGCCTACTACAAACTCTGAAATAAAAATAGTTTAACAAAACTCCTTTGCAAGAAATTAAGATGGATTCATGCAGCATCCAGAGAGTGTTTACATCTTAAAGAAAAAAGGTGCCTGTGGGGAACAAAACAATAATGATGGCTTTGGAAGAAAAATCGGTTTCCAAAGCCTTTACTTCTCCGGAAAGAGCTCCCATTCAGGACATCACAGTGAGCGGCCTCAGCGGTCCCCTGGTGACTCACTCCTGTTTTGCCATATATTCTGTTCTACTTTCTCTGGCCTTGATATTTCATATGGCACCAAGAAATTACTCACCTCACTGTCAAAATGACAATCACCGAAGGATGCTGCCCCTGCCAAACAGTGGCCTGAGCTAGCTGGTGAGCCTGAACGGAAAAAAGTAAACAATAAGCCCTTGTCTGATTGTCCAGGGTATTCCACTGTAGTTGTTCAACATTTTAGTGTGTGTCAATGTCTTTACTGCACTTTGTTGTTTCCCCCTTAAGTCCCGTCTGACTCTTTTGTAACCTCATGGACTGTAGCCCACCAGGCTGGTCTGTCTATGGGATTTCCCAGGCAAGAATACAGTAGTGGATTGCTAGGTCCTTCTGCAGGGGATTTCCCCAACCCAGGGATCGAAACTACATCTACATTGCAGGCAGATTCTTCACCACTGAGACACCTGGGAAGCCCTCGGTGTATTACACGGATATTTTTTCATGGGCATCCATTGTCTCTCATATGTGACACAACAGTGTAATATAAGGTGCATAGGATCACAAAGTTTCCTAGGGAAATGCCCCTATTTAAAAAGGTGGTAAGAGTTGTCAGGGGAGGCCAGGGGACAGAAGGGAGCTATTAACTGGAAAGTGTGGTGCTGAGCCAACAACACTGGCTTGGGCAACCAAGAGACCTGGATTCCAGACCTGGCTCTGCAACTTAGAGAGTGTACAACTTTCCTTCTACGCCTTGCATCTTCTCTTTCAGATGAAGGTCTTATAAATCATACCTCCCAACTTTGATTTCTCTTCCAGCACATACGGGAGATATGAGACCCTTCCTTTAGGAAGAGCACATTACTGTTAATACAAAAAAAAAGTGTCATGAGGCACTTGGCAGGCACTTGCGAGGCACTAAGACAATGATTTCCAGTAGTGGAGACACAAGCCTAGGGTATCAAAATCTCCAGGCATTTAGGAGCTCTGTCTCACTCCCTTTAGAATCTTAGAGACCATCTTGTCTTTAATATCTTTTCAGGTGTTACAAAGATCAAGGCTATCACTAAGGTTGTACACTAGACTATTTCATAACCATATCCTCTCCTTTTCTTTTTTCTTTTTACTCTCATTCCTTTAGTCAAAATATCCCATACTGGGAGACTGCATTCTGATGGATATTGATTTGAATAAATTTGAATAAATTCTTGAGCATACTATGGAAGAAAAACCCATTAAGTCCATTCAGTCTACCATTTTTCAAATGGGTAGGAAATGTTTTGATCAGATAACATTCTGGAACATATTGTCTTCTACTTAAAATGTCCTGTTTACCAGTAGCCTTTAACTTGACCTACTAGGAAGAAAAACAGAGTAGATCTTTTTTTTTTTTTTTACAGTCGATACTCATATTTTAAATATCCAACTCTATGTTTTAAGATACTGTATACCCCTAAGTCACTCTGTTACCATACATTTAGCTAGCATTTTCTGAGAACCTTGTCCATGTGAGATCTTGAAGGAATTTAAGGCCAAAAGGTGAGAGATGCTAAGAGATACAAGTGCTAAAAAAGCAAAGAGATAGACTGTGACCTGAGGTGATATGAAAATTCAGTTTCACTCCAAAGAGCAGAAATTTGGAATCTGTATTAATTTCATGAAGCTCACTCCACAGCAAAGCCTTGTCCACTAGGTGAATGGCTATGGAAAGGTCAACAGAAGCTATAAAATTTCTCATATTTTTGACAGGGTCCTCTATAAGGAGGGTTCACAGAAGTGTAATATGTTTCAAGCATGAGGTAGTGAGGGCAAACATACTGAATGTTTCTCAAATAAAATATTAACCTAAGAAAACCAGACTTACAAAGGGTAAGGAGGTATCTTAAATAATATTTACATTGTAAAAATAAAAGAGGGTTTATTTCTATTTAGGAACATCAGAGAAGATTATGGAAGAAAATATTCTGAGGTATTAGTGTTTGGCCTGGTTCCTGGAAGGCAGGTAAGAGTTGGAAAAGCAGAAATGTAAAAGGAGGATATCTCCATAAAAGGAAATGACATTAGCAAAACACAATAATCAGGAGAGTGGAGACTTGGGAAAAGTTTGTAGACGTAACTGGCTGAACAAAGCAATACAATTGAGGTTCAATAACCAATATGAGGATGAGATGGTTGGATGGCATCACCAACAGGACGGGGAATCCTGGTGTGCTGCAGTCCATGGGGTCACAAAGAGTGGGACACAACTTAGCAACAGAAAAACAACCACCAATAAGGAAGGTAGAGTTATTAAGAGCTGGATCTTTGAAGGTCCTGAATGTCAACTGAAGAGCACTGACATTACCATGAAGGTGATACATTTTCTGATTAGGAAAATATCAATTTACCACTGGACAAAAAATGCCGAGTTAGCAGCTGTGCTGAGTTAATCACATGTTAGGTCACAACTAAATATTATTTTAGAACTGACAGAGACCTTGGAGTTCTTCCACTTCACAAAAAGCTCTCATTGCCTGGTTTAGATCACAACAGAATAATCAACAACACAAAAACCATGAAAAAGGATAAAATGTACAAAAATAAGGGGACAGATGAAACATGAAGGAAAAAATTGTATCTATCACAAGAAAGACTCTCATAGAGTTCTTCTTACAGAGCCAGTTGGTAAGACTGCGGCCCACCAGGCTCCTCCATCCATGGGATTTTCCAAGCAAGAGTGCTGGAGTGGGGTGCCATTGCCTTCTCTGAAGTGTAGAGAAAGGAACAAGAAGCAAATGACATTTCAGCCCTAAGCACCCTGAGAAATGCTGCCTTGTATGTATTCAGCTCCTCCCTGAACCTCACAGCACCTCTTCAAAAGGAAAACAAAACAACAAAAGTACCGTTTGGGACTACCAAGCTCTCTTTCAGCTGAGTCACCCTATTGCCCAAAACACCCTCTTGCTCCTCTAGGAATTTTAATGCTCTATTTTTAAGCCCTTTTTACTGGTAGAAGAGATAAGATTTCACAAGCTAATTGAATACATGCCACATAACTAAGTTACAGCCTCCCTTGCTGAAATCTTTAGAGCTGAAAACATTTTTACTTTCTTGGCCCTTCTGACAACATGAAGGAAAAAGAGTCTTAGTCACTAAATGGAACTGCTAAATGCAAGGATAAGCCCAGTAAAATAAATCAGTAATCCCCCACTGGTTTTCTTAAATAACAAATTAGTAAGTTTTAAATTGGCCATCCAATTGCTATGATATGGGCTATTTAATGAAGCAATGGTTCAGAACATAAGACACTTGGATTACAATTGGTTTAGTCCTTGATTTCTTTAAGTTAGACTTAGGTAAGTGTTTTTACCTCTCTAAACTACAAAGCTTAGTAAAACAAGGGAAAATTACCTCCTGTTTCCTTTTACAATAATGAGAAATTGGATTCTGGATCTGAAAAATAATCTAAGACATTTTGGAGAAAGCTTTCATGTACAATGCTGGGGAAATGGCTCTTCATGATCCCATTTAAATAAGGTCAAGTTTCATGTATGTATAATACAAATACACAAAAAATTTCACAGAGTGTGTGTTGGCATTCTAGGAACCTGGAGACCAAAAAGGACCTCCAATTTGCTCACACATATCCCTGTATTTGAATTTAGCAGAGAAAAAAATCTGGAAAAAAACATGTTTACATATGGTAATTTTCAGTTCCATTAATTCATGGAGAAGAGTAGATAAGTGGAATCTTGATGGGCAATAGAGAGGCTATTTCTACAAAGAATGGGCTCATCAGGTGCCTCCAAAGTCTTCAAGACAGCCTTGGCACGGACTTTCTTTTTAGAGATCAAACTCATTGTAGATCATGATTAAAGAATTTTTTTTTTTAATCCGTGTGGATTTGAAAAAGAACTAGTGGCTTATTGGATATCCACTTATCAGTGGTTGCAAACACAAAGGCATCTA
Organism: Bubalus bubalis; assembly: GCF_019923935.1. Taxonomy (NCBI): domain Eukaryota; kingdom Metazoa; phylum Chordata; class Mammalia; order Artiodactyla; family Bovidae; genus Bubalus; species Bubalus bubalis. Next base: position 8,230,769 of record NC_059179.1, read on the forward strand.
TGTTCTGCTGGGAAAAACTAAAGACCAAGAATTTCCAAAAATAATTGCCAGGTTTCCAGTTGTTCAATGTCAAGCTGACACGGAGCTATTTCAGCAGCAGTGATTGAGAAATCAGAGCAGAGGAACAAAAATGGCGGGGGAGGGGAGGGGGGGGGGGCGGCACGGGGAGCAAAAGACTTCAAAGAGGTGACCAAAAAAAAAAAAAAAAATCACCCTGTGCAAAAGCAAACTCTAATAACTGGAACCAAAGAATATAAAACTATCTTTTCCCTTAAATATAAATGAGGCCATCTGCCAAGATCCAGAGCTTGAGTGACAGAAACATTTTTAAACAAAGACTCAGAAAAAACTGTTTTCTTATTTAGTCTCTTTCATACAACATTTTTTGTTGTTGTTGATTTTAAGTTTTTGGGTTTTTTTTTTTGGCATAGTGATGGAGGGGAAAAAACTTATACTGTAATGTAGATGGCTTAGAAATAAGATTACCTGAGAATAAGGTTACCTTGTGGGAGGGAAACTAGGGAGAATCAACATATAATGGATGAGACCAGGTTTCTATGTGAAAGACTGAGGAGCATCTCATCATAATACTTTTCACAATTGATTGGCCCATTTGCATAAATGGGCATGTTGGTTAAACTGGAAATTCTAATTTACCAAGTATTGGATTGGGCTAAAATTCTGCAGTTCAAATGTGCTCCCATATGATCCCAATGCACAAAGTCCTCCCAATATACTTTATTAGAAACAAGCAAGAACAATTAAAGTGATTGAAATAGTCCTAAGAAGTTAACCCAATTATTGGTTTGAATGGTTGGATTCCCCCATTGCGGTGACAGCTATATATCAGGCAACCAGAGTTGGGAGCAAGAACATTCTGATTATTAGGTTGATTTCTCTTCATCTGATTGTATTCTGTCTGAACTGCCTTCTGATTATAATTTGATTTCTTGTGTCGGATTTCCTCTAGAGAGAATTGTGCTAGCTAGTCAACCCAACTCCTGCAGGCAGAATAATCGTGTGGAAAGAAATGGGCTTTGAATTGCAGAGAATAGGATTTGTTTGATAATGTTGTTGATGACGATGAATAGGAAGATCAAGAGGAGGAAGCTGGCATGATGATGATAATAGCAGATAAATTACCTGTGTGCTTATTATGTGCCAGGTACTATGCTTAGTGCTTTGCACGCGGTCAATCAATCCTATGAGTTGATATTATTATCCCTGCATTACAGACGAAGAAACCTAAGGTTACAATGCTAGAAGGAGTCTGGGCAAGACTGAACCCTATGGCTGCCTGATTCCAAATATATGTTCTTTGTCAACATACACATCCCAGTATGTGAAAGACCCTTGATTATAATTATTACTACTCTAAGCACTCAAGAAACAGTAATTATATATTCCAATTTTCATATATGACATATAGTTTATATTTGAGTATTTTGTGCATTTAGTTAACATGAATCAGACTCCATGAGTCTCATCAACTCTAATCATATTTATATCTTCAATCTGTAAAGCTAAAGACTAAACTCCTAATCATGGCAAAGCCTACCCAGGTGTTGAGCTAAGCAATTACTTACCAAACAAACAAACAAACCCAGAGAAGTAACACATTTCTCAGACATTTTAGCCAAAGAACTTTTTTTTCCCTATCTATAGCCCTTTCCTTGAAACCTCTTTATACAAATCTATCCATTTTGTGATTGCCTGGGTATTTTCTCCCAAAAGACCATTTAAGTATTTTCCCTTTTTTTTTTAAATCTCATAATTGCTAAAGTATTGAATAATAGTCCCATTTCTACTTCTAATGAATATACACTTTGTTCAAATGAGTTTAATGAAATGTATCACCAATGGGATTGAGCACATGGGTTTTAATAGGTATTGAAAATGGTAAAGTGCGAACTACAAATTAGCAAAAATATTTCATAAACATCAGTGGCCTTCTATGATGCTTTGTCTTTCAAGGATATTGTGTGCAAAACCAGATATTCGGAAAACAAAAACTAGGAGTGACCAAATGGTTCCTCCCATTTGCCCGACTACTTAAGAGTCCATCCTAAGACAGCAGGCAGAATAAATGAATGGTGAGTCACACAAGACTAAGCAAAGAGTGACAGTCCAGTTTTGAGTAAATGGAACAGAATACAGAGAAACCAGCTGAGAGTAAGATTCAGTGTGGATGGTATTTTTCCCTGAGCCATCTCACCCAAAACTGAAGTGACTTTAATCAGATTCTTGTTCTGAGAAGGCAGGAGCATGTCCTGCCGGTTTCTTGTCCAGCTCAGGAAGAGAGGTCACTGCTTTTGTCCTTCTTCAAACCAAGTGTACTTTTGACTTAGTATTTTCTAAGAGATCCTCTACTCAATTTTCCATTTGTACAGAACATAGCTATTTACGCTGATTTTTTAAATTTAGTATGCACTTTCTCCTATTCTAGAAAAATAAGGATCTTTTCAATTAAAGTACCTTGCCTTTGCCTGTGTGTTAAAAAAATTAAAAAAAAACTTACATTGATGTGACCAGGTCAGAGAAGGGCAGAGAGCTCCATACAGGACTGACTAATGGGGACCACAGGGGTCACATGGCTTGAACTTCTCTAAAGTAGTGCAGGGGGCAGAGCCACAGTGGAAATACCAGTGACTCTACCACTGTCAACCTTAAGTCTCTAAAAGTAGGACAAAAACACATGGTCCTGATGATGAGCTGAATGAATAAAGAGCAGCTCTGGCTAACCAACAATAAAATATTAATAATATATAAACTGAAGTCATTAGGATCATTGGGATGTTCCCTACTATTATCTAACACCTTCGTTCAGTTTTACCTGTTTAACTTTCCCCTTCTTGTTCCTTTCACATCTGCATTCTTTATATTTGATACACTCAATTTACTTCAGTGAAGAAACAGGACCATCTGGCATTCAGAACCTCATTACATCAATATCAAAGCATATATGCTCTTTGTAGATTACATGAGGAAGTAGAGTTGTGAAGGCAGTAAAATTTACTGGGCCAGGCAGTCTGGAAGGCAGCACCAAAATCAGAATTTTAGTCAATCTCCTTTCAAATAGGGTGCAGGAAATACTTTCCACCAAAATTTGTCTTGCTTTGGAAGACCTTACCTTTTAGTTTCCCAAACATTTCATTGCCACTGCTGATTAACACATCCAATTTATATGTGGAGATCTAAAAAAAATAGAGGTCTCCAGGCTCCATGTAGCACATGTAGATCAAGCATGAACTTGAATCTAAAAGGTTTGGGGCAGGATACCTGTGTTTTAAAAAGGCCCCCACAAGGAATTCTGAAAGGCAGATGAGGACAGAGAACCAGCGCTGCGTTTCCCTCCATGAACTCCTTATTCTAATGCTTACCATTACACTGTCTAAAGGTTGGTCTTAAGAGAAGATTCACATTAAAGCTTGAAAAGACCCAAGATAGATACCAGGAAATTTTTATTTTCTTGAAAAAGATAATCCTATTTACAGACACATAGAAGTCTTCAACACTTTTTTCCTGTTGCTTCGTGTCTTAAATATCTAGTTTACCTTTCATTTGCCTGTCAATGAAACGTCCAATATTTGAATCCACTTCACATTCACATTTATAAAACCATAGGATTTAATAATATTTATTTTGGTGTTTATTTTCTAAAATAACTTACAAAGCTGAACATATGAACTTATGACACTTACTAAAACAGTTATTCTGGTGAATCAGTGGTAAAGAATCTACTTGCAATGCAGGAGATGCAGGGGATGCGGGCTTGATCCCTGAGTGGGGAATATTCCCTGGAAAAGAGCATGGCAACCCACTTCAGTATTCTTGCCCGGGAAACGCCATGGAGAGGAGCCTGGCAGGCTACTGTCCGTAGGATCACAAAGAGTCGGACACAACTGAGGTGCACACACACAAGATTTTTAAATAATGCTGTTTTCAGGGAAAAAGCATTAGCTCTCACAAAATTTACTAGGCATAATTAGAAATTGAGTAATATAGTTTAAATAGATTCATTAGAATAAAGTCATGTGAAAAATAGACTTTGGAGGTAAATGTTATAAAGATCTAACATAGGTAATAGTATACAATGAGTCTCCTTTTATTTATGGAATGCCATAGGCCAGAAATTCTGCCTTAAGAAAAGCCAACAATAACTGATATATATATATATATATATATATATATATATATAGTAACTTCACATTTCAAAAGTAACTGTATGATCACTGCTAAGCTGCTAAGTCGCTTCAGTCGTGTCTGACTCTGTGCGACCCCATAGGCGGCAGCCCACCACGCTCCCCTGTCCCTGGGATTCTCCAGGCAAGAACACTGAAGTGGGTTGCCATTTCCTTCTCCAATGCATGAAAGTGAAAAGTGAAAGTGAAGTCACTCAGTCGTGTCCAACCCACTGCAACCCCACGGACTGCAGCCTACCAGGTTCCCCCATCCATGGGATTTTCCAGGCAAGAGTACTGGAGTGGGGTGCCATTGCCTTCTCCATATGATCACTATCACATATCAAGTGGATGATTACATTAGATAATCCTTAACCATTTATTTCTCAGAGATCCTAAGAAAAAAATCTTAAATTCCTTGCCATGGAACTGAGGTCTGTTGTCAATTTTATGAACAAGGTTTCAAATATATCTTATCAGTAATCTATTGTGTGACCTAGACCATGACTCAGAGACTGGAACAATCCTAGATCACTACTTCACTAACTCAAGCTGGGAGGATTTAATTGTGCATACACATGGCAATGGCACCCCACTCCAGTACTCTTGCCTGGAAATTCCCATGGACAGAGGAGCCTGGTAGGCTGCAGTCCATGGGGTCGCTAAGAGTCGGGCACGACTGAGCGACTTCACTTTCCCTTTTCACTTTCATGCATTGGAGAAGGAAAGGGCAACCCACTCCAGTGTCCTTGCCTGGAGAATCCCAGGGACGGGGGAGCCTGGTGGGCTGCCGTCTGTGGGGTCGCACAGAGTCGGACAGACTGAAGCGACTTAGCAGCAGCAGCGGCACACATCAGTTGAGCTGCCCCTGTCCAGGAGCTAAAAGAGAGCAAAACAACCACTACTGGTGCTAAATGAGTATAATCCTGGTGCCCAAACTGTTGACTAGGTTTAATGAGATAATGCATGTAAAACCCTGGCGGCAGTGCATGGCATGCAGAAAGAAAGAAATGCGACTGAGGATGGTGGCTATGTTGGTCATAGGACTGCTTCAAGCAAGCTTAGAGCACTGTACCAGGAGTCCTTCTTTGACATCACATACTGCCCAAACTGTCTACATACTTCTAGCAATAAAACACCCCAGATTTATTATATTATTTAAAAACAACATTCCTCTTTCATTGGTGCAGAAATGCTAATAAATACCCTTAAATATCATATAGCTTCAATGGTACATTTTTTCCAACTCTCTTTACTCCGTATTTTTAATGAGCTGCAATGTACTCTTCAGGAGTTTCTTAGGGGGACCGTGCGTTGGGTGGTTGGTTACTTTGCTGGTGCATGTGTGTGTGCTCAGTTGTTCAGTCGTATCTGACTCTGCGAATCCATGAACTATATAGTCCAGCAGGCTCCTCTGTCCATGAGATTTCCCAAGCAGGAATACTGGAGTGGGTTGCCATTTCCTGCTCCAGGGGATCTTCCCAACCCAGGGATCAAACCTGCATCTCTCGCATCTCCTGCATTGGCAGGCAGATTCTTTACCACTGTGCCACCTGGGAAGCCCATGGTGTTAATGACAAAGCAGATCAGTTTACCCAGAGAAAAGCTCACCTCTCCTGCCATGACTTAACTTCAATGATATTATACCTGGCGCTCCCATGCTTCAAATATATAAAAAGCACTGTTCTAAAAGCCTTCTTCACAAGTGGCAACCATCTAATGATCTTTTAAAAAATTATCCTCATTCACAACTAACATTTTTTTTTCCCCAGCCATGAATTGTAGTATTTTCCTCAGGATATCCCAGCAGCTCCTAAGCAACTTTGTAAGGACTTAAAAATATTCTTGTCACTCAGTGGGGAGAAGCAGGATTCCAAAAGATAGGGTTTTCCCTTTATTTCTAAACTAGTTCTCTAGCCCAGAGTTTTCACTCTTACAGATATATGTTGAAGGACTATGTCCATAAATTATTTTGTGCATGGAAGTCAGAGTTCTTTTCCCATCCAGCCCTTTTACGTATTCATTTCCCTTTATTTTACATGCCTGTCTCACATTTTCAACCATTCACCTATCCCCTCAAGTTCTAGGTGAATTATGTGACTAAGCACATGAAGGAAAGTCCCACTCCTAATACAGAAACATATCCAGCCACACTGGTAGAAACCAAGTATCTCTCTCTTTCCTGTTATTACTCCTGCAAGACTCATGCTCAGTAGTGTCTTTATCCATTTTTAAAAAATCACAGTAGCCTACTTTTCCCTTTAATAAATCTGATTTCCATAAGATTATAAAGTTAAGAGTCATAGTTATTAAATGCATATTGAAATGATATATTAATACTAAGTGACAGGGCTTCCGTAGTGGCTCAACAGTAAAGAATACGCCTGCAATGCAGAAGATGCAGGAGACATGGGGTTTATCCCTGGGTTGGGAAAATTCCCTGAAAGAGGAACTGGCAATCTCCAGTATTCTTGCTGGAAATTTCCATGGACAAAGGAGCCTGGTGGGCTACAGTCCGTGGGGTCGCAAAGAGTCAGACGCAACTGAGCACCAAGTGAGCACTAAGTGCCGGAAGTTCGCTATATGGCCCCGCTGAGCTTGGTAAGTCTCTATACCTCTGTCTTGGCTTCCCTTCTAAGGAAGAACTGCATTCTGCTGAGAATTGATAAAAGCAACTGAAGCATTATAACCATAAATCTTTTTTAATTCTGAGGCTATTTTAACCTAAACTTTGGATTTTAAAAATTAGAGTATGTATATATATACATGTGTGTGTATATATAGATATAGATATATATATATTCACTAGAACAGAATTGGACTTTAAAAGGATTTTAGTTGGAATAAAAAAATAGGCTTACAATAAAGGCATACATACTAATTCCAAATGAATCCTTTAGTCATTTTAAAAAGGCACAACTGCAATCTTTCAAAGATCATAAATAAAGGATCCTGGCTACTTTCCAATGTCAAGCAGAATTTTAGGCAATATCCATGTAAATTTACAGACACTTCAAGAAATCTAAATTAAACTTCTGAAACTGAAGTCACACCTTAACACACAGGAAAAATTGCTGAAATGTCCCAATGAATTACTAAAACAAGGATTGGAAATTTATAATAAATGCAACTTTGTTTCTCAAAGCTGGACCTAAATAATATATGTAAAGCCCATATGTATCAGGGCATTCTGATAACACACTGCGAGCCCACATCCATGGTGAAGAAGAGTCTATAACACTATTTCAAACTAGCTGACTTAGACTTCAAAGGCCAAACAAATTTCAACTCTTCTATCCAGGATGGGCTTCTATCCATAACTTCAAGAGATGGCCCCGTCTCTGGGTTCCTATAACCTTTCTATTATGGCTTATAAAATTAATATTCATGCCCTCCTTTTCTTGTCTCATTTCCTTAGACCATAAGTTCTCTAAAAGCAGAGGTCGTATCTTGTTTATTACTCAAGTCTCCAGGGTGATAGTTTTCAATTTCTACTGTGCCAGTTGTGGTAGATTATATTTTCCAGAGAGTTGTATGTGTGCGTGTGTGCGTGTGTGTGTGTGCGTGTGTGTGTGTGTGCGTGTGTATCCATCATTATATGATCCCAATCTATCATTGTATATAAGTGATTCTGACACTCCTTCCAAGAGTGTCGATTTTTGACTCCTGAAAGATGTGTGTGTGTCTACTCCTATCTCCCACCTACTCCTAACCTAAGTAGAAATTTGAAATTGCCTCATTCAGGAGAATCTGGCATTACATTGGTCTCTTGGATTAAGCCCTTTGAATAAGAGGGCTCCATGGAGGGAGAGAAGACCCTCCCAACAGGACCAATGGCCACATGAGTGAACTATTTCTGAAACTGACCCTGTAGCCTCAATACCCCATGCCCCCAGCTGAGCCCTTCACAAAGTCCTGATCCAAATAAACTATGAGAAATGGTAATTCTTTTTTTAATATAAATTTATTTATTTTAATTGGAGGTTAATTACTTTATAATATTGTATTGGTTTTGCCATACATCAACATGAATCCACCACAGGTATACACGTGTTCCCCATCCTGAACCCCCCCCCCACCTCCCTCCCCATACCATCCCTCTGGGTCATCCCAGTGCCCTAGCCCCAAGCATCCTGTACCATGCATCGAACCTGGACTGGTGATTCATTTCATATATGATATTATACATGTTTCAATGTCATTCTCCCAAATCATCCCACCCTCTCCCTCTCCCATAGAGTCCAAAAGACTGTTCTATACATCTGTGTCTCTTTTAAAAATAAGATATAGGAATCCTTGATATAAAACATACATTTACTGAATATTCCTGAAAACCATATAGCATTCAGTAAAGTGCCTTGCAATTAGCATGGGCTTTATCTTCTTTACAAATATTAAAGTACATTTCAAGTAATTTGAAAATATTTAATTTTGTAGTCATTCAAATAAATTACTTTCAGATAGGATGTTGAACTCCGAAAAAAAACATTTTTTTAGAGCTACTGTGTGTCAGAGGAGAAATTATACAGGGAAATAGTTTTCTCATTAAAACTGTGGTGAAAGAATATGAAAGGGAAAAAGAACTCTAATGACCTTGGGATATGACCACTAACATCTATTTGTGTCAGAAAGCAAAACATAGAAGGCTTCATGTTTTATTCCTGTCAATAGGAAGTTTCTGAAAGGTGGAGAAAGAGCTTCTTATCCATAAAGTAACCATTAAGGATTTTACAGCTGAAAATCAATGAGTCCCCTCACTTGAAAGCCTGTCATTGACACTGAGCTGACTGACGGCTACAGAGGCTTGGCCATGAGGTTTCTGAGGATGTGTGCAGTCCTTTGGGTTGCTGTCCCATGTTTATAAGTCAGGGTTACCACTGAGGAGAGAGTTTCCAACAGAAAATGAGAGAGCTGAAATAGAAGATGCTTCTTCTCTTTGGGAAGTCAAGCGGGGTTAAGCCAATTGATAAAATGCCTTAGCCATGGACCTATATAATGAAATTGACTTTAACTCAAAGATTTTAGATCCCTTCAACAATCTTCAAAAAAAAAAGACTGTTATAACCTAAAAATTTGTTTGCCTATCTGCTGAGACCCAAAGCTCTCAAACTCATTCCACTCTTCCCCCGCCATCGCCATGTGTACACGGGTTCATTCTACTGCTTGCTATTGTATGTGCACATGTGTGTGCAAGCTCAGTCATGTATGACTCTTTGCAATCCCATGGGCTGCATGTCTAGGCATGGATAATGGACAGGGTTGCCATTTCCTACTCCAGAGGATCTTCCCGACCCAGGGGTTGAACCCGTGTCTCTTGTGTTTCCTGCATTGGCAAGCTGATTCTTTACCACTGCTCCACCTGGGAGGCCCTACTGCTTGCTAAATTCCACTTTAATAGAGCAGACTAATTCAATCCAGCAAATACTTACCTAGCTCCTACCATTTCCAGACACTTGTACTACTTCTTGGGGCACCACAATTATTAAAATAGTCTCTTCCTTTAACAACCATTTACAGAGAGTGGACCATATGCTAGCTGCTGTGGGCACAATAGTAAATATGAATAAGGTTCCTGACTTTCAGGAATTCATAGGCTAATGGAGCAGACAGGTAGTCCCACAGGAATCCCCAGCTGCAAGGCAACAGTGCAACGCTGGGGATACACGCATGGTACATTGGGAGTCCGGGTATTGTTCCCCGGTCCACCTAGTTAGAGACGGAAGTTGGAAAGAGTCAAGAAAGGTTACCTAGGGGAGAAGGACAGCTAACAATGGATCTAAAATTTACAGCTGGACTTCTCTTGTGGTCCAGTGGTGAAGAATCACCTTGCAATGCAGGGGATGCAGGTTCGATCCCTGGTGGGGGAACTAAGATCACACATGCGACAGGAGCTACTAGAGAGCTCACATGCTGCAAGTGCTGAAGCCCCCACGCTCTGGAGCCCGTGTGCCACAATTAGAGGGTCCACACGCAGCAACACAAGGTCACCAGGGCCACAACTAAGATCCGATGCAGCCAAATAAATAAATACAATTTAAAAAACAAATACAATGTATAGTGAAAGCAGAATTAGAGACACATGTATGAGGTATGGGGGCTGACCCAGGGGAGGAGGGAAATGTCACCAGAAGAGACCACCAAAAACACTTGAACTGCGTTTTTTTGTTTATTTTTTCTTGAACTACAGTTGCTTTATGATGTCATATTAGTTTCAGGTGTACATTACAGTGATTTGGTTCAGTTCAGTTTAGTCGCTCAGTCATGTCCGACTCTTTGCGACCCCATGAATTGCAGCATGCCAGGCCTCCCTGTCCATCACCAACTCCCGGAGTTCACTCAGACTCATGTCCATCGAGTCAGTGATGCCATCCAGCCATCTCATCCTCTGTCGTCCCCTTCTCCTCCTGCCCCCAATCCCTGCCAGCATCAGAGTCTTTTCCGAGTCAACTCTTCGCATGAGGTGGCCAAAGTACTGGAGTTTCAGCTTTAGCATCATTCCTTCCAAAGAAATCCCAGGGCTGATCTCCTTCATATATTGGGTTGGCCAAAATGTTTGTTCAGGTTTTTCCATAAAATGTTACAGAAAAACTCAAGCAAACATTTCAGCTAATCATATATATATGTGTGTGTGTCACTGCAAAATATTCAGTGTAGTTTGAATTGGGTTTTAAAGTACAGATATTAGTTCACCAGGCAGAAGGGGCAGAGGAGAGAAAGTGGAGAATGGAGAAGGCATGGGAGGGTGGTGGGGAGGCAGGGAGCACAGAGACATGGAATGATAGAAGCATGTTTTAGTGTAGACTCTTCAAGACATCATGAAGAGTTTAGATCTGATAGGCTCTAACAGATTATTTATTCTACTTACACATATTTTTACAGATGAGTATAACATGGATAGCCTTTGAGCAAAACGTAAAGCTGATTTTCTATCTTGGACTTCATAGATTATTTTTTCTCCCTAAGCATGGACACTATATATGACTCTTTGACCCAGAACAGTGATATTACTCAACTGCTTCTCTTAAAAAAAAAAAAAAAAGCAATTTTCATTGTTCCAGCAGTATTTTCACTAAGCATTCTGGTTCATTTGCTTTTCCATACTAGAATCCTTTCTTCTCCTTCACAATGATCTTTGTCGCCAACACAGTAGCAATGCTTTAAAATAAAAACTCTGGAGGTGTGCAGGGTACAGCTTCTGCCTACTAAACCCAATTCTAAGGGAGGAAAAAATGTTACTGTCATAGTGCATACAGGAATAAAAACTGTGCAGGTTTAGCAGGATCTGTCTATATAAAGAAGTGCTAACATTAGCCATGCTGTAGCTCGGGTTTTTCCCATCCTTTTTCTTGCAGAAAGAATCTGCAATTCTATCACAGTGCAAACATGGGTGTCAGGAAAATCCCATTCACAACATCAGTGTGATGGTGGTATCCACGCTCTCGTCTACTACTACCATGGGAGATGTTTGCAAAGACAATGCCCAACACAGCTGCTCTCTCATGCTAATAAAACCCTCGGCAATTGTGTTCTTTCTCTTATAACTAACTGAATGACCTTTTTAAAAAAATTCAAGGGACGTTCCTGGTGGTCCAGGGTTTAAGACTTGGCCTTCCAGTGCAGGGGATGTGGGCTAGATTTCTGGTAGGGAAAATAAGATACTGCACGCCTTGTGGTCAAAAAAAAACCCAAAAACATAAAACAGAAGTAATATTGTAACATATTTGATAAAGACTTTAAAAAGTGGGCCACATCAAGAATAAAAAATTCTGGATGCAGTTTTATTTTTCCACCTTCTATGAGACAATCTTTTCAGAATGGAAAAATAAAAAATCTGGGGTAAGGAAGCCCTGTCCAACAGGTTATGTTCTCAACCTGGTTATAGCTTCACTGAGCCTATTAGTTTTCTTTTCAAGAAGAGGAAAAAGCAACAACAAAACCTCTTCTCTGATTAATGTTTCTGCACTTATTTAATTCTGGTATCCAGAAAAAGAAGCACAGTGTGATAAAGAAAGGGCAACAGACTACAAAAGGATACTTCTATTAAGAACCTACAAATAATCTTGGACAAGTCACTATAATTGTGATTCTACTTTCCTGCAGCAAAGTCTGAAAAATCCTTTTGGAAAGGTTCAAAGGATTTAAGAAACACTACTGAGTCACTCTGCAGTCCACGGGGTCGCAAAGAGTCGGACATGACTGAGCGACTTCACTCACTCACTCACTGAGTCACTTTACACTGCCAGAGTATCTTTAAGGAATGTAAACAAAGCTAAAAGATAGAGAGATTCTGGAATTTTCTACTGCATACCTGTAAAATATAAGTGGAAATAATACTAGTAATCATGAACACCATCCTTTCCTGAGGCCTTACTATGTGTCAGACACCATGCTAAGCACTTCAACATGTATACTATTTGATTTCACAATTAAATAATCCCATGTGTAGCTACCCACTTACAGAAGAAAAATTAAGGTTTCAATTCAGTTCAGTCACTCAGTTGTGTCTGACTCTTTGCAACCCCATGGACGGCAGCACGCCAGGCCTGTCTGTCTATCATGAACTCCCGGAGTTTACCCAAACTGATGTCCATTGAGTCGGTGATGCCAGCCAACCGTCTCCTCCTCTGCCATCCCCTTCTCGTACCGCCTTCAATCTTCCCCAACATCAGGGTCTTATCAAATGAGTCAGCTGTTCGCATCAGGTAGACAAAGTGTTGGATTTTCAGCGTCAGCATCAGTCCTTCCAGTGAACACTCAGGACTGATCTCGCTTAGGATGGACTGGTTGGATCTCCTTACAGTCCAAGGGACTTTCAAAAGTCTTCTCCAAGACCACGTTCAAAGGCATAAATTCTTCTGTGCTCAGCTTTCTTTATACCAACTCTCACATCTATACATGACTACTAGAAAAGCCATAGCCTTGACTAGACAGACCTTTGTTGGCAAAGTAATTTCTCTGCTTTTTTAAAATGCTGTCTGGGTTGGTCAAAACTTTTCTTCCAAGGAGCAAGCCTCTTTTAATTTCTTGGATGCAGTCAACATCTGCAGTAATTTTGGAGCCCCAAAAAATAAAGTCTGCCACTGATTCCACTCTTTCTCCATCTATTTGCCATGAAGTGATGGGACCAGATGCCATGATCTTAGTTTTCTGAATGTTGAGCTTTAAGCCAACTTTTTCACTCTCCTCTTTCACTTTCATCATGAGGATGATGATGAAAGAACAAGAAGAACTCTTTAGTTCTTCTTCACTTTCTGCCATAAGGTGGTGTCATCTGCATATCTGAGGTTAATGATATTTCTCCTGGCAATCTTGATTCCAGTCTGTGCTTCATCCAGCCCAGAGTTTCTCATGATGTACTCTGCATATAAGTTAAATAAAGAGGGTGACAATATACAGCCTTGACGTACTCCTTTTCCTATTTGGAACCAGTCTGTTGTCCCATGTCCAGTTCTAACTGTTGCTCCCTGACTTGTATACAAATTTCTCAAGAGGCAGATCAGGTGGTCTGGTATTTCCATCTCTTTCAGAATTTTCCACAGTTTATTGTGATCCACACAATCAAAGGTTTTGGCATAGTCAATAAAGCAGACGTAGATGTTTTTCTGAAACTCTCTTGCTTTTTTGATGATCCAACAGATGTTGGCAATTTGATCTCTGCTTCCTCTGCCTCTTCTAAATCTAGCTTGAACATCTGAAAGTTCACGGTTCATGTACTGCTCAAGCCTGGCTTGGAGAATTTTGAGCATTACTTTACTAGTGTGTGAGATGAGTGCAATTGTGCTGTAGTTTGAATATTCTTTGGTATTGCCTTTCTCTGGGATTGGAATGAAAACTGACCTTTTCCAGTCCTGTGGCCACTGCTGAGTTTTCCAAATTTGCTGGCATATTGAGTGCAGCACTTTCACAGCATCATCTTTCAGGATTTGAAATAGCTCAACTGGAATTCCATCACCTCCACTAGCTTTGTTCGTAGTGATGCTTTCTAAGACCCACTTGACTTTGCATTCCAGGATGTCTGGCTCTAGGTGAGTGATCACACCATCGTGATCATCTGGGTCGTGAAGATCTTTTTTGTAGAGTTCTTCTGTGTATTCTTGCCACCTCTTCTTAATATCTTCTGCTTCTGTTAGGTCCATATCATTTCTGTCCTTTATTGAGTCCATCTTTGCATGAAATGTCAAAAATCTGTCATAAATCAGATGGCTCATAAGTGGGGAAGTCAGACCTCAGATTCATATGTCTGACTCTGAAGACTGTGCTCTCACTCCCGTGCCCCCTGACACATGCTCAGAGGGAGGGTCCCTTCATCTTCCAGCATCTGAGACTGCATAGCACCAGTGGAAAGACCCTTCCTCTGCCTTCTGACAGCTCCAATCAAGAGACATGTCATATATATGGCTCGCTCACCCTCCCCCCCAAAATTTTCATTCATTTTTGAAACACATAAGTCATACCTTCCATTAGGCAACACAGGTTCAACTCCTTCAAGTTTTATATTATATGTGAAAACAGCAGTTTTCATCAGATTTATACAATGATTAGTAACTATTTGAAAACAATGTGTGAGAGATAAAAATTACACAACCTGCAGAATAATGTGCTGCTGCTGCTGCTAAGTCGCTTCAGTCGTGTCCGACTCTGTGCAACCCCATAGATGGCAGCCCACCAGGCTCCCCCATCCTTGGGATTCTCCAGGCAAGAACACTGGAGTAGGTTGCCATTTCCTTCTCCAATGCATCAAAGTGAAAAGTGAAAGTAGAATTATGTGGGATACCCACAATTGGAAATAGTTTGTTAGACCCTTCAACTCAAGAGTCTCTAGTAATTTTTACACTTATACCGTATTGCTTGGTTCGAATTAAGCACATCATAAATGCTAGTTTTGAATCTCAGTTCATTGACAAGATTACGAAACAGAACAGGAGGTCTTTAACATCATCTCAAAAGTGAAGTTATTAGAGATAGAACCATTTCCCAACCATGATATTCGCCTGATATCTCATGCATTCAGTTTTCCCTCATCATCTATGTCCATGAATTGGAACATTAGTGCCTTTGATGTCCTTGTCATTAAGTCAGTTTATCTTGGGGACAATAGATGGAGAAGTGGCTGAGGCCATGTGGAACTGCCGGGTGGGGCTCACATCACTGCTCCGCTGTGGAACCATGGGGCAGGCCTTCCACGGTCCTGGCCTTCCTTTTCTGTAGCCCTGCAACACTCATGGCTAGGGCACCTTCCAGGCTTAAATCAAATAATGAACTCAGCACACTGGCTGGCACAGAAGTGCTCCAAGATGATTTGCAGTTTTTATCCTACGATCTTAAGGCTTAATTTCTTCCTCTTCTTAGTTCCATGGTATTTATGTTGCTTAAATTTATAATTGTCTGCCTCTTGCCTTTTCAATGGAAAGTAAGCTCATTTAGGTAAGGAACTGTCCATTATAAATCTCTGATATTACCTGTCTACTTCAGTGTTCCCTTATATTTCATGATAAACCCTTGAGAATGGTGTATCTAGAAGGAACCTGTATCCAGCCTAAAAATATACACATACACACATAACAATTATCAACTCACAATAGATCATTTCATATTTTCTCTGTATAAAGCATAAAATTTCTTATCTAGGATTTTAAAAAACAGAATTTGCATTTTAGCAAATCACCTGTGCTTTGACAATTAGGTAGGAAATAACAGAATGGTCCTAAACTCTCACCTTGACAACAGATCACTAAGCATGTATCTTGATCCTATGTCATGGCAAGGGGCTTCCCAGGTGGCTCAGTGGTAAAGAATCTGCCTGCCAAGCAAGAAATGCGGGTTCAATCTCTGGGATGGGCACATGGTCTGGAAAAGGAAATGGCCACCCACTCCAGTATTCTCGCCTAGGAAATATCACAGACAGAGGAACCTGGTGGCCTACAGTCTACAGGGTTACAGAGTAGGGCATGACTTAACAGCTAAACCCCAACTCGTCATGGCATGTAAGAAACAAAAATCTATAGTCTCCCACAAAAAGGCACACACACACACTCTTCTGGGACTAGCAGGAGAAACCACTAAAAGCAGGTGTAACGTGATACTTCAGACAGGTTAGTTTACTTCACCAAGACTCTTTGCCAACACAGGGGAGATAATACAGCGCTTATCTCAGTCTTCATGGGGGACTGAGATCACCCCTGTGATGTACTGAGCACCAGACTGCTGCTGCTGCTAAGTTGCTTCAGTCGTGTCCAACTCTGTGCGACCTCAGAGACAGCAGCCCACTAGGCTCCTCTGTCCCTGGGATTCTCCAGGCTAGAATACTGGAGTGGGTTGCCATTTCCTTCTCCAATGCATGAAAGTGAAAACTGAAAGTGAAGTCACTCAGTCGTGCTCAACTCTTAGCGACCCCATGGACTGCAGCCCACCAAGTTCCTCCGTCCATGGGATTTTCCAGGCAAGAGTACTGGAGTAGGTTGCCATTGCCTTCTCTGGAGCACCAGACTAGCCTTACAGTAAAAGATGAATCAACATCAGCTCATCATGTGGTTAAGTGTAATGTCATCAAGTGAGCTATTTTATATCCCCCTAGCTCTGGATTTCACCTGCTCGCCATGAGTAGATTTTCACTAGCCTCAACGCACATCATATGTGGGAAAAAAAGAATCATGAGCTTAGAAACCCCTACACAAGTCAAGGAAATTCAAATGCTGTGACAGATCAGACATACTGAAAGATGGGTGAAGTATACTTCTGTCGGGTTTTCATACTGATGGGATCTGTCAGAACAAGCTGTAACAACTGTGAGGTGCTAGATTCACGGTGGAACAGGAAATGACAGCCAAACCATTTTCTTGCTGGACTTCACTGGGGCCTCAATACAGGTCAGTATTTATGGGTGAAAAACAGAAGTATCATCTTCCAACAGAGACTATCCTGTTCAAACATTTAAACAGCAAGCTTTCTGATTCATGCTGTTGTATCGCAGAAACTAACGTAACATTGTAAAGTAAGTATATTCCAATAGGAAAAGTTAAGAGTAAAATTCTAAGGCACCTACTTGGAGGTATTAATTAGTAATATTGTCTTAAGATATAAGAAAAAATACATAAACTCTTTGCAAAGTTAACTTTTATAATAGAAGGTTATACATTTAATTTGTTGCACATATTAAAATGTTTTTCCACATAAGTACTCTGAGCAGACAGGAGAATTACTGTACATGCAGGTTTAGGGGCCACAGAGTGGGTGGGGATGGGAGATGGGGTGCAGAGTGAACCTAGTATGTGGCCAGATGAATCTTTGGTGCAAAATTTCTTTAATAAGTTTTTCATTTTAATGTGATATGTTAGTTAACTTTAGATGAAGATTTAGCATGGCTTTCTCTCCCAACCTAGATAACATATTGAAAAGCAGAGACATTACTTTGCCAACAAAGGTCTGTCTAGTCAAGGTTATGGCTTTTCCAGTGGTCAGATATATATGTGAGAGTTGGACTATAAAGAAACCTGAGTGCCAAAGAATTGATGCTTTTGAACTGTGGTGTCAGAGAAGACTCTTGAGAGTCCTTTGGACTGCAAGGAGATCCAACCAGTCCGTCCTAAAGGAGATCAGTCCTGGGTGTTCTTTGGAAGAACTGAAGCTGAAGCTGAAACTCCAGTACTTTGACCACCTCATGCGAAGAGTTGACTCATTGGAAAAGACCCTGATGCTGGGAGGGATTGGGGGCAGGAGGAGAAGGGGACAACAGAGGATGAGATGGCTGGATGACATCGCCAACTTGATAGACATGAGTTTGAGTGAACTCCGGGAGTTGGTGATGGACAGGGAGGCCTGCTGCTAAGTCACTTCAGTCGTGTCCAACTCTGTGCGACCCCATAGACAGCAGCCCACCAGGCTTCCCCGTCCCTGGGATTCTCCAGGAAAGAACACTGGATTGGGTTGCCATTTCCTTCTCCAATGCAGGAAAGTGAAAAGTGAAAGTGAAGTCACTCAGTCGTGTCCGACTCTGTGCGACCCCATGGACTGCCACCTACCAGGCTCCTCCATCCATGGGATTTTCCAGGCAAGAGTACTGGAGTGGGGTGCCATTGCCTTCTCCCAGGGAGACCTGGCGTGATGCAATTCATGGGGTTGCAAAGAGTCAAACACGACTGAGCGACTGAACTGAACTGAACTGACTCTCTTATATTACTTCTTTTCCCAAACTGTCTTGACTTTGATATACGAGTAAGATGTGCTAAATTTGGCCAGTGGATCTTTATATTTCCTTGGACAGCACTGAGAATCCTTGGAGAGAATGCCTATCCCATTCGAGAATATTCACAAGCTGTTCTGTTAATCTCACTAAATGTTTCCACTTTAGATTCTAAGACACCAATAAACAAGTTCAACTAGAAGTCCATAAAAGGTATAAGAAAGTCTTTGAAAATCAATGGCAAGCTATCACATTTTCACTAAAAATGGCATTATCAGTCTTTCTTCAAGGGGAGTACTATCTGGCTAGTCATCCAACTACTATTGTCTTACTGGCCAGCAATTCATTTATAAGGTCAGGTTTTATAATAGTGTCCACCCCTTGTCAGGGAGCACTATGTAGAATGTCTACCACTTCCTAATGCCAACCCACAAGTTTCCCCATTGTTAAAAGAATCCTAATTTGACTCATATAAGCACTTTTCTTTAATATGATCCAAGGTAAGATATTCAGTGTCTAAAATAGTAAGTATACGGGTATTCCTCTAGTGACATTAATTAATTCAGGAGAGGGCACATATACGAAACTGTCCTGGTGGGGTTGTAGGGGGAAGCTGTTCTCTTTATCTCTTTCCCAAACAAGGAAGCACACAGCCCCAGTGGTCACTGGCATCATCTTGTGGCTGTGAGAATAACCAGACTTATGAATCTGCCAGTGCCGAGAGAGGCAGAGTGATGAAAATGGAAAGAACTAGAGTCGTTTGGCAACATCACTCAGCTGCCACATGGACCGAGCCTGGAAGCCTGTTCTATGTCTGAAAAATAAATTTTGTTATTGAATAAGAAGGTTTGAGTGACAAAGTTTGTCTTTGCCTCCAATCAAAAGTATCCCACTGCTTCACTGAAGAGAGATAACATATGACTTACAAAGTCTGCATTTAATTTAATAGAGCTCCTACATACCTATATATAGGAAGGTTAGATGTTGTGAGGTAGTATTCTATGACCAATGTCCCAAAATGGTCCTTTCATTATAATTGGCAAGTATCATCTGAAATCAAATATGCTTTACAGATGTCAAATTTAATGACATTTTACTCATGCAAAGAAACATCATTTTGATAACTAGAACAGCAACTGCATTTTAGTATTATTTCTGAATAATGAGCAAAAGCATTAAGTACAATATCTCTTAAGTAATTCTGCCTTTGAGTCTGGATACCCAAAAATACGTCTATCTGGCCCTCAAATGACAGTATGCTATAAAAAGTCATATCAAAAACAGTTGTTTGATTTCATTTAGATTGCTGCATTCTCTCAAAATTTCACTTAAATATTTCTGTTAGCAGTGTGAATATGATCTTTACTTCTTCAGTAAGAAGTGGGAACAACAGTAATTTCTATAAATCCCATTAGAATGTTGGAAGCATTAAATAGAATAATACATTAAAAATAATAATTAACATAAAACATGTATTTTTGTCCCTAAAAGACACACACATTTAAGTAAAACAAGCCACAAGACCATTTGAAAAATGGATAACGTAGATATACTGTAAAGACTATGTCCTGCTCTTTTCTTCTAAACTTAATTTCATGCTGGTCTAAGATTTGAAATAAATTACCAGGGAACAAAATTCCACAATGATTACAAACTAATGTCTTGGAATTCAACTGCCTGTTGTCAGATTTCATTTTGACCAAACACAAAGCATGTATTAAAGTGACAGCTATTGGGAACATCACACTCAGAGCAAGCTAACAATGATGAAACGATCTAGCAGTTTATAACACCAACTGGACTTCCCCTAGAACAAGGGGAGTTAAATAGGGCAGGGAATTAAAGTTGAAATTGCTATTTAATACACTAATATAATCTGTACTCATGATAATCTCCAGAGGAAACATCAGTAACTTTCCTGCTGAAATCAAGGGCAAGATCTGGAACTCACCAGGCTTCCAGTCTTGTAACATGGCCTTTGTCAAAATATACTGTGATTGTGCGCATGTTTGTTGTTATTGCTGGTTTAATTCCTTAAAATGAGGAACTATCTTTTATCTTTCTATATATAGTAAAGAGTGTCTGTCACAAAGTATAATCTTAGTAAACGAACGAAAAATGAACAAATGAGAATTCGACATTGTACAGAGTCACTAAAGTTCCTACAAAGGTAAGGGTATTTCTTTTCCTTGCTTGTTTCATACTGTCTGATTTTTCTAAACGAATGAACTCTGGGATTTTCAGTCTGCCTTACTAGAACTCATGGGTAATCACAAAGGTGACTATGGTCTGCTCAATACTTTGAAAAGCTTATCAGAAGCTACATATTTATTCTCAATAAAATATCCCATTGTTGACTATCCTATGACTTTGCTTTAGGCTGGGATTATGTCATCTGAGCATAGTAACTTCAAGCTATGCTTCTCAGAAGTCGTCATTAACAGTTACCTACAATGGATTATGTTTGGCTATTGGGCACAATAAAGGACCGAAATGGTATACATCTAACAGAAGCAGAAGATATTAAGAAGAGATGGCAAGAATACACAGAAGAACTGTACAAAAAAGATATTCATGACCCAGATAATCATGAGGGTGTGATCATCAACCTAGAGCCAGATATCCTGGAATGCAAAGTCAAGTGGGCCTTGGGCAGCATCACTATGAACAAAGCTAGTGGAGGTGATGGAATTCCAAATTCTAAAAGATGATGCTATGAAAGTGCTGCACTCAATATGCCAGAAAATTTGGAAAACTCAGCAGTGGCCACAGGACTGGAAAAGGTCAGTTTTCATTCCAATCCCAAAGAAAGGCAATGCCAAAGAATGTTCAAACTACCACACAACTGCACTCATTTCACAGGCTAGTAAAGTAATGCTCAAAATTTTCCAAGCCAGGCTTCAACAATACATGAACTGCGAACTTCCTGATGTTCAAGCTGGATTTAGAAGAGGCAGAGGAACCAGAGATCAAATTGCCAACATCTGTTACACCACTGAAAAAGCAATAGAGTTCCAGAAAAACATCTATTTCTGCTTTATTGACTATGCTGAAGCCTTTGACGGTGTGGACCACAACAAACTGAGGAAAATTCTTAAAAAGATGAGAGTAACAGACCATCTGACCTGCCTCTTGAGAAACCTGTATTCAGGTCAGGAAGCAACAGTTAGAATTGGACATGGAACAACAGACTGGTTCCAAATAGGGAAAGGAGTACGTCAAGGCTATATATTGTCACCCTGCTTATTTAACTTATATGTAGAGTACATGATGAGAAACGCTGGACTAGATGAAGCACAAACTGGAATCAAGATTGCTGGGACAAATATCAATAACCTCAGATATGCAGATGACATCACCGTTATGGCAGAAAATGAAGAAGAACTAAGGAGCCTCTTGATGAAGGTGAAAGAAGAGGGTAAAAAAGTTGGCTTAAAGCTCAACATTCAGAAAACGAAGATCATGGCATCTGTTCCCATCACTTCATGGCAAATAGATGGGGAAACAGTGAAAACAGAGGCTGACTTTATTTTATTGGGCTCAAAAATCACTGGAGATGGTGACTGCAGCCATGAAATTAAAAGAAACTTGTTCCTCGGAAGAAAAGTTATGATCAACCTAGACAGCCTTGATATTAAAAAGAGAGACATTCCTTTGCTGACAAAGGTCCATCTAGTCAAAGCTATTGTTTTTCCAGTAATCATGAATGGATGTGAGAGTGAGACCATAAAGTAAGCTGAGCGCCGAAGAATTGATGCTTTTGAACTGTGGTGTTGGAGAAGACTCTTGGAAGTCCCTTGGACTGCAAGGAGATCAAACCAGTCCATCCTAAAGGAAATCAGTTGTGAATATTCATTGGAAGGACTGATGCTGAGGCTGAAACTCCAATACTTTGGCCACCTGATGCAAAGAACTGACTCATTGGAAACGACCCTGATGCTGGGAAAGATTGAAGGCAGGAGGAGAAGGGGACAATAGAGGATGAGATGGTTGGATGGCATCACTGACTCAATGAACGTGAATTTGAGGAAACTCCGGGAGTTGGTGATGGACAAGGAGGCCTGGTGTGCTGCAGTCCACGGGGGTCACAAAGGGTTGGACATGACTGAGCAACTGAACTGAACAATTGATTAAAAATGGGCAAAAAATTCATCATTACTTAGGAAATACAGTTTTGTAGGCAATGATATTTCAAAACATGTGGTCCATGCAGTGAAAGAAAATATAAAAAGACTTGAAAGCACCTTCAAGTCAGCAAAGAGTTTGCTGTAAGAAATACTTTACAAAATAAGATAATTTGGGAGGGAGAGGGTGGGAAGATTTGGGAGAATGGCATTGAAACATGTAAAATATCATGTATGAAACGAGTTGCCAGTCCAGGTTCGATGCACGATACTGGATGCTTGGGGCTGGTGCACTGGGACGACCCAGAGGGATGGAATGGGGAGGGAGGAGGGAGGAGGGTTCAGGATGGGGAACACATGTATACCTGTGGCGGATTCATTTTGATATTTGGCAAAACTAATACAGTTATGTAAAGTTTAAAAATAAAATAAAATTTAAAAAAATAATAAAAAAATAAAAAGCTTAAAAAAAAATAATAAGATAATTTGGTGCCTTTTTAGGCAGCTCAATTCTAGAAAAATAAATGACCCAATCAAAAAATGGGCCAAAGAACTAAATAGAAATTTCTCCAAAGACATACAGATGGCTAACAAACACATGAAAAGATGCTCAACATCACTCATTATCAGAGAAATGCAAATCAAAACCACTATGAGGTACCATTTCACACCAGTCAGAATGGCTGTAATCCAAAAGTCTACAAGCAATAAATGCTGGAGAGGATGTGGAGAAAAGGGAACCCTCTTACACTGTTGGTGGGAATGCAAACTAGTACAGCCACTATGGAGAACAGTGTGGAGATTCCTTAAAAAACTGGAAATAGAACTGCCTTATGACCCAGCAATCCCACTGCTGGGCATACACACTGAGGAAACCAGAAGGGAAAGAGACACGTGTACCCCAATGTTCATCGCAGCCCTGTTTATAATAGCCAGGACATGGAAGCAACCTAGATGTCCATCAGCAGATGAATGGATGAGAAAGCTGTGGTACATATATACAATGGAGTATTACTCAGCCGTTAAAAAGAATACATTTGAATCAGTTCTAATGAGGTGGATGAAACTGGAGCCTATTATACAGAATGAAGTAAGCCAGAAAGAAAAACACCAATACAGTATACTAACGCATATATATGGAATTTAGAAAGATGGTAATGACAACCCTGTATGTGAGACAGCAAAAGAGACACAGATGTATAGAACAGTCTTTTGGACTCTGTTGGGGGGGGGGGAGTATGATTTGGGAGAATGGCCTTAAAACATGTATAATATCATATTAAAAAATTAAAAAAAATAAGATTTCACATATTCCAAAATTTTCTCTTAGATCCAGCACCCATGTCTTTGCTGTGAGCTTGTATTTCTCCAATAACTTCTAATTAGCATTGTTTCTGAAGTTACCAAAAAGAACCCTTGGAGACATAGGCTAATGAGTGCACCTATTAGTCTGTATCAAAGTATTAAAGTAAAAAAAATAGTCTTGTTATTTATGTCTGTGTATACATTTACAAACAAATTGCAGAAATCCCAATGTTCTTATTGTGCATGGATTTTTGCAGAGCAATTAGTGTGAGATGCAATTTGCACTGATTCACTGGGGGCAGAGGGAGCATGAAATTATCTTGACTTGTTAATTTAGCATTTTATAAATGTAAATTGCTCATATTGAGTATTTTTCCCAGTGGTAATAATACTCCTTTGACATAGGAAAAGAATGTAGTCAGTAACATCATGAAATTTCTCTTCAAATCCCCACTTTAAAGCACATTTCAAAAAGACAGTGGGGAAAAAAT